>NW_026596101.1:10465173-10554863 GCF_907164565.1 Psammomys obesus
TGTGTGTGTGTGTGTGTGTGTGTGTGTGTGTGTGTGTGTGTGTGTGTAAGAGAGAAAAAGAGAGGGAATTAATGGGGATGGTGTAGTTTCTTGAAAGCGTAAACTACATGCTTCCTCCAACCTAGAGACATTGTAAACCCTTCTCAAACTGTTCCACCAAATGCAGACCAAGATTTTAAGTATAAGCCTATGGAGAGTAGTCTCATTCAAACCATTACAACCATTAATCCTAACCTAAGGCCATCCACAAAGTTTTAATGTGCAAAGTCATACCTAGATAGGATAATTTATTTATTTATTTATTTGTGTGTGTGTATATATATTTGAAAGGTACTTATGGATCATTCAGTGACCAGAGAGGACATAATTATCAACTGCTTGAGAACGTTAAACACTACAAAGTAATGTTAGTACATTTGGGTCAGCATTACAATAATATCACATGGTTGGGTATCTCTAACTTCTGTTTACTTATGTCTATGAGATTTATAGCTAGAGTGCTGTTGCAATCACTTTTGTTTTGAATTCACTTTTTTTTTTTTTTTTTGCTTTCTCCAAAGCAAAAGGAAGGAGAGCAATTTATTGTCTTAAAACGGTGGCGTCCACATGACAATATGAAACCTTTTATTTTTCCTTATAACTTACAGTTCATGAATCCGAAGATCCAAAAATGTAAAATAAGTTGAATAAGGAAGTATGAATGATAACCAGGAAGTAAAATATGTTGATACCAGTAATAACCAGGAAGATGAGATCAAAACCACAGGAGGTATTTATGAAATATTTTTCTCATATCAGTCAGAGAGCTATTATGAAAAAAAAAAAAAACCCAACAACAAAGAATAAAACTTTGGTAAGAATTTAGAGAAGGAAACTCTTAGATGTTAGTTTTAGAATTACAAATTTAAAATTTTGAAATCAGGTGCAAAAAAATGATGGAAAATAGTATGGGTTTGTAACAAGAAATTGAAAACACAGCTGCAACCAGTAATCAAGCAATTTGCCTCCTCAGTATGTATTCAAAAATATAAAATCAATAGGTATAAATGAAGCCTTCAGAGGCTGGGCTGCAGTTCACTTGTTAGAGCCCTTCCGTATCATGGACAAAACCCTGGCTGTGGTTCCCAGAACATCACAAGCCAGCTGTGGTGGAACATAGAAGTGTTCAAGAGACAGACACAGGAGGATCAGAATTTCAAGTTTACCTAGTAACACTGACTACAAGGTCAAGTTCAGATTAAATTGCATAGAACCAAAAAAGAAAGAAAAAAATACACTGGTATTCTCAAGGTCAGTATACTGTTATTCACAAGATGTGAAACCGACTTAACAAGATGTGCCCACCAACAGACAAATTTTAAAATATGTGGTATACTTTCACAGTGGAACACTACTCAACAGTAAATATTTTTTTTAAACTGTCACAAAGTAGCTATAGAATAAAAATATTGCAAGATTTAGTTTTAAAACTTGGGGATCACAATCTGTGCCCCAAGTCATGCCTGGCCATTCATCATGAATAAGCCAATTAAAGGAGTCAAAGCTAAGGTGGAGAGCAGAGCAATGAAGTTTGCTCAGTGTGGTCGCATTGCAAAGATGGACAAAGAGATCCGAGAAATCCCTCACTTCTGTCTTAAGATTCATCAAATGAAATCAAAGTTTAAATAGAGGACCAAGACATGTACGTCTAAGCAATCCGAAAAGGTCTTGTTCACTATCGACTCATTATCTGAGCTCTGATCTCATCCTATATGGTCATTTGACAGGTTATTCAAACTCTGTCAGATCTCTTTCCAGTATAGATACATTTCCTCTGGCTGGTGTCTTTTCCTTCTTCCATATTGAGATCCCCAGGAAATCTCCCATTTCTTTAGGGTCAGTTGTTTCCAATGTCTGACAGTCAGATTGAGAGACACAAATGTTTCTTTAGAATATCTTCAGTTTTGTCTGACCTGTGACAATTTACTCTTATTGAATTAAAACCATCTTCAGAGAGTAGACTGGTATTTATTAAAGACTGGTGAGGAGAGAAGAGTATGAATGGGTGCATTTGTGAGTACAAAGAAACAGAATAAGTTCTAGTGTTCTGTTATATTAAAGGGTGATTGCAATTAGCAGTGTTGTATCATAAACATAAAAACTAAACAAAAGAACAATTTTGAATGTTTGCATTACAATAAGATACCAAATGATAATTGTTTGAGCTGATGGCAGACTTCAGTTGATCATCGTGCTATATAACATATCACTATATACACCATAAATATGTAGAGTTGCTACTTACCAGTTAAACATAAGTTAATTAAAATTTAAAAGTTATAATCTATAAATATAATCCTCTTGTCAATTCAAAACCTTCAGAATTCTCATGGTGAAGGAAATCAACTGTGATCAGGTCGATTTAGGGCACACTAAATAAAGAACATTTATGAATAAGCACATGCCAGAGGTGTCTGAATACGATTTATTTATGCAAATTCATACAGAAGCTGTTTTTGTTTCATATACTTTATTCATTGTTCAAATGCTACAATTTTTTTCTAGTAATTTTAATCCTGTCGTTCTACAAATAGTAAAGGATTGTCCACCCTGTCCAAGCCACATGGGACAAAGTACTATTTTCAGGCACTTATGAGAAATTTATAAAGACCTTATGATTCCTGCTGGCTCATCTTCTGCTCAGTTGATAACACTAGAGCTGACAAATTAATAGATCATCCTGAGGTATTTTATGAGAAGAATTAATGCAGAATCCTGGGCCAGTGACCTAGAGCCTCAAACCATCTATATCTTGAGCTCACTTCCCATGAATAAGAAATAAGAATGAGAAAGCAATATCAGCTCATATATCCTCTTAATATCAACACCTTCTTTTATTTGAGTGACAATAATACAAGATCCAGGCCTAGAACTACAGAGTTTCTGTAACTGTTTATTTCTAGAGATCACTGACTTTTGATTCTAATACTAATATATTGCTTTTATATCGTGGGCAATTTTAATCTGTTTTTTATTTCACGATAAAAGCAGAATATTGTAAAAATTATGTTAAAAGAAGTTATAAAACAAGAAAGTGAAATAAAACATATCTTTGCTCTTCCTACTTCTAAAAGGAAATGTGTAGAGTGACAAACACTAATATTTATTTAGTGTACATATTATATAATGTGCAGTATATTCTATAGTAAATTATATATGTAATATATATGTAACATATATTATATATAATATATATAAATAATATATATTATATATAATAACATATAAATGTATATATGTAATATACATATACATACATATATATATATATATATATATATATATATATATATATATGTATATGGTCTTTAAGTGAGAAAAGCCAGCTGTGGATATAGAACAAGCTGATAATGATTGAGGGGCTTTTCTCAGGATATTCACAGTTATGTTTGAAAAAGAGAAAAACGCTGTCAAGAATCTTAGCTGTATTGTTATATAGCTTCTACATTTAAAACATAATTAATGTAGTGGTCATCGAAATGCTGCAATTTCTCTTAAGTTTATCTACATTTGCCAACATAATTCATTCACTCATTTGATGTTTATGAACAAAAAGCAATCAACCTTATTGTTGGGGGATTTCTCTTTTATCTTTGTGAATCGGAGGAGAATATTACAGCCACTGAAATATCCTCTGAGATTAGACAGTGACAGCGCACAAAGAGCTCCAGAAATCTTTTGATGAGACCTGCAGTGAACTGAAATAACTTGTACCCAGGTAATTTTGTCTCTGAAATTGGGATCTTCCCCTTGAATGCAACAATTCAAATTATCATTCTTTGCTACTAACATGCCATTAGCACTAATAAATTATAGTACTAGAGAGCTGATGTGTTCATGAGTATTGTGGTGTGTCACGTAATTTAAATTCAACGAAGCTAACACAGTCAAAAAAAAAAAAAAGAAAGAAAGAAATTTTATCCATGACCACACAAGACTAAGGTATAATTTACTAAGGGATAAGTGACAAAAGAAAAGCTCTTGGGCACTTAAAGTATAACTTCTGTTTGAAAGAGGAGCTATAGATGGGAGGGGGGGGCGGTTCCCTTATATTTAATTGCACAATAGCAACAACCATGCCACTATTGAGCACCTTCTTTTTAAGAAGTGACTCTCCCAGTAAGAATTCCACACTTGTCCTCACACTTTCAGCCAGAGAGTGTAGAATCTCAGCAAGAATGAACATAATTGTAAAAGGAATTTATTTTCTCAACAACCAAAAGTCACTTTCACTGATGGGTTCATTTATTAAATAAAGGCTAACGTTGTTAGAACAGGAGCTGCTGACTAAGGCAAATTTCCATTGGTTGTCTGGGGCTTTGCAATGAATTACATTAAGCAGAAAAGAATGGTGGGCTTTCGTTGTTGTTGTTTTCCACTATATTGATTTTTTTTTCTTCATTGTGGCCAGAAATATCTAGTTGCTTCCCCCCACCCCAGAGATGTGTTACCTACCATTTTAAGTTTTAAGTGTCCTAAAATTGTGTCTGTAGACTATGTTTCTTTGCCTGAAGAAACTAATAAGGAAAAGGCTGGTGAGGGTCAGTCTGTTGCGATCCAGACCCCCATGGAGGTGATGGATCCTTTCTATTTTTCCCAAATTCATTTAGTACTCCATTTCTGGGCTGTTACCATGTACATAAAGATCTGGTTAAATAATTGTTTTAAAATAACAATGTACATTTGGGCAGAGTGCAGGGAATCCTATAAAAGAATGGGGAGATAGTGGAACCTGGAGATCTCCACAAAGAGGGCAACAGAACCAAAATATCTGGGCACAAGGGTCTTTTCTGAGACTGATACTCCAACGAAGGACCATTCATGGAGATAACCTAGAATCCCTGCTCACACGTAGCCCATGGAGGCTCAGTATCCCAGTGTTTTCCCTAGTAAGAGGAACAGGGAGTGTCTCTGACATGAACCCAGTGGCTGACTCTTTAACCCCCCCCTGAGGGGGGAGCAGCCTTGCCAGGCCACAAAGGATGACAATGCAGCCACTCCTGATGAAACCTGAGAAGCTAGGGTCAGATGGAATGGGAGGGGGACCAGCCCTCTCAGTGGACTTGGAGAGGGGCGTGGGTAATAGAAGGGAGCGTGAGATTGGGAGTGAATGAGGGAGGGGGCTACAGCTGGGATACAAAGCAAATAAGCTGTAATTAATATAAAAAATAAAAATTTAATTAAAATATAACACTGTACAACATCATCCCATTTCTAATAAGAACATCAATCAGAATTCTTACTGCGTTCCAGAAGTTCAGAGACCACATCTCTAACTCCCCTATCCCATACCCAGGAGCTCCAACTGCACATCCAAGCAACGTGTTGTCATATGCTTTGTCCCATCAGTTCTGTGACCCTCTGTCTAGTGACAACTTGTTAATAACTCCTTATCCTTTAGGTCGCAACTTGGCTCCATTTCTTTGGACTGTCTATCAACCTCAGCATGCTTTCCACCTAAAAGAAGATTTGCCTTGTGTGAGCAATTACCTGCAGTGGGCATTATAAATGCCTTAATAACTACTCATCTTTCTTTTTGAACTATACATCCATGAGAGCAAGTGCTAGTTAGATGCCCCTCCCCCCACTATGTACTCATGACCATTGTACTCATCAATGTGTGAACTGAACAGCAGCTTAGTATCCCTTACAGAGAAACCATAAATATTTCAGGATTCAATGAGTTTAGACACTGACTTAATGTCACAAGTAAAAAATTCCACACCTGACCTCAGTTGAAGTTTTGTAAACTATAAACACATCAAAGTAGCTCAAGATTATGAATAAAAGATGGAAACAAAGAAGAAAGGATTTTTTTTTTTTTTTTTACTTAGAATGAGTCTTGTGTGGAAAATACACCACCATGTACATGATATTTCAAATTTGGGAAAGTTTAAAATCTGCAGGGCTGCTGCTATGAAACAGAGCATGGGAAGTGTTAGCGTCCCTGCACATACCCAGCATATATGTGAGAAGAACGTGTTTAAAGAGTAACAGAGACACTTGAAAAGCATTGTGTCCTATGTCCTTGTAAAGTCCTTGTTATTTAGCAACCCAGATTCATAAAATGAGCTAGTTCCAAATCCACGTCTTTTGTCCAATACTCCACGGAATCAGATGAATCCTTGTCCGCTTACCTGCTAAACTAATCTGAAAATAAACATCAGCAGTCAAGCCCTTTAACTCAGAAGGACCAAGATTATGTTAGCGTTTCCTCCTGTGTTGATTCCCAAGTTTATAGTCTCACTCACTATCTATCCTAGCGGTCCCAGAGCAAAGCTCCAGTGTTCACTAAATAACCAAGGCAGAGGGCTTGCTAGTACAGTGTTACACTGGAGTCTCTCCCATAACACAAGCCTCTTATTTTATCTATAAACCATCAGGTATTTTATTATAGCAATGGAAAACTAACACAACTCCAGCATCCATATGCTGACATACTATCGCTTTCCTGAGGACAGCATGGAGAAGAATGAACATTTGCTGTTTATACTGAGGTGGGAGTGGCAGTCTGCCTGGAAGCACATCAGCACAGTCAAACTGCTGTACACTCTAGCCCTGGACCTGACAGCCACACAAAACTTACGCAATTGTTTGGCTATAGGCAGTCTAATACATTTCTGTCATCACTTGCCCACTGAGATGGCCCAGATAACATTCCCCGTATCAGAGTAAAGAATTCACAATATTAAAATCAATTTGGCTTCCTGTTGTTAACCAAGGGTCTGTTTCTTCAGTCCCACAGAGATGAGGCAGAAAACGGAGCTCTCTTTGAAGTTAACAAAAGCTTAAGGTCAGATCATCTCCATGGGATACAAAGCAAACCCAGGCAGAAGTAGCAGCTAAATAGTATTTGAAGTGCTCGAGCGGAGAAGCACTTCTGTAGTCCACAATGTTAATTCATTATTCGATAGAGCTTTGTTCTGTCCACTGTGCTTGAAGCACCGTATGAATATAAAACATAATATGTTCCTTCTGCCATTGATTAGAATAGCACTATTGTTTGAGAATTGTTATTCTATTTGCTCAGACCATACTGAAAGCCATTTTAAGCCAGGCATCCATTTCACCCATGACTCTCATTTTACCTGAAGGCTCCTAATAATTCTGAACTATCCTAACTGTTCAGAAAGATTGAATGCAAAGATAACAATATTGGCACTTTTATTTTCTCTAAGGTTAAAATCTTCCACATCTTGGTCCTTATTTTTCTCTGTTCTTTTATCTGTATTGATTATTACCCTTGGTTTTAATGTCTTTGTCTCTTTCCATGTGTGCTTCTGTGTGTGTGTGTGTGTGTGTGCGTGCGCGTGCGCATGCTTGTGTGTGTGTGTGTGTATGTATGTGTTCATGTGTCTGGATCATTACAGGGATTTGGGTTTCATCATGGTAGGCTAGTGTTTATCCTTTGGACTGCACCTCAAATCACTTTCATATAGGACTCTCTATCTCCTACTTTGTAGGAGATATGTTAGATATTATCTGTACTGCCCTCAAACACTAACTTACAAATTCTCCACACCATCTCTTTTCCTGACATTTCTTGCTCACCATTCCTGTATCTTATCCAAATCATCCTGATTTCTCTATGTACCTTGCTAACCCAATTATATGGTCACATATTTAAAAAAACTAAAAGCATATAATTACCAGTTATCTGGTCTTTAATTTAAACAGATATTTCACTGTTATTAGTTTATTTATACATATGTAGATTATGATACAATGCATAACTGCTTCTTCTCTCATCCCCTCCTCCACCCTCTTTTATTTTCTTTCTTTCTCTCTAACTTCCTTCCTTCTGATTCCCATGTACTTTATTCCAGATATAGGTCTATGATTCAAGTTATGTATTCCTTGTATCTTTGCTTTACCAAAACTGTGATGAGTTCAACAGATGAGCCTGTGGCCCTAATGGACAATCACAGTCACTCTCTGAGAATTTTCAAAGCCTCTTTTCCTCTGTTTTTAAGAAATTATAAAATCATGAATCAGAAATTTGCAGTATCTCTGACTCTAACTCCTGGAACAGTCAGTGAAGAATAGGCTGATGCAGACACAAAGAGAAACAAAGAAATATGAGAGAATAAGGGAATAAGGGAGGGAGGGAAGGAGGGAAAGAGAGAGAGGAAGAGAGCAATGGGGGGAAAGAGAGAGATGAAATGCAGGCAACATATTTTAACAGCATCTCTAAAGCTAGAAATACACACAGTTTACACAATTTTTGTATATGAAATGGTATATCCTATTTTTATTGAACAAGTTGACTTACCTTTTGTCACTTAAAATCAAAGTCTTTACTTTATAAAAGATACAAAACTAAGTATATTACAATGAAGTAAAGATAGAAGACTAATTACATGCTAGGACAGGAAGAAATATCGATTAAGAATCAACCAATTAATAAGCAAGTCCATCATAGGATGAGGGAACAGTTAAGGCACAAATTACCTCCAAGTAGCACCTTGGTACTATGAACATGGTACATGAGTCACAACTCTTATTAAGGAGGCTGAAGTCCTCTCACATACTTTAAAACATAAATGGATAAGTAGTTAAGATGGGAGTTACAAGAATATTTTTTTGAGAAGGAATTGTATCGTTTAACCTTATTTATTTATTTATTTATTTGCTTTTGTTTCCCCACTGCAGCCCCCTCCCTCATCTCTTACCAGTCTCACCCACCCTCCCTATTCTCCCCCTATACCCTTTCCCTAGTCCGCTGATAGGAGAGGACCTCCTCACTTTCTATCTGATCCTAGTTTATCAGGTCTAATCAAGACTAGCTGTATCATATTCCTCTGAGGCCTGGTAAGCACTCCCCTCAAGGGGAGGTGATCAAAGAGCCAGACACTGAGTTCAGGTAAAAGACAGCCCCTTTACCTCTTACTAGGGAATCCTCTTGGAAAATAAGAAGCCTATGGGCTTCTCTGAACAGGGGGTCTAAGTCCTCTCCATGAATGGTCCTTGGTTGGACTATCTGTCTCTGCAGGCCCCCCTGGGCCCTGGGCCCAGGTTTTTGGTTCTGTTGTTCTCCTTCTAGAGTTACTATCCACTCCAGGTCTTTCTGTCTCCATCTCCTCCTATTAGATTCCCTGTACTCTGCTCAAAGTTTTGGCTATGAGTCTCGGTATCTCCTTCAATACCCTAGTGGGTAGAGTCTTTCAGAGGTACTCTGTGGCAGGTTCATGTTCTATTCCTTGTCTTCTCCTACTTCCAATGTCTATCCTTTTGCCTTTCAGAATGAGTTTTCAGCCTCTTTCCTAGTGTTCTCCTTGTTATTTTGTTCTTTTAAGACTATAGATTTTAGTATATTTATCCTATATGGTATGGCTAATATCCATTGTTAAGTTAGTATATGGCATATATGTCTTTCTGCTCCTGGGTTACCTCACTCAAGATGATCTTTTCTAGTTCCTACCATTTGCCTGCAAATTTCATGATTCCCTTGTTTTTAACAGCTGAGTTGTAGTCCATTGTGTAAATATATGACAATTTCTGTAGCCATTCCTCCATTGAGGAACATCAAGGTTATTTGCAGATTCTGATTATAATAAATAAAGCTACATAGGATAAGAGGGAGGGAGGGTAGGATTGGGAGGAGATGGGTAGGGTGCTACAGCTTGGATACAAAGTGAATAAACTATAATAAAAATAAAATAAAAATTAAAAAAACTAATAAAGCTGCTATGAACATAGTTGAGCAAATGTCCTTATTGAATGGTAGCCTATATTTTGGGTATATGCCTAGGAGTGGTATAGCTGAATCTTGAAGTAATACTATTCCTAATTTTCTGAGAAAGCACCAGATTAATTTCCAAAGTGGTTTTACAAGGTTACATTCCCACCAGCAATGGAGGAGGGTTCCTCTTTATCCACAACCTCTCCAGCATGCATCAGCCCCTGAGTTTTTGATCTTAGCCATTCTGATGAATTGTATTATGGCTCCACATTCCTCCAAAATCTGACTTCTAAACACAAACAAAATGCCATAGATACAGTCTGAATGCTTTACAGTATAGATGCACAGACAAGCATCATCCTGGACTGTGTAAACTGCAGCATCACCCTTTCCTACAAAAAGCATCAACCAGCCAGGGTGAGGAGCAAAGAATTAATAAAAAAATGAAGTACAGAAGAAAAGTGAGTTTTGTTTGGCTTCCTCAACCTGTTTTTTCTTCTAAAATAGTGTTTAATTTGCACCTTGATGCTTGAGATTCAAAATATCCAAAGGCACAGAATTGACCTTTCAGCATTTCAGTGGTGATACCACTTGCTTTTATATATATTCCTTAGGGCAACTATGTTAAAGATTGTTGATTATACCCTAATATGAATTGCTTGCAATGAATAAAAAATTACTAGTTTTGCATCTACCACTTCTTCCTCAACATAACTCCTTCCTTCTTTCTAATGTATATTTTGTGGTAGTTTCTTTGATAACGGTTTGGCTTTCGTTTAAGTATTACACATTCATCTCTGTTTGTCTTCCTAGTCAGTGTTTTTACCCATTAGTTAAAGGGCAAGCCGTGTTTAAGCAGCTGTTCCTTCTGTGCCACGGGGACACATAGTTAAATATTACATGCTCTCCAGCTCTGTGCTCAGCTTTGGGGTAATGGGGAGTATTTAAGAAACACAATCTTGTATAGACCTTCACTCCTTCATCATTTCTTTCTCAAGAACTGCCAGGTCAGGTCCCTTCCTATACCCTGTTGGATTTGAGGTGCATGTGTTGAAGGGGGTAGGATTAGAAGCAAAGCATGTCTTTTAAACTGGCACAAGTGGTGGAAACATATTTTTGGCTACAACACGGAGGGGAAGGAAGAGTAGTGGAGGGAGAAAAAGAGGAGGTAATAGAAAATGGTTAATCTCTATAAAGTTATCATCATTTTAGTAAACATCTTTAAAGACTAATCTAAACTAACCCAGAACATCAAGTTATTGAATACAGAGGGATTAAGTAAATATTCATTTGTCGATAAAATAGTATAAAATAGGAGCATGTATCTATGCTATGTAGGCATAAACGTTCTTGCAAGTTCACCGACGAATGACTTGAAAGCTGTATTCACCTCTGCAAGTAGTAGCAAGCTCCGTCCTGGGATGAAAATGAGTCAAAGTTGGGAGTTATGTTGTCTATTTCAGTTTCATCTTGCCCATATACATATCATGGCCAACAGACTTATTTATTTATTTTACTATACAGAGAGGATGTAGCTAGGGGGATGGTTCAGAGGATGAAGTGCTCACTGCACAAGCACAAGAAGGTCACCTGACATCCTCAGCACCCGTGTAAGTGCCACATGCAAAGGAACATATTAACAACTCTAGCTCTGGGGAGACAGACAGAAGGAGAATCCCTGGACTTGGACAGTCCAGTCAAGTTCAATAGGTGTCACAGATACAGTGAAAGACTCGAATCTCAAAAATAAATAAATAAGGTAGAGAACCACAGAGGAAAATATCTTATGACTTACGATAGCATCCACACAGACCCACACATAGTCACATACAAGAACATGTGCAGGGAAACATGCCACACGTGCATATACATGTGCTTTCACACACACAAAAAAAAGAAAAGAAACTAAAAGTAACACTTGACAGAAGATAATCTAAGAAGAGGGAAAGTGTGCTGAGAGAACGCTTCCATCAGACTGGCCGGTAGGCAACTATGTTGACTATTGATTGATGTAGGAGGATGCAGGCCACTGTAGATCGTGCTACTGCTGGGTAGTGTATAAAAACTAAAAAACTAAAAAACTAAAAAAAAAAAGGCAAACTGAGAAGCATCCCAGTAAGCAACACTCTCCCACGGCCTCTGCTTCTATTTCTGCCTCCAGGTTCCTACTTTGAGATCCTGGCCTGATTTCCCTTCAACAAATGCTATAAAATGCAAGGTAAAATAAACTCTTTTCTCGTCAGTTTGCTTTTAGTCGTGGTGTTTAGTACAGCAATAGAAAGTAAACTAGTGCTAAATCCAAATAAAAGTAAAACTTACAGGAGGGAATAGAAAATTGCACACATGCTAACTATACATTTGGCTCCTTGATGTTTTTTTAAATCCGGAATATCCATTACTTGCCCAGAATTTTCAGTGTTCCAGATAGTGTGAGGAACTTAGACATTGCTAAGATGGGGATAGATTGAATGTAAATGCTATGCCATTGTATAAGTGTTTTGTTTATTCATGAGTTCCTGAAACAAATCTTATATCGATAGTAAAGGAATGACTATATTTTCAATATGATTTAGTACATGTCTACCTTCTACAACTAGTAAAACTGGTGAATATGAAAATAGGGTAGAAAATTTCATTGTGATTAATTTGAGAATCATAGTCACAATGTAATTAGAGTAGTTTTTAAAGCTCACATAATTAAACACAGCCATCCCTCATATATCTATTGGGAATTGTTTCCAAGACCCCAATGAATTTCTTATGTAAATTTACATAATGCATCCATATAGCCTCTGTGTTTCCTCCTCTATTGCAAGGTCTCTCTTGATTACTTATAGTCCACAATGTAATGTAAATGCTGCACAGTTACTCATCATACTTTATATTCTATATATCTAAGAAATAACAGCATAAAATGGTATTGCATGAGGTTTTTCAATCCTGTAAAAAAAATTCCTTAGAAAACATCTCAGAGGAGGTAGAATTATTTCGACACAGTGTATCAGGAGTCTCAATCTACCATGGCAAAAAGACACAGTGGAGTACAGTAACTCATATCAGCACGTTTTAATCAAATCAGTGAAGATTCACTGTCGCAAATCATTCACTAACATTATGGAGTACAATATACTATACAATGCATATTCATTAATATCTCCAAGTTCTCTTGGCTCAGAATCCTCATGTGTATTCTCTGACAGGAAAAGAGAAATGCAGGTAACAGATATTGGAGAGAAGCTCAACAAACTAGCATTTATAAAACTGGTTCTTTGATTTATGAGTACATATTCCAATGTATTTTTGTTTGCTATTATTTTCATAAAAACTGAAGATTCATATAGTCTTGAATTCAAGGCATTCATCTTTCAACTAAAAAAGTTTTATTAGCTTGTAAGAGCATCTTGAAACTTTAATATGTGCATAAAACCATCATTACTTTATAAAACAGTATTCATTGTACTAACTAACCATAAATACTGATACATTTATGCATATATCCAAACAACCAATCAATAGACATTTATTGAATTTTACTGCAAACCCATGTGTCAGGTTGATTAAAAATTATTGGCAATAACCACTGAAATTTAACTTGGGTAAAACATCAATTCTCTCTCCCAATCATCAATTCTAACTCCCAGGATGTGGTGAATCAAATTTACTGATTGTGTGTTACATGTTAATTTCCACTGTGATCTTATAAACACTATTTCTGATAAAATATTCTTTATTAAAACAGAATTATTTATTTTTAGGGAGACTTAATGAATGCCTGACTCTCAGTTTTTCACAAATAAAACAGCATCAAGCAAATATATGGCAAAGCCAAGCAGAACTTCTTGATTAAATAAAAAACAGATACTGTATATAGCCCCTCAGTGCCTACAAAGATCAAGCCTCATTCAAGCAAGGGTCCCTCCTTCGCAGTAACAACACAGGTGCTGACAGTCCTGACTTAAGTATCTCTAATGGAAACCATGTATCTGTCACTGAGGTATTTTTACAGGATTTAAAACCAAGAGTCAGCATTTCTAGAGTGTCAGTTTGTCAGTAGCACTTTTATGATTTCCAGAGCATGTGCACAGGCAGAAAATGCAATAAAGTATGAGACAGAAATAATAGACATTTTCTAACTCTTGAAAAAGTGAAAGATGAATCATCTTTGCCTTATCTTTTTCTTGCTCAGCAGTGGGACCAAAATGATCATTTGGATTCAAGGATGAACTTAAGCCCTATCTCAGAAAGGCCATTTCCAAAAACGCAAAGGTTACATTTACAGGATGAGCTGAAAGAGACAGTTTTCCAGCTGTGAATCTCTGATGAACCAGCCAAGTCAGCAAGATGCTTAAAAAAATCCTCCTGCAAGAAAATGTCCCAAAATATCACAGACTGGTTCAAGCCTCATTACATCCACTGACAATCATTTTGAAATGCTACAGACCACATATTTCTCTGAGGGACAGTTCAAGTATGTATCAGCTAAGATTTGCTTTAAAAAGAGAGAAAAAATGAGACCTCTATGCTACTTTATTTGTAAAGCAACACTGATTTTAACTTAAAGCATTAGTACGCAAAAATTTTCATTACTTTTATGTTGAAGGTAAACTAGCTATGTCATTTCCAGTTAAGTCAATAGTATCTAAAATATTGTCATGATGAAGCTAAGTGTATATTTACATGGACAAATTTTATTTCTGCTAAATATTTTATCCCCTCTGAGTAAGAAAAGATGACGCTAAAACTAAAACCAACACAAGGAATCCTGGGAATTTATTTATGCAATTTGTTTTGTAGATGACTACAACAATAAGACATAAGTAAAATATTTGATAATAATAAGAAAAGTACATACATCCAATGTATGTAAAAACATCTTGTGTATACATTATGGATTCCTAGGAATTACTACTAATTTTTTCAATTACAAAACTAATACAATTTATTGTGATAACCAATCTCTTCGTCATACCCTTGAATTTTAAAAAAGTGCTATTTTATTATTTACATTTAAATACACACATAAACACATATATACAATGAATGTGCACACATATGCACACACACACACACACACACACACACACACACACACACACATATATATATATATATGTGTGTAGCCATGCAAACACAGATATGCATACACACACTCATTTTGTAATAACAAGGTCTATATTAATCTGTTAAGCTCTAGAAAGTCATTCATAACATCAGCTATATTATTAAAAATCACTGAAGGCACCATTAGAGTTCTTTACATGTGATTACAGCTATGTTAGTTTTTGTGGCAGCTGATGTTCACGACAATTTTAAAAACTTACAGATGAGTGAAAAGCTTACTCACTCCCTTGCAAAAGCCTTTAATGCTTTTCCAATGCTTACTCCAGGAACAGAATGAGAGGTAAGAAATGGAGAAAGATGAAGACATGACTCTTTCCTAAATTAGACTAGTCAGGCATAACTAATTAGAATTTGTCACTCAATTAAACAAATGAGAAGCCAAGACATGAAAGGAAATGCAAAACCAAGGTCATCCATTGGCTTCCTGAGTGACACCAGGAGTATGTTTTCTTTTTCCCAACCTGAAATGCAGAGAGAGAGGATCCTCATTATTAACAGGCTCTTTACAGACCTGGAAAGAGCAAATCTCAACTTTATATGGAAAAAAAAAAAAAACCAACTAGAATAGCTAAAAAAAAAAAAAAAAAGTCCTGTACAATAACAGATCTTCTGGAGGTATCTCCATCCCTGATTTCAAGCTGTACTATACAGCAACAGTAATAAAAACTACATGGTACTAGCATAGAAACAGACTGGTGGATTAACACATTCCCTAAAACAAAATATTTACTGTCATTTCCAGATACCTACAGTGTCAAAACTTTACATTGTGTAAGAAACATCTCCCAGAAGGTTGAAGAAGACTATGATTGCTTCTTATTCCAGCTCTTGGACTGTAAGCAATTGCCTTTGAACAGTCTATTCAGTTTATTTATAAATTTTATGTTTTCTCTTGGTGATTGCACTGTCTTTGATCACCTCTCCCTGAGGGAGGGGGCAGCCATACCAGGCCACAGAGGAAGACAATGCAGCCAGTCCTGATGAGACTTGATAGGCTAAAGTCAGATGGAAGAGGAGGAGGACCTCCCCTATCAGTGGACTGTCAGAGGGGCATGGGAGGAGAACAGGGAGGGAGGGTAAGATTAGGAGGGCATGAGGGAGAGGGTAAGTCTGGGATACAAAGTGAATAAATTGTAATAAATTTTAAAATATATTTAAAAAATTAATTGAAGTTTACTGGTGTTGTGTTGGAGTGCCACTGTTCCTGAGAAGAAGTCCATGCTATGCTGATCCCGACAGTTTTAGTGTATATGAGTATCGTGCTATTGAAAAAAAGAATTTGTTTAAAAGAATGTTTCATTAAAGAGAGACATATAAAACATAACCAGTGTTTGTGTTGATCACATGATAAAAGAGAAACGTGAAGTTTGTAGGAAGTGGCCTCCATGTTCCACCCAGGAGCAACCTCCTGTTCCCAAATTCAGTATTTGCTCCTGATGTTAGAAAACACTACTACTGTGAATAATGGAACATGACAAAAGCTTGTGCTTTTGTTTTCATCAGTATTTCATATTTCCCCTTAATAGTGAATCAGAAAAAAAATCACTTATTATAATCTACAAAAAAGATGAGGAATGGGGATTTGAAAGAAACTATTTCAAAGTAATGATAAAATGAAAAATGTCAAATTTAATGTCTCTAAAGTTAAAGAAAATACACAAAAGTTTTAGTTAGCTCTTCATAGCAGCTCTATTTGTAATAGCCAGAATTTGGAAACAACCTAGATGTCCCTCAGTGGAAGAATAGATACAGAAATTGTGGTACATCATCTATACAATAAAGTACTTCTCAGCTGTTAAAAACTAAGATGTCATGAAATTTGCAGGCAAATGGTGGGAACTAGAAAAGATCTTGAGTGAAGCAACTCAGAAACAGAAAGACACACATGGTATAAACTCACTTACAAGTGGTTATTAGATATATAATATAGGATAAACATACTAAAATTTATACTCCTAAAGAAGCTAAAAAACAAGGAAGACCCTAGGGAAGATGTTTAATCCACATTCAGAAGGGTAACAGGATGGACATCAAAAGCAGAAGAAGATGGAACAGGACAGGAGCCTACCACAGAAGGTCTCTGAAAGACTACTGATGAAGGTATTGAAGCAGAGGCTGAGACTCATAGCCAAACTTTGGGCATAATTCATGAAATTTTATGAAGGAAGGGGGCAATAGAAAGACAGGAGGTCCAAAAGGAAACCAATAGAACCAAAAAAATCTGGGCTCAAGTGTCCTTTCTGAGACTGATACTCCAACCAAGGACCATGCATGGAGATAACTTAGAACCTCTGCACAGATGTAACCCATAGACTCAGTCTCCAAGTGTGTTTCCTAGTAAGGAAAGCAGGGATTACCTCTGGCATGAACTCGGTGACAGGCTTTCTGAGCACCTGCCCCAGCGAGTTGCAGCTTTGCCAGGCCACAGAGAAAGACAATGCAGCCAGTCCTGATGAGACCTGATAGGCTAGGGTCAGATGGAAAGGGAGGAAGATCTCCCCTATCAGTGGACTATGGGAGGGACATAGGAGGAGTTGAGGGAGGGAGGGTAGGATTGCGTGGTGGCAAGGGAAGGGGCCACAGCCAGATACAAAGTGAATAAATTGAAATAAATAATAATTATTATTAATAGTATTAATAATAGTATATATTTATAATAGTAACTATTATTACTACTATAAAATTATTATCAGAAGTAGCCGTAATTATTATTATTTTAATATTATTAGTAATAGTAGTAGTAATGGCAGAAGTAGTGTGGACCTTCGGGTGAGAGAGGAGCGTTACTTCACCCAGCTCCAGCTCCAATCCTACTAAGTGTTTCTTTAGTCCCTAAAGTGTCACATAAACATTTGCTTCACCAGTCTGTCCTAAATCAACCAGTTTGTTTAAAAAGAAAACTATAAAGTAATTGAAGCAAAGAAGGAGAGAATATTATTTCATTTCATAGGAATTCTAGGCACCCATTCCACATATATTCCCATGTATTCTCATGTGCCATTTGACTTATTTTCCAATGCTGCAAGAGATAACAATTAAGTCTATGTCTATGTAAAAGATGGACTGGTAAAATTGGTAAATAATAATAATAATAATAATAATAATAATAAAACAAAGTCAAGATTTGATATTTTTAAATGAAACAATGTTTAAGGAAGCTAAATAAATTCAAGTTTTTATTATATTTCTTTTATTAAATTTATATTATAAAACTAATAATTGTCTCATGATTTTTTTCAAATTTTTTATTGTTATTTACAATTTACTCACTTTGCATCTCAGTTGTAGCCTCCTCCTTCATCTACTCCTGGTCCTTCCCTTCTTCCTTCTTCCTCCTCTTTTTCCTCTTCCCTAGTCCACTGATAGGGAAAGTCCTCTTCCCCTATTGTCTGA
The DNA here is from genome assembly GCF_907164565.1 of Psammomys obesus. Classification (NCBI taxonomy): domain Eukaryota; kingdom Metazoa; phylum Chordata; class Mammalia; order Rodentia; family Muridae; genus Psammomys; species Psammomys obesus. Next base: position 10,483,409 of record NW_026596101.1, read on the forward strand.
CCCTAGCCTATCAGGTCCCATCAGGATTGCATGGATCTTCTTCCTATGAGGGCTGGCTAGGTTGCCTCACCAAGGAGAAGTGATCAAGGAAAAGACAACAGAGTTCATGTCAGAGACTGTCTCTTATTGAAGAACTTACTAGGGAATTTGAATGGAAACTGAGCTGTCTATAGGTTACATCTGAGCAGGCATCCAGGTCTTCTCTATGTATGATCTTTGGTTGCTGCATCAATCTCTGCAGTCCAGCCTGGGCTCTCCTTTTGTTGGGCTTTGTTGGTCTCCTTGTGTGGCTCCTGTCCCCATGGGGTCCTTTTTATATCCCCCTACTTGCATAAGATTCCCTGCACTCTGCCCAAAGCTCTGTCCAAAGTGTGGCTGTGAGTCTCAGTTTGATCCCCAGCTGGCTGGGGTCTCTAAGAGGTTACCTGTGGGAGGCACCAGTCCTGTTCCCTCTCTTCTGCCACTTCCGGTGTGTATCCTGTTTTTCTTTCTGAATGAGAATTAAACATCTTCCCTACTCCTTGTCATTTAGCTTCCTTAGGTCTGTAGATTTTAGTATGTTTATCCTATGTAATATGGCAAATATCCAATTATAGAGGACTATATTCCATGCATGTTTCTCTGCTTCTGGGATACCTCACTCAGGATGATCTTTTCTAGTTCCATCCATTTGCCTTCAAATTTCATGATTTCCTTGTTTTTAATAGCTGAGTAGTATTCCATTGTGTAAATGTCCCACAATTTCTATATCTGTTCTTCAGATGAGGGTCATCTAGGTTGTTTCCAGATTCTGGCTATTACAAATAAAGCTGCTATGAACATAGTTGAGTAAATATCCTTGTATGATTGAGCATATTTAAGATATACAGACTGGAGGATCAATGGAATTGAATCAAAGACCCAGATACCTACAGGAACCTGATATTTGACAAAGAAGCCAAGATTGTACAATTAAAAAAGAGAGCATCTTCAACAAATGGTGCTGGTCTAACTGGTTGTCAGCATGTTGAAAAAATGCAAATATATCTATACTCATCACCCTGAACAAAAGTAAAGCCCAAGTGTATCAAAGACCTCAACATAAAACCAGACACACTAAATCTGTTAGAAGAAAAAGTGAGGAAGAGCCTTGAACTCATTGGCACAGGAGAAAACTTCCTGAACAGAACACCCACAGCACAGTCTCTAAGATCAACAATCAATGAATGGGACCTCATGAAACGGACAAGCTCTGTAAAGCAGAGGACAATGTCAACAAAATAAAAGGACAGCTTTTAGACTGGGAAAGGATCTTCACCAACCCTACAGTTCTTCATTTCTTGATCAGGTTTTTTTTTTCCAATTCTGTGTAACAGAGAGATGCTTCTTTATATAAGACATGTAAAGATGGGTGCTCTGTTTCTGTGGGTTTGTATCTTTTACTGTGAACCTCTGTGGACAAAACCTGACACACAGAGTGTAAAGACAGAATGCACTCCACAAGTATGACTTGTCAGAAAAATACTGAGCCTTAACTAAGAGACTGGAGTTTGGCAAGAAAGCACTTTTTTTTGGTTGTTATTTGTTGTTTTTTTAATTCTTTTAAAATTATTATTATTATTTACAATTAATTTATTTTATATCCCAATTGTAGTGCCCTCCCTCATCTTCTCCTGGTCCCACTCTCTTTTTCCTCCTCTATGGTATACTTGTACAATGCTGTGACAAACAGCATTTGAGAAATAGCAACTGAGAGGTCCAGGGAGAAACAGAAGCAATGGATCTGAGCCAAAAACCAGACTCAGTGGAACAGTAAATCTGTAACCTTGACCTCATTAGCAGCAAACTGTAACCAATTGCTAATTACCTTATGGCAACACTGTAAATTGCATGTGTGTATGTAAATTCTGCATGTGTGTGTGCAAATTCTTTAGTTGTTTGGCTCCTGAATTTTGCAACAATTTTATGCGATGTTGAGAGTTATGGACAGTATAGTCTAGAACGCATAACCTCTAATAGAAAATAAAGATAAAAACCTTAACGTAATATCCACAAGGTACCCTTCGGTTGGCTTTTATTCTTTTATGACATTCATTCACAGTTATTAAATCAATTTCCCGTAGATGGTTGAAGAGTGTAAGCTCAATGCTGCACCCACTACCAGAAAAAGCATAAGCTTTCTCTTTAAAGGAGGAATTCTCAAACAATGGGTTGTGACCATTTTGCGGGTGTCAAATGACCCTTTCATAGGTGTTGACTAAGACCATTATAAAACACAGATATGTACATTATAATTCACAACAGTAGCAAATGAAGTAGCAACAGAAATAATTTTTATGGTTTGGGGAGTCACCACAACATGAAGAACTGTATTAAATGTCTCCACTGTTAAACGCTGGAGATGAGATGGAAGACACACATGCATATGCAAAATTTTTCATTTTTTGTCACATGAATACTGACAGCAAGAAGATTATCACAAGGTGGGTCTGGGTACCTACCTGTGCTAGTGTCTATATCCATGGTGATGAACTCGGCATACACCAGCACCGACCCACTGGATTTTTCCAATGTGATGATGGAAAGAAAATAAGCAAATAAAACAACTACTGGTTGTGAAGAATGCCAAGCATGAGACAAACTGTGTACTGCTGTCTAGAGCAGGGTTCACAAGTATATCTCAGCCAGGGGCTAAGCCAAAGATAAACTTTAGGAGGAGATATGTTAGTTGAGTCAGGATTACGGACATTGAAGAATGCACTTCAAAGTATTTTAGTATTAATGACAACAGTTTATTCCTCACTAGTATAATTTGTAGCAATGAGAGGGGAAGTTGGCCAGAGAGAAGCATGATGCAGAAAATTGAATAAATCATCATAACGCTAGAAACATCCCTCTCTTTTTCTTTTAATTTTCAAGCACCAGGTTACATACCCAAGTTGTTCATCATTAGCAGTGACAACACAAACAAGAAAATCCTGGATTTTTTATGTAAAATACCTTCTAGGATAAGTAATCATTGTTGAATAAAGATGCTATTAGATTGAGTACTGGGCTTGCTGAGCTCATTTTCTTAAACATATTATTATTACCATTTTATAAATGAGTAACCAGAACCAGCATGTAAATCATTTACTCAAAGTCAAAAAGCTGCAAAGAAATCCATTTTCTGTCCAGAACACAAAGAGAGTTGTGAATCTTGACTCTTCGAATTCCTATAAGACAATAGTAAGGAAAACTAGAAACTATTATCTTAGCATCCTTTTATCCCTTTAATCACCATTTGAATTCAGTGTACTGGATTTTGCACTCAATTATTTAAATGCAGTCTAAAAGCATACATTGGCTTCTCTCTGGTGATACCACATTTACTATTATTATTATTATTATTATTATTATTATTATTATTATTATTTACAGTTTATTTGCTTTGTACTCCAGTTGTAGTCTCCTCCCTCATCTCTTCCCAGTCCCACTCTCCTTCCCTCTTCCTACCCTTTCTCTCTTTCCTAGTCCACTGACAGGGGAAGACCTCTTCCCTTACTGTCTGACCCTACCCTATCAGGTCCCAACAGGATTGCCTGGATCCTCTTCCTATTTGGGCTGGCTAGGTTGCCCCACCAGGGAGAAGTGATCAAGGAGCAGGCAACCAAGTTCATGCCAGACACTGTCTCTTCTCCCATTACAAGGGGATCCATATGAAAACTGAGCTGTTTCTGGGCTACATCTGAGCAGGGTGTCTAGGTCCTCTCTATGCATGGTCTTTGGTTGATGCATCAGTCTCTGCAGTCCCCCCTGGGCCCTGTTTTTGCTTTGCTGATCTCCATGTGGGGCTGCTGTCCCCTCTGGGTCCTTCTATATCCCACTTCTTCCATAAGACTCCCTGTACTCTGGCAAAAGTTTGGCTGCGAGTCTCTGTATCTGCTTTGATCACCTGCTGGTCGGAGTCTGTTAGATGACACCTGTGGTAGGCTCCCATTCTGCTCCCTCTCTTCTATCACTTCCAGTGTCTATCCTCTCTGTTCTTCTGAATAGTATTTGCAGAGAAAAAGGTGGAAGGACTTCCCCATATCTAATTAAAACACCCAGTCACTCAACTGTAACACTGCCTTACTTAAGAATAAACTGTCTCCAGTTCCCAGCATCTGTCCCAATTCAGGGCTGTCTGGAGCCTCCCAGATACAATCAAGTTAGGCTCCTGTCTGCAAGCACAATAGAGTATCATCATTAGTGTCAGAGGCTGTCTCTCTACTGTGGGGTGGGTCTCAGATTGGGCCAATTTTTAGTTGGAATTTCCCTCAATCTTTGTTCCCTCATTATCCTTGCACTTCTTGTAGGCAGGGTAATTTTTGGATCACAGGTTTTGACTGTGGGTTGTTGTTCTCATCCTTCCATAAGTCCTGCCTGGTTAGGAAGTGGTCACTTCAGTTTTCATGTCTCCCCCTGTTAGGAGTCTCAGCTAGAGTCACACCCATGCCCTTCCAGAAACCTACCCTGTTGCAGGTCTCCTAGCTTGACAAAGAGATAGCCTCCCTCAGTTTCCTTTTCAGTCCCTAGCCCTCTCACATGCACCGCATTCTCCCCACATCAAATGCCCACCTTTGTTTCCCTCCCTATTCTATCTCCTGTCCAGACCAACAGAGACAATTAATCCAGTCCCATGGGGGCTTTCAGAGACTGAGACATCAACTAAGGAGCATGCATGGTCTGGACCTAGGTCACCTGTGCACATTTGGCAGATGGACTGCTTGGTCTTCGTATGGGTTGCCTGGCGATGTTTCTAAAATGGACTCTATCGCCTGCTTTTGGATGACTTTCCCATGACAGAGATGCCTTGCCTGTCCTCGATGAATTAAGATATGCTCAGTCCTGATCTGATATGATGTGGTAGGGAAGGTTGGTATGGATGTGGGGGAGGACTCTAATTTTTTATGGAGGAATAGGGGAAGGGAGATGAAGGAATGGGAGGCTGGGATGAGAGGAGGGAGGGGAACCCTTGAAATGTAAAGTAATAATAATAATAATAATAGTAAATTTTTAAAAAGAATGAACTATGTGATTTCTTAAAATCCTTCTCCTTATTGAGATGGTTGGCTTCCAACTCCAGTTTTGATTTGTTCCATCATGTACCATAAAAGGTGAAGCTGTGTTCAGTCCATTATTTGCGTTAATATTTCAATCATGATTCAAACAGCCTCTTATTTCCAAAAGGTAAAACTGCTTTGAAAAGACCATAAAGAGGCTCTTTATTTACACTAGAAATATTCCCAAACTTAAAAATCTGTAATGCTTCATTTGACTAATCAAAAGAGGACAGAACGGATACTGAGGTGCTATGCACTTAATGCCATTAACTATTTCAAATAGGATTTTAAATGAGTAGAGCACTCAAAAGATTTTAGTTTTCTATGTCCACAGCATGTAATCATCTAACATACAATCCAGTTCACTCAGCCTTGACATGCTGAGAGAGAATCTTGCCCCAATTTAAATTATTGAGAAATTGAGGCAATGTCCCTGCATCCACTGTGACTGGAAAAGAAAATAAAGACAAACATTGCTACTCTGTCTTCTTCCAATTCATCAGACTAGAGTTGTTCTAAGAGTTCTCTCTAGTCACCGTCATTTCTCCAAATGACATACATTGCCGTGAAAACTGAAATCGTGTTTACCTTGCCCTCTGAACACCTCCTCTACCCTGTCATAGAAGATTCCTTAAGTCAAACATATTTCATATTTGATTTTCAGGGGTTTTTCAGATTTTGTCCCTGGTCCGGGGAGCTATATGCTGTAAGGACCCCAGAGCCTCACTGCAAAGGTTAGATAGACTTCTTAATGAACAAGTGTTGTCAACACAATACTGTGGTGTTTTTTCAAAAGCTTAAGTACACAGTAAGTTGATATACTGTGAGACCCTCTCTGCACACTTAATATGAATTGTTTGCATTCCATAAAAAGTAAGTCAATATGAGTGAATAATTCATTCCCATCTCTGCTTTGCTATTATTATTCAGCTCTCAGGTTAATGTCATAGTAAGGTAGAAAGGTACCTTTCCCTCTGAACTCTACTTAGTTATGAACAAAACAATAAAAAAAATATTGAGTTACTTATTCACTTTCTTTCTATTTTCAGCAAGGCTAAGTGGGCTTCATGGGAGCAGAAACATTGCAGCAATATTTTTACACTAAGAAGAAAACAGTGTATAAAAGACGAACAATGATATTTGTGGAATGAAATGATCAAAAAAGTCAGTATGAAATGTCTAAAAAATACAGTCACTCATTTAATAAGCTGCCCCATTGCTAATTATTGTTATATAGAGATCTGAGCGTGACACATTATGGGGACAAAGAAGGAGAGATTGGCCTTGTTTCAATGGATGACTCCAGGCAGAAGATGCTCAGGACAATGCTGAAAAAAAAATGTATCCTACAATAAAAGAAACATAAAAAACAAAATGATATGCTGAAAAATATCTAGTGAAGATTCCGTCCCCCTGAGCTGTAACAGAAAAACAGGGAAACAAGCACATTCAGGACTAAGCAGCTCAATGCCAGATATCAAACCTTCCACAACGACAGGAATACTAAACAACTTTGCTTCATCATCTATAAGAATTCACAACAGTTCTGTGAATGACAGTTCAACATGAACATTAAAGACTGAAGGCAAAGCACACTGAAAAGAGGAAGCAAGAATAAAGACCCAAAGACCTGGATATCAAGCTTCTTCTTACTATGTTCTTGAGCCATGGGGACATCCAACCTCACCGCTGGTGAAGGAGGAATAATTCTGAAATACTACATAATTATTAGAGAAACTAAGTAATTTAACACAATTGCAAGATTTCTCAACCTGAACACTGGAATTCTATACTGGATAATTATTGCACAATAATTCTTACTGTGTAAATATTTTAATATATATACATGCACATATTTCAATTAATTAAAATGAAATTGCACTGTGACATGGTAGCAACTATCCTATGAGGTACCACAGGCTAATAAAGAAAGAAAGCCCGGTGCCCGGAATGGAATACAGTTATGAAGCTGTTGGTCAGTGAAATGCCAGTGACCCTCAAACATTATAGCCTATTGTCATTTCTCTGGGTTGCACACCATAACTTTGCTGTAAAACCCTGTAAATGAAGACACCATGTATTTTTGTCGTAAAACATGGTGGTATAAAGCTGATGCTCACCTAGATGATCATAAAGAAAGGAAACTTGGGACATTTTCAAAAGCTTCTCCAAGCTCTACAGAAGCACCAAGTGACTGCTGCACAGGAGCCTAAGCATCTCAGGCACCAAAAGGCAATGTCTAGGATCTGTTAAGTTATCTGTAAGATACACAGAGAGTTCCAGAAAACCAGCCTCCATAAATCCTCACTAAGTTGGGAAGGGCTTCACATGATGTTGCTGCATTCACGTCACTCCTGCTTCCACAAATAACGTCTAACCTATACTCCTGTGAGCAACCTCCAATAAAACTTATTAGTTCACCATGATGGGCTTTGGTGCAGTTATTACGTTGGTGTGTACAGAGTTCCACTTCTGAGGAAAGTAGAAGTCTGTGTTATATCTCTCCAACCAAAGTCGTTCAAACAACTGTCATCACCTTTGTTGGCATTCAAGTAAATGTCTTCAGTCTACCAAGAACATTTTGAAATGTTTTATATTACCAAATATATTAAAGGGCCTTACTCCAAAATACAGACAAGATATAGAATTCTTACAGTCCTGTTTTTTATTTCTTTTCCTTTCCTTGACATTTTGGCTCATTAAAAAAAAATCAGATTTTGTTCCACACATAACCATAATCAGTAGTTAAAAATAAATACTGAATTTAAAAAAAATAAGAGATATGTATTTTTTTATGCAATGATTTTACACCCAGACTAGAAGAATAAAAAGAGCTTGGAAAGTTAAAGGCATTAACACATTTTCAAGTAACTTCTCAAGTGTGATTTTATTTTCCCTTGGCTCAGCATTTCATTTTTATAGCTTCTATTAATCAAAGCTGAGCGGGCTTTAAGTCTCCAGTTCCTACTTCAAATTTTCCAACAATGGCTGTCCACCTCCCTCACGGTCCCTGGTGCTATCTCTCCTGGTCTTCATTGTTTTAACCTAGCTTTCTTTCCACCCTATTGCTTCAATCATCACAACTCTACTCTCCTTTGAGAGCAGTGGTCATCAATTTCTGAAACCACAAAACAAGGACAAATGTTCAGACTTCCCCAGGGAATTCTTTGAATAATAAAGACCATTTAAGAAATGCCAGGAGAAATTGATTACTCCACAAGTCAGAACAACCAGCTCAGATCAGAGAAGAACAACACCATTTAGTCATAGAATGGATGAAAGAAAAGAGAGAAAAGACAACTACATTCATCTTCTTCTGCATTTTTTTTGGATATCAGAATTCCCAGAAACTAAGAAATATTTAAGAAAAGACTAGCTGTTAAAAAAATAACTCTCCCTTCAATTGAAATAAATATTTTAGGATGTTAAATAAATGCAAAAAGATAAGCAAAAAGATATAAAAATCAATATAGGAATGTAAGGACATAGTCATTCTGTCTATTGATAACTCACTTGGCCAAAAATCATTATAGCACTGAGATAGAAAGCTGAGACTACAAGGCTTTTTTTCTGTTTTGTGATTAAAAGTTTCTGCTAAGTGGATAAGGATTTAAAATTTTCTGTAATCCACCTTTCTCATTTTTGTATTTATATATGAGTTCCATGGTCTTATAAATCACTCTTTTAATTTATCCTATATTAATACTAAGTTGTAAGAATGAGAAAAAATAGAAATTGGATGATGGTTGCTGTTTCTTGAAACCATTGAAAGTTCAGCACAAATTAGTACATGAATCTCAAACTCCCTGGCTCTTTCTTCTGTGGGGCTCAAAATAATACACTTTTTTCTTTTTAAAAAAATTATTTATTTTTATTAACTTTATTAACCATTTAATCACTTTATATCCCAGCTGTAGCCCCATCCCTCGTCCCCTCCCAATCTGACTCTCCCTCCCTCTTCTCCTCCCATGCCCCTCCCCAAGTCCACTGATAGGGGAGATCTTCCTCTCCTTCCATCTGACTCTAAAGCGTGGCACAGTGGAGAATACTTGTAATCTCAGCAAGATGAAGGCTAGAGCATGATAATCAGAAGATGAAGGACAGCTTTGGCTATTAAGTAAGTTCAAGGCCAGCCGGGGTACATGAGATCCTGTCTCAGAAAAAAACAATGTCCATATTTTCTTGATTTGTTCTAATTTTGACAGAGTTCATACATGAAAACATTACTTTCTGTATAAGATCTGCAGATAGCCATTAAGATGGCCATTAAGATGTGTATAAACTACGATTTTTAGTGTGTATCCTGTACACACATACATAATCCTAGTACACCAAATCTACCAGGATACTTTTAATTTTCATAAACTTGCAAATGTAATTTCTTTACATTCAGTTCATGGATAATGCTAAAAAGCAGCGAATCAAAGGCAAGAAAAAAATAGGGTAATTTTATGTCAATCATGAAACTTGCTGACAGGTGTCGCCATATGTTACGACAAGATCTCCTAGCCATGGGTCATTGCTTTGAAAGGAACTAAAGGATGTTTGTGAGACTGTGACACAGCAAAAGTTCCCCTGGGATCTCACACGGTATCTTCTGACAGGTACAGAATTAACTCATGGCATCATGGTATTTTCCAAACATGACAGCTCCCAGACCCATTACCACTTAACACAGTGGGGCTTAGGGAAAAGAATCAGGACAGGTAGTTAGTAAATTAAGTGCAATCTATATGAGTCCTAAGGAGAAGTGTACTAAAAGAGAATACCTAAATGGATAAAAATCACAGAAAGCGAGTGGCCAAATACATAGACACTAAGGAAAGGAAAATAATTCTCTTTTTTGAGGGAGGGAATCATGAAATTTTAATTTGCTTCCTAGTCTAATTTCCTTAGAGCCAGTGAATGAAGTATTCAGCATGGTATTTTGAAGAGTGCTTGATTTCTTCGTGAACTGGAACAAGAGTTTCAGTCAGCAGCTGAGGAAGCAGTTAGGATTCCCACGTCCTTCTCCAGACACACACACAGACACAAGCACTCACTCATGTTCCATGACTCCGCCTAGCATAATGAGACACACATGCTCAAGTGCTGAGCTTTAGAGTTACATCACATGCACAGGTGTGCACTCTACCAACTGTTACCATTTGGACCACTCACTGCAGACAGGAAGATGTTAGCAGACGAAAGCAGGGCATTTACGCTGTGTGATAAGTCAGGTCTCACAAGCTTTCTATAGTAGTTCTGAGTTAATTCTCCGCACTTCAAATCCAGTGTCATGTCAAACATGACAGCGGGGATCAGAAACTATGGAAAAGGTAGAATAAGTGGACTTGTCGGGAAAAAGTCAAATAAAACAAGCGTTTCTAGCCTTTGCACCCAAATATAAAAGAAGTTCTAAATTCCACCTTTAAAACATTTCCCAGCATGAGGAAAGGAAAATAAGTCATAAATACAATATGATAATTTGAAAATAAAAGCAGTTTAAGGTTGTGAAAAACATAAAATCAGCACAAGAAAATAAATGCAGTAGAGGTGAGAATGAAAACACACCAGACATGATACTATGCTATTCAGTCTAGAACAAAATTAAATGCTCCAAAACTTGTGTGTACATGCAGACAGACACCAAAGAGTGGACTGTAGCCTCACGGTGTGATGCCTCATTTCTCAATCCTGATCCTTCATTGTGTTTTTTAAAACACAAATTTATTCATTTACATTCTGCATCAGAGTTCATTCAAGCTCCCAGGATCTACTCATTTATATGGACACAATTCAATGACATGACATGGCCTACCTTAATATTTTATGTAATAATATTCTCCCATTCCCAAGAATATGTACAAATCTAAAGATCTATATGCATTTAGTGTGTATAAGTTATGTCTTAGACTTAATGAGAAAGAATTTATGGCTTATAACCATGAGTCAGATGCTACTACAAGAGCTTCATAAGTAATCAATTTAATCTTACTAATAATTATTCAGTAGGTAGATACGATGGCTACCTGATATTTTCATAAATGATCACATGAATTCACAGAGTCATTTCAACCAGCTAAGAGAGGAATTGTCTTGAAGCACACTCTGACAATCTGGCCTATGGTGCACACTCAGAACCTCCATGCCCAGATAACACAAGGTTCTCTTTTCCAGGTCAGCGCGCGCGCACACACACACACACACACACACACACACACACACACACACACACCAGTCCTGAAGCTTTTCTTGGGATTTCACTTCTTGCCACTGTCTCTTATGGAAGCCTCATGAACAAAGACATGGAGCTACCGTGCTGCTGCTCACTTAGTAAAACACCGACTGTCATCCCAGCGAGCTCCAGGAGCCCTTCCCTCTTCCTTGCTCCACACAAAGTCTGTGAAGGAAGAACAGTACAGCTTAGCATTTTTACTATCCCAGCCTTTAGAAGCCAAGATGATTTGGCCAGCATATCTCATTGACTGTTGCAATATGTGTATATCATCTATATTGTGTCATATAACATAATGGAAAGTTAAAGGAGTTATGATGGTTTGCTGTTGTCAGAGCTTCTGAACAGGTATGAGAACTATAAAACCAGTGATGACTGGATACATTTATTTTAAAATAATTTTAGAAGAAAAGCAGATATATACTCGCTTATATAGACCTACAAGACATGATAAACATAATGAAATCTACACACCTAAAGAAGATAATCAAGAAAGTGGACACAGGCGAAGGTGATTAATCCTCAGTTAGAAAGACAAATGGGATGTGCCTTGAACTTATGACAGGAGTCTACCACAAAAGGCATCTGAAAGACTCTACCTAGCAGTGTTTCAAAGCAGACACTAAGACTCATAACCAAACCCTCGGCAGAGTGCAGGGAATCATATGAAAGAAGGGAAGTTAGTATGATATGGAAAGGATAGGAGCTCTACAAGGACCAAATATATCTGGGCACAGGGTCTTTTCTGAGACTGAAACTCAACCAAGGACCATCTATGGATATAACCTAGAACTTCTGCTCGGATGTGGCCTGTGGTAGCTCAGTAACCAAGTAGTTTTCCAAAGTAAGGGGGACACGGACTATTTCTAACAGGATCTCAAGGGCAGGCTGTTTGACACCTCCCCCCAGGGGAGGAGCAGTCTGTTAGGCCACAGAGGAGGACTTTGCAGCCAGCCCTGAAGATACCTGATAAAACAGGGACAGATGAAAGGGGAGGAGGTCCTCCCCTATCAGGGGACTTGGAAAGGGGCAGGGAGGAGACCAGGGAGGGAGTGTGGGGTTGGGGAGGGAATGAGGGAGCGGGATACAGCTGGGACACGGAGTTAAGAAAATGTAACTAAAAAGAAAAAATAAAATAAAATAAAAAAAAAAAAAAAAAAAAAAAAAAAAAAAAAAAAAAAAAAAAAAAAGAAAAGCAGAAACAGTGATTCAGACTTAAAATTCAGCATGTTTAACCTAGCTCCATCCATTATTTATTTTTAAGCATGGTTATTAAAAACAAAACACTCACAGTCTGAGTTTCCACCTCTTAAATGTGGTTTGGAGATTAAATGGGATAAAATATTAAATTCTTAGCAAATAATTTGGCATACGATATACATTTGAGTAATAGTATGAATACAGTAAAGTTTAAGTTACTCATATTTCCTTTCAGTTAAGGCTATTTTACATAGCTTTTTTAAAAGTAAGAATTCTTTTGACTCATAATAATGGCTTTTATTTAATCTCGGCAACTAAAGATTTCTCATTGTAGAAAAGTAACACGTTTATGAAATTCTCCATTCAACATCCTCTATGAGTCTACGTATGTTTTGAAAACCATCTGTTGCTCCTTTCCCTTGTACCACCACAGTGATATTTTGCTACACAGTACATGATTATGTCATTTCATGTTACAACTGAAACAGTGCATGGACTTTTTTTTTTCACAGAGAGGAGAAAAACCTCGACAAAATACTTCCACTGATACCAATTAATAAAAGCAAGAATATATACTATGGAAATTAAAAAGCATATGCGTTCACCAGTCATACAAGCAGAATATTTGCTACTGTTCTACAAATTACTGATTTGTTTTATCAACCTGATGGAAGTCTGGTAAAGAATTCGGAGTTTTAAATAAGTAATTTAACATAGAAAATGCTTTACTAAAATGTTAGCTAAATGTTATATAATGACACTCAGAATGATGAAGAGCTTACCATGAAGCAACTATGTGAATTTAAGCAATCATTATGTTCTCCCTAAAAGGGGAAGTTTCATCATTAGTAAATAGGTAGACTAATATTAGCCCTCGGGCTATTGTAAGAATTAAGTACCACATTAGGAATAGAAGATACAGATACGGTGCTGGGAAGAGAAGTGATCCATACTAAGAGAATGACTTGCCTATATTGCTTAGTTACAAAATGGAAACATTGCTTCTTCCATTATGAAATTACTGAGGACGTGTCATAAGATCCACTGCAATGAGAAATGAAGATGCCACCAAAGTCACAGCAGAATATGAAGAAAGGAAGAGGAAAGTGCCCATGTTTCTTGCATATCACAAGGTGGGTGCAATGTGCAAATGAATTTGAGATTTTTGTTGTTGTTTCAACACGTAAAGCTGTATGTTATAAGTTACCGTAGGAGATGTCCCAATTTATTATGACTGGCATGCTCCCAGAAATGGCCAAATACTTGTTTTAAATCCTAAGCAATAAATTAGAATGCTCAGAAGAGAAATGTGCTGATTGTAATGAAAAGAAGTGATTGGCTGATAGTTACTAGCTTCACTGGAGTAGAAGCAATGAGCTAATCAATGAACACACTAGAAAACTGCACAACTGAGTCTAGAATGTTGTGCGTTAATGACCTTGAAAAGCAATTCCTCCCTCATTTAACTAATCTGAATATTAGGCATATTTGTCCTGCTTATCCAAAGATAGCTTTAGTCAGCTTAATGGTTTTGAATACATTAATTTTAGTATGGTTTCTCTTAGTCAAGTAGATCTAAATTAAAACAGTAAGATTTCAAATATCACTGAGAGAAAGAAAAAAGAGAGAAAGAGAGGGAGACAGAGACAGTGGTAGTGATAGAGGCAGAGACAGAGACAAAGGTTTTCAGAGTGAAGAGAAATCTTGTTTTTCTCTTGCTCTGTTTTGAACTGTCTACCCAGAGGTGGCAGGTCTGAAGAAATAATCAAGGAGCTCAGATATGGGAGGATGAATTGGCTAGTTAAGTTTAAGTAAGAAGAAAAAAGGTGGTGAAGCCCATGGTTAGGCATAGGTGGAAGGGTTACCCTCAGAAGACCAGGAAGGATATACTGCTGTAATAAGATCTATAAATGGGAAGCTAACATAGCAAAAGTAATTTGTCCAGAGCCAACAATTTATTGGGTACAATTCTGTAATTCTTTTGGTGATGAGTAAGAAAATTTCCTTTACCAAAGAGATATGGAGGGTCTTCACATTTTAAGCAGAACAGTACTGTGATTATATTTGTATTTCAGAAAGTACTCCCTAGGCACAGGGTGGAAAATAACCAGACTGGGAAAGGAACGTATCTATACCACAGCTAAATTTGTTGAATGCACACTGCCCATCCACACTCTTATTTAAGTAAAGCTAAGAATACTATAATTTGACAATAAGAGGCATTTTATTAGATACTTTTCTGACTGTAATGTAACATCTCTCCCACAGGAACATGTGTTTGAACACCTGCACCCCAGATGGAGATTCTGGACTGGGAAGTTGTAGGGGACCTGGGACTGGTGCCTACCTAGTAGAATCGGGTCACTAAGAGGGTCTCTAAAAAATTATATTTACTTCAATGTCTAACTTAAATTCTCTACTTCCTAGTTCATCATGTCAATGGGAGCAGATGCTTCCTACTCGGGCCAACACAGACTGAAATGATCATGCCACCCTGCCTCTCTTTCCTGAAAGACTGAAAACCCCTGAAACCATGAGACAAATTAAATCCATCTTCCCTCAAGTTGTTTCTGTCAGGCATTTACCGAGAACAATAAGAAAAGCAACTAATATCCGTATGTTAAAAGAACTCGTCAAAAAAAAAAAAAAAAAAAGGAACATGTTTCTACATCAGCATTCATGATGCTCATGATTTCATGATACTTTTACTTTTGAGCTTACACAAGGGGACAGACTAAGAAAAGTGTGGATATACTAAATTCAGCTGCAAGCAAATATTGATGAGACTTAATGGTAAAGCAATAAAAGTCTTTAGAAACCAGGTAATGAATAAGATTAAAGGAGATAATGCAGAGACTAAGAGGAAAATGATTACACTTGGGAGTGACAATTATGGCTACAGAATTAAAGAGCTTAAGTATTTATGAGGGGGGAAAAGGACAGCTAAGCTGAGCTATATTGATCAAGGTATTTGGATGAGGAACCTTCTCTTGGCCTGGAATAGGTATTTTCAGAGGATGTAGTAAAATGGTAAGGAGTGGGCCAAAACATTCTGGCCCTGGAACCAGTACTTATAGCTATGTGATACACTTGCTTAGCAATGAGAATGAGGCTGGAAACTGTACCTTAAATTCACATGGAACTTAATATATTCCCAGGTCCCACCATTCCCGACACAGTGCTGTGTTCTTGAACTCCCTGGTTTTTGTGGGTCTTTCTTCACTGGGACAACTCTGTCCCAGACACTACAGAGCTGTACCCACTTCCGATGCATAGTCTGAAGACAGCACATCAAATGGCTTTTTCTGGGCCATCTCATGTGCAGCAGTTTCCTCCAAATGGAACAGAAACATTCTCTCCAGGAAAGAGAACGAAGGCTCACCAGCTTCAGGAAGGAAACAAACTAAGGAGACCCTGAAAGCTGAAACTTACAGGACTCATGGGGCCTGCCCTCAACTGTCAGGAGCAACTAACTGCGAGGGAAGTGTAGTCTCTCCAACCTGTGCATCTGCCTGCAAGTCCTGCATTGCAAAACAGGATTGCAGCTTCTGCATATGACTCAGAGCAGAGTGAACGTTCAGTGCTCTAGAGTCACTGTGACTCTCCCCTCAGCCCTGCTGCTATAAGCAATGCTAAAAGTACTTTGTGGTGTGCCAAGCTTCACTTTGGTGGGGTCAGTATTTAGGTCTGTCTTCATTGCCTTATCTGGGGTGAGGAGGTATTTCTTCCCACTGCCAGAAAGATGGCTTATTGTGGAAACTGATTACTATCCATCTGATGACCTAAGTTTGACCCCTAAAACCCACGTACTCTAAGGAGAGAATCAACTGTCAACAACTTGTGCACTGACTTGCAAACAGGCGCCCATGCCCCTCACTGCACAAAGATCAGACAAACAAACAAATAAATAAACACAATAAAAATATTTTAAAATAACATATCTATATTACCAAATCTACAACACGGAAAAAAGCTCTTTGGTCTATGAAAACATGGCAAAAAATTTGCACTATAATACAGATCAACATAAACAGACAATGTGAAGATGTTTGACACTACAGTTAAAAGCTGGAAGAAGAGAATGGGGTCCAGACCTATGACAAAGAACAAGACAATGATAAAAGTTAAACCACCGCACCAAGGCCCATTAACCCTCAGGAGTTTTAAATTTAAAATGCCCTACTATTTTCTGCATTGACATATGTGTTTGTATAAATGCCGTGCTTTTAATCACAAAGCTAATATGACAGTAAAGCACACAGTAACCATGTACATGGTTTAATTAATAATTAAATGGTTTGTACTTGTAATATTAGTAGCATCATTAATATGTGATGTTCAGAAATAGAAAACTTCTGAATGTCAAAACCCCAGGACACGGTGGGAAACAAGTATTCCCATGACTTCTGAGCCTGCACGTATCAAAACACTGTTTTATCACAATGTGTCTTTTAATAGACGGAAATATGACTACCATCTAGAAATGTCACAAAAACATGATCTCCTCAACATGAAAGATGACTTTTCATAAGAGTGCTCCAGACACAGCACACACATTAAGCGGAAGAATGCCAATGCTTACCCGGCACGCAGTCACCCTGCCCACATTATCAAGGTTCACTTTGATTTCCCATTCCTCTCTGCAGCCTCTATGAAGCCATTTTTTGAGATAACCGCATCACACATTTCCTGATTTCCAAAGCTTAGCATAAAAATATCCTCATTCTCAACTCTGTGTCCCTAGCTTTCCATTTGGTACCAATGTCCATTCCCACTTACAAGCTCCTGGCTATTTTTCTCCAACTCAACAAACGAAGACTCTCAAAATGCAACCCCCTTCATTTTCTCTTGTGAAACTCTCTGTATACGTAGGCTAAGGGTTGGCTGTAAGAATAGTCCTTGAAAAAGTCTTTGGGTAAGTATTTTTTCCACACAAGATTACAAGTGAGCCCTTTGAGAATTAATTGGAATGAAATATTACATGAATCTTTAATACACAATTGCTACTGTTATTTGTTAGCGATGAATCCTAGGAGCTACTAAATTCTCTTCATTCCCCATCACATTTACAGCCTCAGTAATAAAATAAAGCATACACACATGCTGTCATTTTATAGGAGAAACTGAAATCAAGGTAAAAATGACTTGCCCAAATTCAGGAGTGGCATTTTGGGGTTGTGGGAAATAGACTTTACTTTTCCACATCCCTTTCCAGATCTTTAGAAACTGATAGTTATGTCCAAATATGAGTTATTTTGATTAGACTAGAAGGGTAGTCCTGGCTTTTCAGAGTGTAGCACATTTAAAACATGTTCACAGACTCTTTTACATCTTCCACCAAAGAGATTATGCCTATGTCTCAATTCTACTATGCAATGTGGCCTTGCTGATGAAAATAATTGATGATGATGATGATGATAATGATGAAGATGATTATCATAAAATAATAATATAATTTGAAAATGAGTAAGAGGGGTATGGGACAAATTAGAAAGAGAAAAGAGGAAGGAAATGATGTAATTATATTTTGATTAAAGTAAAAGGTATTAATGAAAAGGAGGTGTGATGGAATGCCACCTCCTTCTAGTTCTCTTATAGGGCTTTCTCTGTTTATATGAGACCACATAGTGAAGAATGAAATTTGAATGTCCTGAGATTTCATTATCTCAAGATACTGTATAGGATGTTGGTCTCTAGATTTTCCCTTTCACACCCTCATCTAATAACTGGATAGAAAATTAATTGAACATGAGGATCTTAATTCTATTCTTAATAAAATAGAAAGCCTTTAGAATGATCCAATCTGTCAGAAGCGACACATGAGCCTGAAAGTGTTTACCTTTCCACACTTCTTTTTTGTATAATTCTCCTTCCCCATCTCTCTACAGTATCTCATTGTTCCTGAAGTCTAGTGCCATGACCTACCAGTAAAACTCAGTATGATCTAAAATATGCTCGTTGCTCATTTTTGACCAAGCCTGTAACGGGAATGAAATGAAGTGAGAAGAAGAGCTCTATTTCTCCAATGGAAGATTTAGAATCATCCACACAAGTTCTCCCAGCCCTCCCTCCTGCACCTTCTCTTGCTACTTCTGTCCCTTGTTACCATTACACTGTAGCGTGTTTGGGCCCCTTTGGCTCAAATATCAGCCGACCAGTTCTTGCTCAGCTACATAATATGAAACGTGTGTGATCTCAAGAACATGGTTAATAAACCATGTTAATTAACGAATCCGATTTTTTAAGTGAATCTGGGCCCCCCACAGCCCCTCCCCCTTACCTCTGGTTCTGCAGTGTTTACTTCTCTGTCCAACACTGGTGCAGCAATAAGTGGGTAAGTTCACTGTTAATGTGGGCAGCCGAAACGGGCACACATGTCACTCGCTTTCAATGGCTGTCTGTAAATCTGGTAAGTTTTCCCCCATAGCACCTGACTTTTAGATGCCAAAAGCATGGACAGCTCCGTGAGGGGAATTCTCCCTTGAGAGAATTATGAATGGTTCACAATCTCCAGGCTAAAGCATTTCAAGTGACTCCTCTCCCCTGTTTTACTTCTTATCTTGCAAGGCACAAGATGGGTGACTATGAACACACCTTAGAAAACTGGAAATTTTTCAATTCTTAAGAAGCACCTAGAGATAAATTCTAGCTTTGTTTTAATGCTTTTATTCCCCTATGTAGTAAGTACATGTCTCTAGTTAATAACTGAAAAACAAAAACAACAGCTATAACATACAAAGCCCCTTTCAACATCCTGTTCCCATATCTTTTCAGTTCTCAAAAGATGTAGGTTAATATTTTGGCTACCATCTTTATCAATTCTTTGTCTCTACACCTTTTATTATGGAATACTGGAATAGGTGAAATAGCACCATATTTCTTAAACCCATCTCTTAATATGTAGCAGGTTATTTGATGACTAACTGAAAAATTCCAAATATTTCTGTTTTATATGTGTGTGAATAGGACTATAAGATATATAGATGCTTCAAAATGTCTTATTATTAAATTTAAAAGATATTTTTAAGAGCTGTATGACAATCTTTAAATAATGAAAAAAAATCTGTATTACTAGTATTGCGGAATCTAATTCATAATATATTCTGATAGAATAATCGAGTATCCACTTATTACATTTTCCTTTTAATTGTTAATACTTCTAGAATACTTCATATTGTTCTGAATAATTTTACTCACAGTTTAATGCAAACAAATATAAACCACAAAAAAAAGTTGAAGAAATTTATAACCATTTTCATGCAAAGAGTTATATCTACCAACATGTTTGGAGTAAAACTATAGAGAATTTGTGATGCTGACAATAAACATGAATTCAATACACTACCAAATTGGGCCAAAACCCCAAACTACCAACAGTGATGTAACAGCAAAGCAACATTTTATACAAAAAACACCAGTTAGAATTGACAGAAAGCCAGATCAAGCCTTATACTTAAAGTGGCAAGATTGACGTACATAAAGTTGCATGAGCTTTTTAATAAGGAGGTCTGGAGAGACTTCTCAATGGTTAAGAGCACTGTCGCTCTTTCAGAGCACCTGAGTTAAGTTCCCGGAACTCATGCCGGTTGCTCTTAACTTCTGATAGCTCTAGTTCCAAAAGGACCCAACACCTGTGGTCTCTAAACGTGTGCACCCCCCACCACACACACACACACACACACACACACACACACACACACACACCACAACACACCACAACACATATACACAATTTTAAATTATTTTTTTTAATAAGTAAAGGAAAAGAAGGTATGGGCTACATTTGATGACACCACCAGGAAAGGCACTTGTTTCACTGACATGGCGAGCTGACTAAACGAACCCACAGTATGTAAAAAGCCACATGTGTCGCGTGCATGCTGTCTCAGAGCTGTGAGAGGCAGTGGCAGGAGGATCACAGGGCTTGTTGGCTGCTGACCTAGATCCAAATATCAAAGGAATAAGACAGAATGTGGTAGGTACTCTGGCTTCTGCATGATCACCTGCATACACACATGCCTATGCCCTTTACACACATAGACAGACAGATAGACAGACAGACAGACACACACACACACACACACACAGTGGGGGAGGGGGCCAATGCAGCATGAGCTTTTCTTTTTTTCTTGAAGAATGTTTAATACAATGAACCCATTTTCTTCAGAAAATACCTTAAGGGGAATATTTGTTGTTGGATACTTAATATTTTCTTCTTCTTTTTTTTTTTTACAACAATATAATAGTATAAATTAATGGGAAAATAGCTTTACCTCTGAGATACACACAATACTTTAATTATGCATTGATGTTAAAATCAATAAGGATAATGACATAATATACAAAGCAATTTTACATATTAGAAAAAGGAAATTTCACAAATGTTGTAACTTTAATTTTTAGCTTCTAGTAGAATAAATCAAACACAATAATAGTTTTCAGATAATAGTGACTAGAAACTTCACAGTGTTAAAATTTCTGGTGAAGTATTGAGAATATAAAGAAGGAGAATATGAACATAAAATAGAAGAAATTAATAATCCCAGTGCCCCCAAGGCCTAAACCACCTCTTATTCATTAATTAGAACCTTATGCAAAATAGTTACCAGTAGAGCAAGAAAGGAATTATCATTAAATTATGTGCCTTGGAGTCACTAAGGGAAGATGGTGAAGCACTTGTTAGCATAATTCCGAACAGAGCTCTTGCTACCCAGCAACACTGCCTTAACAAAAACGGTATCACCTGTTTGTTTAATTATTCAGTAGACATTTATTAAAATCCTGCTGTGTAGTGTAAAAGCATGCACTATAAATACAGCAGAGGATTCTCCCTTCCCTCTGTGAAAATGTATTCTGGAAATAACAAATGGATGCAAGGAAACAGTTATACCAACCCAAACAGCAATGAGGACAAACTACAGAGATGAATGATGCACAGTTGCTGGCCCATGCATAACAGAAGCTACTATTCCTAACACTTCAAGAGTAGGGCAGTAAAGATGACTTCAGGGTCCTCAGATGATCAAGACATAGTATAATCACTATAATATGAAACATAAAGGTGTTCTGTAGTGTCCTGATATGGTTGAAAGTTCTGCCTTGCTGACTTAGGGTACATCAATTTATCCATCCACAGCATGGCATCATTGTTCAAAAGCTCTACCAGACTTCTATTGTTTTATCTGTCAGAAGTTCAGTTCTCATCTCGTCCTGAACCTTTTGAATCAACACAACACAGTCATAATCAAGTTGCTATATACCAAGGTTCTATATTGATGTTACTGGCACCAAGTCTAGACCTTTATACTTCTGTAGGATTTTAAGGACAGCCACGGTACCAACTCATCTCATGCAGAAAACTATAAAGGGACACGACTTCCTTTATACTTTCCACCAACTCCAAAGAAATTTATATTCTAGGTAATAACAGAAGTCCTACAATGAAGACAGAGTTCCAAATCGATAGCCACTTGCTGTCATTAAACTCCCCCCTCCTGACTCTGAGAATTGTTACAAAGTTGTGTCTTCATTGGTCACTCACTAGAATTGCTTCTATCAGCCCTAATCATTGCCAAGCTAAGACTACCATAGCAATTGCTTCTATCAGCCCTAATCACTGCCAAGACCATCATAGCTATGGAAGCAAGTCCGCATTATGTCAAATAATTCTTCATGGTACAAAAGAGAAAGATCTTCTCTTTAAGTGTAAGTTTATGCTTCACAGAGAAGAATGTAAACAAAGATGACTTCCATGCTCATCTCTGAGAGATAGCCACAAGGACACCACTGAGCAAGCTGCACAAACACCACCATAAAAAAAAAAAAGCCCACAAGTGACCTGTTTCTTTGTCTCCTCCTCATGGAATAGTTGCTCTGTTATTTCTTTTCTTAGAAGGCATGCTATTTTGCCCAATCTTGAAGTTTCTTGAAGTGTTTTGAACATTGAAAATCTCTATCTTAGACTCGTAGGTGGTTCATTTCAATTTGTTACATCCTTCCCAGAATTGTTTACCTTCCCCAGAATCCATCAAGTTTAAAAACCCTTAAAATCAAACTCATTGATGTCCCTGCTTCACTATGAAAACTATAGACACTGACTTCCCATCACTACACCTCGACACTGTATTTGCACCTAGAATGTATAGAATTCTATAGGCATATCAGGTGCAAACTTTCTGTCTTCCTTTATTGGGACTTCAAGGCCATAGAAAGTAAAACTTGCATTTCCCCTGAAATCTTCAGTCATAGTCTAGTGAAGAACTAGGTATGAGCCCCATTTAGTCATCTAAAGGAAGAGTTCTTTAATTAGTAGTGATCAGTAAACCACAGAGCGTATGCTAATCGAATGACATCTTAGAAATGTCAAAGTAAATTTAACTGAACACTTACTACATTTTCTAAACACCCAAATGTCATCACCTGGCTTAAGCACATTAACAGTCTATCAGGCAAGCATCCCTGTGGTCTCTATTTTATAAGAAAAAGCTATTTAAAGCACAGAGATGTTAGACACTTTGGCCAAGTTCGCAGAGCTGGCAGGTGATGAGAGATGCAGTAGGAACCTCAGCTACTTGTCCTCTATGCCTATTCTCTTACCACCTGTGAAGCACCAGCTCTTAATTTAATAATTTACAGTATTCAAACAGCAGATAGACAAGACTTGGTACCCAGGAGATCTCACTTGTAAACTGTAGTCACATAAGTAACACTACTAATGCTGGAGGCATAACTATTAAACAAGTCTAATGACCCTGATTCATAATGGGTCTGATTATTAGTAAATCTCCAAAAAAAGTACTTCCTTATGTGGAGCACTGTAACTATCTGTAGCCCCTTCCTAAAGTTTAAACTAAAAGGTTTTCAATGCTGCCCTGATCACTGACAAGGAAGCAGTGACTGGAAAGGCATGTTTACACAATGTGGTGGATGTCTCATTCACTAAGCACTCTGCTCTTTTATGCAAAACATCTATTGTGAAAAGGGACAGAAGGTCTTTGTTTTCCAAAATGACACATTTCTCCAACTACCCAAAGAAGACTACTTATTAATCAGAATGTCCTTTGTTAAAAGGCCAAGGATCATCCATTCTGATTTAGATTATGAAGATGGTCCTCCTCTAGCTTTCCAAATATCCCCAGACTATGAGGATGGCCAAAATAAGGAGTAGGGGTATGGGCAGATTTTCTTGGCTTTTACCATCTCTGTTTGAAACACATTAGGCCTAATTATATAAGTATGCTAAGCATAAGTGATTTAGAACAAGGACATTTTGTGTGTTGGTCCTATTATTTCTTAAGGAAGACAGTTCTCAACAAAAGTATTCTCATGGTGTTTACTGTGTGGCTTTCAAAACTGCTTTGTTTGACATGTTTATTAGGAAAACCACGAGACACGCTACTGCAAATGCAAAATAAGATACTTACAAGTTCCTCTGTAAAATTATACTCTGGCATAGTAAAGAGAGAAATGAAAGCTATAGTTATGAAGGGGTATCCTTTATTGCGTGGGTTTGTTTTAAAAATGGTACATAAAGAAATTATTTATTCTATTCATGTGGCAATGCCTTTAGTGTCATTCGAATAGTGCACAAAAAAAGATTCACTCAAGTCATTTAACTACTAATTGCGAATGCCTACAGTAAAGTCTGAATGACCCAGACAGAGCACAGCATCCCATGGAAAACAGAATTCAGGACTGTAGGGCCTTTTTGCATATGCAGAGACAGTGTGTTTTCTTAGGACTATCCATCTTAGCCAAACAGCACAATCAAAGGGCATTTTTTTTAAATCAATGATGATACTTTACTACATAGAACATGGATATAGTCAAATTGTCCAGCTCAGACAAATGCTTGAAGCTAAGAATTGCAAAAATATGTTATGTCATTCAAATAATTCCAGTGTGCATTAGGCCAAATACAGATGTAGTGACTATTTCTTATGTTAAAAGGATTTGTAAAGAGCTGCAGTAGGAAGGACAGAAGCAAATGCATGCATAAATCAAAGAAATAATATGATTTGTGACACCAAGGAAAGGGACTTGGTACATCAATTATGTGAACAACTCATGAATAAGGCTGCAGATGTCGAGATGCTTGAATGAGGTGGTACAGTGAAAAATGCAAGTGGAGGAGGGACTGTATGGATAGTTATTTAGCACAACTTCATTGTTAAGTTCCAGCTACAAATAAATGTTTCCAGCCCCTCACATTATGGGATCTTTAATAATAATTTAAAAAAGCCAAAGAAGAAGCATGGAATAGGAGTATAAAGAAGTAGAAAACCCAGAGCCATCACACTATAAATGAAACACTATCAGTGAGATGTTAGCCTAGCCAGTTAGCTTTGGTTTGCTTGTTTCCCCCAAATATTCCAGAAGATATAACCATTTTAAGGCACCAATAACACACTCTAGGGTTGAGATTGAATTAGGTCTGTCAGACAGCCCAATGTTCATATCTCATATCTTCAGTGGGCTCAGGGAATAGGATAGGACAGGAGAAGGTTAATAAGGCTCTGAAGCTTCATGTGAGGGCAACTTAATCTTAGTTGGGTCCAACTGGTCTAGCAGGGAGATCTTTAAAGTAGTTTGTTCTCCAAATTACACCTGCTTGGCACAGCATTTAGACAAGTGTTTAGATTTCAAAATCATTGGGAATTGTTCAGGTAAAGTGTCTTTATCTTAAACAAGGTCATTAGAAAGCTGCCATCAAGGATGGACAATGGAGAGTAGTCCTACTTGTTAAATGAAAGAAAGATATCTCTAGAAACCTTAATGAGGATGTTCTTACAGGTGGGTTTCACTCAGTTTGCCTAATGACATCTTTGAGGCTTCAGTTGGCTTCCATTTCTCAAACATTAGGTGTTACAGCATTAAAGCTCTTATTTCTTTACAAATGAAGCAAGTGACTAGAATGGTCTTATGGTGAGACAGAGCAGTGATCTTCCAGAACTGAGCAGAGGTGTCTATATGAGAGCAATTATTTTCTCCAGTACTCCAATCCTCAGTGCTTTTAACAATTCATGAGGCCTGCTCATTAACATTGAACGGTCTGCACCCTAACATAGTCTGTGTAGACCTACACTGTGAGCAAACTCATGCTACTAAATTATCAATCTCAAGAAGCTATTAATATATATTATTCAACTTCCATTAAAATGTTGAAGACAGAATTATGACCGAGTCATACCTGGACTCTACAATTGCTACCTTTTCACTCACAGTTCATTTATTCTGACATATTACTGGTTTAGCTCTTCTTCAACTGCTTTTAAACATTGTAGCTTATATTTTTAAATTCAAGTGTCCTATTTTGTGCCTCAAATCTGACAGACACATTATAAATAACAAAGTCCTATGAGTTTCATGGTTGGAATGTTTTGTTTTGTTTTTTTTTTATCATCTTCCTTCCATGATTCATACATTTTTACAACATCTTAACTAAATAAATTTGTCACTTTAGAGATCACACAGTTGGTGAAGAGAATTTATTTTAGAATAGAATTTTAATTTGGGGCTTAATTTTGGTAGCAGCTGACCAGATGTGTTCGAGGATGCTCTGTGGGAAATAAAAATGTTTTCTGCTCTCTCTTATTTCTCTGTTTCTCAGTCACTTTTCCTTTCTACATGTCATTTTCACCTTCTTTTCCTTTCCTTTTCTTCCTTTCTTTTTTCCTTCCTCTCTCCTCTTCCTTCTTTTGTTCTTTTTTCCATCTTTTTCTTTCCTACTTGTAATAACTTGATCTCATAGTCATTATATAAGAAAAATACAGTGATAAACAGAACAAAACAGACTGAGATAGATGCAGCGAGCAAGTTTGTGCCCTTTTTGATGATTCATATTATGAAATACTGAAACTTCTTTCTGTGCAATGATCAAGGGAAACCATGAGATGTGTCCCTTCTAAATAGCTGGAAGCAGAGTAGTGGCTACACCATTGCTGTGCTGAATATCTTAACTGATAACTTAAATGATTCTCATTTTCCCTGGAGGAAAAATAAAACAATGGAAATCATAAATAAATTGGGCAGACAGTGGGCTTTTCAAACTGTCAAAATAAAAACATGGTAATTTATGGCAATCTGATGGCCACAGAACTGTGGATGCCTTCTGCAAAGGTCTGAAGAAAATAATTTCCTTTAAAAACCATTTTGGATTCCCTAATCGTATTTGTTTCTTACTGCTCTTCCCTCTTATTTTATTAGTAATGAAGTTTATAGGAAAATAAAAGTTTTCCTTCCATTCAAAGCCTATGTATAGCCTTTTTATTTCCATTATTATTACTGAGGTCTACCTCTTGAATCATTTATACAATTGCTCGCAGATATGTCAATTACATATCATTGTTTAAAGATTTATCTGGGTATCCATGATAAGCTATAGTTTTCTACACGGACCCTCAAACTGTGTTTTTGCTGTCACACTGGCCTAAGACATAAGAGCTAATTCTCAAGTCTAGTACTATTGTCCAAACAGGATCTGACAGGTTTTTTTTGTTTTGTTTTGTTTTGTTTTAAATAACAAACCTGTGTTACAACAAATAGAGAAAAATTATCTGCATATTAGTTCTCCACTAAATATGGTAGATAAATATGGTTGAGTCAATGCCTTGATCATAAGGGCATAAAAAAACTTTAAGTTTCTTTAAGTGATCATTTTGCTCACTTATATAATATCAGTCACATTACAGCCCTGAGATCTACTGCTTATTATTTTTTTTGCATTATTTAACCAAGGCTGTTTTTGAGAATACCTAATTTTTTCCCTAAAAGAGGAGTTGAGTTGAAAACGCATATTACAAGCAGAGACTAAGTCCTTTTCCACTTATTTAAGAATTTTATTATGGCCAATATATGTTGAATACTATGCTGGTTGACACAATAATGAAAAAAAAAGTACCTGTTTCATGAAGCTATTCAGTGTATAAATTAAAAGACAAAATCCCTGGTAGTGATAAGAGCAAGAAATAAAAAGAACCAGAAAAAAATCCAATAGTAAAAATGGCAGTTGAGAATGGAAACCATGCTATATGCGGGGAAGATGTATGTGATAAAATGACGTGGTCATAAGTGTGCCATGGACCAGACTATGAGAAGTACTCCTCAGCATGAAACAGGCAAAAGAAAAATGAAAAGGGATGCCTACTTTGTCCGCTTGAACTGAAGTCCCACGTTTTCCTGTATCCTCCAATTTCTGGTTTCTTTTTATCCTCAATTGTGTAACAGACTCATGTATCTTGTCCCATCTCGCTCTCTCTTTCTCTCTCTCTCATACACAGACACCATTAAATAAATATATGTTAATTGAAAATATGATGCCATAGACTTAACATAAAACTCATAAAAATAGGAGTGAGATAAAATCGCTAATGTCTTGTGAAAGAAAAAGTTCAAGTAGTTGAAGAATTTTTTTTTTTTTTTGTAGAAGACAGGAGCCATGGTTTCAAATGGTAAAAATGTTACAAAATTGAAAAAAAAAAATCTTGGAAGAAAGATTTGAAAACTTTTATAAACAGAACTCTAGCTTTGGTGTGATATAAATACAGTCTTGGAAACGTGGGGAAGGAGACCCCTTATTAAAACCTGTGAAAGTTTGTGACAGTAGCCAGTGTAGAGAGTGACAGGGTCAGCCTTCCATCACCAAAAAAAGCCCCTGAGATAAGTCCATTATGAAGGCAATGTTATGGTCCGTAGCTGTAGAGGTTATGACGGTTTAGTTCTGTTGCTGTATATCTGTGCTGGACAGCTGTTGGGAGGCAGTACACCAAGGCAGAAATGGTTGGTAGAGTAAGTTGCTAACCTCATAGCCAGGAAGTGAAAAGCAGAAAAGCCAACTGCTGACATCCTGCTCTTTCTTCAAAAAACAGACGTCCAATGACTTGAAGGCCTCCTAAGCAGCAGTGTCACGGCAGGGTACAAGCCGCTACACACTGATCTGTGTTGGGATAACAGAGTCTGCCACATCAAAGTGGGTGGTAACTGAAAGGCCTTAGAAACCCAAAGGAGTGATTGTATTGATTGCCCTGGTCTCACTGACTATGAGTCATAATTCTGTGACTCATTGTGATATGACTGATGTCCACATGAAACAATACTTTTTCTTATTATCTGAGGCCCTCATAGCAGACATCCTATGAGGGGCTGCTGAGACAGAACTCCACATGAGAAAGAGTGAAGGTTTCAAGTTGATGCCGTTGACCTGTAAAATGACACCCTATATCTCTTCCTGTTTTCTACTGCTGGGGCTTGTGTTTTCTAGTACTGAGTGGAGCCCGCTAGACACAAGTCCACATACTAGCTCTTTAGGGATCATTCATCCAGATGCATTCTGTAGCTGCATCAGAATGAGGCAGCAGAGTAATAAAATTGTTCACAACTCACTTAAATGGCACAGTCCTGTTTTTTTTTTTTTTTTCAGATCATTATGTTACTTGGATTTACTTTTAATTGCGTTAAATTTATATTTAAATTGAAGTTTCTTAAGATGAACATATATGCTCTAATTACCACAATTGAGAAATCAGCCAGGCCTCACATAAGAATGCATCAAAAGCAAAACAGTACAATTTTAAATTCAGTAATTGGCCTGTTGAATTTCTAGTGTGTCTATCTATTCTCTCTTGAAAAGCACACTGTAAAAACTTAAGATATAGCTCAGCTGATAGAGCACTTGCATAGCATGTACAGAGTTCCTGATAGAACTGTCAGCAAAACACAACTCTAGGACTGATAGTACATAATTTCAACACTATAATCTCAAGAGGAGGAAATAAGAACATCAGAAGTTCAAGGTTATATTTGGTAGCACAGTGAGTTCAAAGCCAACCTGGGCCACATGAGACTCTGTCTAAATAGAAGACACACAACTGATATTGGAAAAATTGCAATGAAAACTTTTAGTATTTAGACTTTTTTTATATAATTAGTTTTGTTTTGTTTTTAAGACAACATTTCTCTGTGTAGCGTTGGCTGTCCTGGACTTGGTTAGCAGACTGGGCTAGACTCAAACTCACATTGATTCACCTGCCTCTGCCTCCCTGAGTGCTGGGATTACAGATGTGAGGCACCATGACCAGCCTCTTTATAAATTTTATTACTATCAAGTGCATGTGTGTTTGTAGATAAGAAGAGTACAAGGTTACCAATACCAGGGTAAAAGAAGAAAGTCAGAGGAAGTCTTTTTGAAGTCAGTGTTCTGCTTTCACCTTCATGCTGAAAAAATCTCGGTACCCCAAATATTTAGACACTGTATAATTGCTAATACAGTATAACTTAGTATCTCTCTGAATGTATATTCATACAAATATTATCAGTAATAAAATTAAAAGTAGTAACCCTCTAATCTTTTCTGTGACGAAGTTATCAAATTCTAACGATTACTTGAATGATTGATATTAATAAGTGTATGTAACTATAAACCCTAATTGCTTATGGAGAGGGTTTGTAGACATATGATATTCTAAGAAAAATTTATATTTCTTTTAAATCATAGAAACCGAAGCTCTCTTCATTTCATTGCTTAAGACAGGAGAGGTTTTTTTTTTTTTTGGTGTTGTTTTAACTAAACTACATTCAGATGACTCATTGAGCAAAACAATCTTTGCCTAAAAAATAATGGCTTTCTTTCAGATTAAAATTCTAGTAAGAGTCAGTGAAATTACCAAGAATGAAAAGATCTACAAATAGCATTCTGTGAAAATTACTACTTCAAAGGCTTTAATCAAAAATGATTTCATAAGACAGAAATGGGCTCCAAAGGACAGGACTATTGCACTTAAAGGTGGATTAAACAAGTCCAGATATAAAGAGGGGAACAAACGGTCAAAAAATCACTTTTAGCTTCTTCATTTATTCCAAACATTTACTTGGACCTTGTCCAAAACCCAGGTGTTAAAACATAATGAATAGTCTAATAACGTTAGGTGCTGTGGGCTTGGAAAGGTAATTAAATCAGGGTTCCCCCTTTAGGAATTAGATAAGAGTCCCTATTTAAGAGTCTTCAAGTAGGCTCTGGCTTAGATGCCCTTGCACTTTCACCATGAGAGGAATGGCTGCTTCCTATTCTGTAAAACAAAATAAAGTATTAAAAGTAAAAATATATATATATATGCACTAATATATATGCTCTAATATTATATATATGTTCTTTTATTTCTTCTTTAATCATGGGAAACCCAGAGCTCTAAGACATAAGTAACTGTCAAAACCACACATTATTAGTTAGTTATGATGGTCAAACTTGAGCCTCCTGCAGACACATCTCCAGTAACCCCATGGTTGTGACCATCAGACAATTAGGCCTTGCTAATGTTGATTTCTATGTATTTATATTATGGTAACCATAATTATTTCATTACCTTAATTAATGGATGCTAATCAGTTTCCCACCCAACAGGAAGGCAAGTTAATTGGACATTTGCAAATGAAAAGTGCATCCAGACAGAGGTTGACAACATGGAATATTTTACAAGGGGAAAAAAAATGAAAGGGTAGTTCAACATAAAATATCATTTAATGTTGTAATGAGTGAAACAGTCAGAGAATAATTGGCCCTTTTAAGCAAGGCTAATTCATGTTAGGTCTGTGTGCCTCAATTCAGGTGTGGGTCTGCATTGTGCTAAAAAGACTTACATGGCCTGAGATCTAATTCTTACTTAGTAAGCACAGTTGATTTTGAGTAAATCAACTTCTTTTTTATCTAACCCATAATTAGGAGTAATAGCATAGGGGCTTCCTACTGAGTGTGTTTAGTTTGTGTTCCCAAAGTGTGAAGCAAGAAGTTTTAACATACATATCATGTAGATTTTAAAAGTGAAGTTTGCAAATATGAAAAATAGAAAACATGCAAATATGAAAAAGAGAAAACATGCAAAAGAGAAAAACATGCACCTAGGATCCTTTCTTCATCTGTGTCGTTGACATGATAACCAGAAGTTTTCAACATTGTAGGGTCAGAGATCTCAGTAAAATTATTGTGATGTGTACAATGGCACCCTCCTGCAGAGAAATGCACACAACATCCTCTGCTAGACACAGACTTCCCAGAGAAAGCATAACTATGTCCACCAAATTACTGCTTCTTCTACTGTCTGCTTTTGTGGAAAAAAAAAAAAAAAGCATCTTTTGTTTTTAAGGAAAGCATTAAATGCAAATGATAATAAAACTTTACTTCTTACCATAGGTGAAATTTTAAATAAAGGCTCATTAAAATTTTCAGCTTGATATTTTAAGTTGAGGAACTAAATTCATTTTATGCTAGGCCACAAAAATGTGACAATTAAAAAGAGAATGGTCTAAGAAACCACCATGGAAAATTGGAACATCCCACTGAAATTCTAGTGGCTTTCTTGTTGGAGAAATGTACTCTCTAAAATGTGAACGAAGGCAACAGAAATTACTAAATGGTACATCGAGGAAATGTAAGTAGAGTCACTGTAAAGTGGAATGCTCTATTCTGCTCTGTTTTCCTCAAACAACCCTTTTCCTGACCTCATGCCTCTCACAGTGTTTGTACGGTAACTGCCAACTTGGAATATAATTGAGAATCTGAAAGGGGAGTGCTCTTGAAATCATTTAAATCTATGCCTCCGCTTTGTAGAAATAGGCAGTTCAAGTTCTAAGGGTTAAAACAGATTTACCCTTAACCACACTGCAAGTCAATGGAAATATGGAGAGGAAGATTCTGACTTGCAGCGGCATGCAGTCGATCAGTGCTCTGAGACACAGAGGACTATAGTCCCCTTCTGAGAGATCAGGAGCTTGTGTGTCAGAGAGGTTCACTGATGTGCTCAAAAGCCAGAGAGAATTTGCCTGGTTAGAGATGCAGGTCGTAGTGTTTCTGCATCTAAAAGTCATCTCTGAAATAGTGTTCCCTATATTGTAAGTACATTGATTTTCCACGAACACATGCACAAAAGACTATGCCAAAGAAAGACATAATAGCAAGGCTTCTGATGTGGTCTCTCTACCACACATTCTCAAATGCTTATAGAAGATGGGGTGTGGGAGGAGATCTATTACTGTGATAGTGTGCATATGGGAGTGTGTGTGTCTGTTGAGCTTAGAGGTTGGCGCAAGCGGTCTTTCCTCCACAGCTCTCTGCCTTGACTTTTTCTTTTGCATGTTAGTTTTTTTTTTTTTAATCATTCATTACAATTAATTTAATTTGTATCCTGGATGTAGCCCCCTCTCTACCTCTCTAGTCTCTTCCCAATCCCACTTTCCATCCTTCTTCTCCTCCTATGCCCCTCCCCTAGTCCACTGATAGGGAGGCCCTCCTCTCCTTCTATTTGACCCTAGCCTATCAGGTCTCATCAGGACTGGCTGCATTGTCTTCCTCTGTGGCCTGACAAGGCTGCATCCCTCAGAGGGAGGCGTTCAGAGAGCCTGTCACTGAGTTCTTGCCAGAGAAAGACCCTGTTTGTTCCCCTTACTAGGGACCCCACTTGGGGTCTATGGGCTACATTCAACAGCTCCCAGTGATGCTGAAACTAGTCAGTTCCTCTAGGGAAATATGCTTTAGGGATATACCTTTAGAGACATATATATATGTCTCTGCTACATCCATCAAGGTTGGGACTGTAGCAAACTGAGGCCACTCGCTGTACCAGGCTTGTTACAGCAGTTCTGGGAATCAGAACTCAGGCTCCCATACTTGAACTTAAAGAGTTTTAGGGACTGAGCAACCTTTTCAGCCCCCTCTTGCTTTCTTTTCATATTTTATTATTATCGGTCAGGTGTTGATGCCTCAAAAACAGCATTTTCTGAGCACAGCAGGTCAAACTTCCATATAACTCCCAGTTCCAGAGCGCAATGGAGCTTTCTACTTGTCTGCTTGACAGTATAAGTAATGTATGTCTGCCCTAAGAGAGTAAATCTTTCTAACGGTAAGAGCTGTGCCCATTTTTCCTGAGGACTGCATTGTTAGCTAAAAGGTACTTTATAGTCAAAATAATTATTGGAAGAATAAATGTATCTAAAATCTTTAATTCATAAAAATAATCTAATCCTCTATTTTCAGACAACCAGAAAGAAATCTAATAACATTTTCACCACTTTTGTAGTTACAGGTTCAAATTGGAACAACATAAGACAACATGGCATTAGAATACAGTGTATAGAAATTCAGAAAGGCTGGAATATGTCACCCCAAGTATACGATTTATTTTGATGGGTTGCAGAGGTGACTCAGGAGTTAAGTGGGGATTCTGTTCTTGCACATGACCTGGATTCCTTCCCCCATCACCTTCCTCAGACAGCTCATAACCTCCTGTAACTCCAGCTCCAGGAGATCCAAGGCCACAGGCCTCCACAGGTACTAAAACTCATGTGCATACGCCCCCAATGAGACACAGACACACAGTGGAAAATAAACAAAGTACTAAAAAATTGCTTTTTAAACAGAAAGTAGTTGTAAACCAGTAAATCCAGAAAAAGCTATTTGTCCTCCCTGCATCTTGCTCAAAGCTGTATATAAAGTTCCCCTTTGGCAGCTGGGTCCCCTTCCCCTCGCCCCACAGACAGAAGGCAGGCACACTGATGGGTCTACACAAACAAACCTTTAAAAATATCCTTATCTTCCACTAGCACCTCACACATATTTGCCCTCCCACAACGTACTCTTCATGCAAGCCCATTGTTCTTGGTTCTGTCACTTCCATGCAATGTGTCTTTTTTTTTCTCTCTCTCTCTTTCTTTCTTTAAAAAATGGTGTAGACATCTGGAGTCTAACTGCTGTTTTGGATTTCCATATATTTCTATGATATTCTCTGTGTATTTGAAAAGTAAATCGTTATTATCAAATAAAGTGTGCATGCCCTTTTTCCAGGTAATTCTCAGATTGTTGTTTGATTTTCAAAAACAGGCACAGATAACAGGAGAATAACAGGGAAAACATATTTCCATTCCTGACAAACATTTAGACACAGCTAATAAGTGAGCTTACTCAGTTCAGACAGAAAATGACAAAAGAATTGTACGAAGTTTGAAATAGCTAGTTTCTAGAAAGAGGGACAATTATCATGTCAGCAAGGACTAGAGTCTCTGATTCAGCAGAAAGTCAAGTAATAGTATCTCAGGTAGAATACTGTGTATCTGTTGTTTTCAGCTGTGAAAAGATCCTGACTGTGTGCAAGCGAGGACTACAGAGTAACATTGATGACATGACAAGCCGCACATAATGTGTATCTGCAAACAAATGACCCAAACCGACAGTACCAACTTCTCACAATTTCAAAAGCGGGACTCAAGCACACTGTAAAAATCACCTCCACTTTTCTAATTTTGTATGCTGTCCTTAAGAAAGGGAGATTATATCACACTGTGTTCTTACAGAGCTTTGATATATGGCTTCTTTTTCCTCCTTCTCTCTGCATCCCCCTCCCCTCCCCACAGGGCAGGGGTGCCTGTTATATGCGCAGAGCCTAATCTTTTGATCTTTGCACATGAGGCTTCTTTCCACTGCAGGATCATTTATGACAGGCTAAATTAGTCTTTGATCAGAGACTTTGATTTACTTCTTAATGCCCTACTTCATCACACTAGGCTCTCATATATGTCTGCTCCCTTCCTGCCTAGTTCAGTGGTGATAGCCATGATGTATTTTATTGGTGTGCTTTCTTCCCAAGGCCTCCAATATTCACACATGTGTGCAATCCAATAAAACCTGCTGTTTGGGGAAGATGCCTGTGATTTGTGTCTATGTTATACATGGTCTTTTTTTCCTCCAACATGATTGCCTTAGGGCAAAAACAGCATTTTGGTGGAGGAAACACAATTTTCTCCTTCAATTTGATTTTGCTTGAAGTCATTTATTTGGTGGTAGTATGTGTTTTCATGGGTATTTTATTTATTCAAGGCATTTCTTTGATCTTTAAATAATTCATTTAAATATCAATGTAAGATCAAAAGACTTTTCTTATTAAAATAATCATCCAAGTTTTGCTGTATTCTAGTGTCTTTTTAAAGGTCATGTTATTAATTTCTTTCTCTGCAATGTAATAGCAACAATTTTTGCTTTTGTAAACAGATTCTTCTTTCTGAACTTGGAAAAAATAAAAAAAATCAATGAAACCTAAAAAATGTTTATGAAGGAAGAATCTAAGCCTATTAAAATGTTAAAACAAGAAAAACAAAGAAGCCCAGAGGTAATCGCAGGAGATAATCAATATGTCCATTATCTTGATTGTTGGTGGTATCACAAATATTTGCATATATACGAACACTAAAATTTTACACATAAACATATAGATATTCATATTCCCAATTGTGTTCTAGCAATGGGATTAAAAAAAAACAAATATAAATTAACAGTACATACAAAAAGGAAAGCATTGCAATATGGTCATGTATATAAAGCTTTGCAATGAAATTCTTCACATAGTACTCACTCTGTAATCTTTTGATTTTGGAGTTCCAATTTCCTAGGGACATAAAATCTACTCGTAGCATCTTAACAGTATATTTGTGTATCTCAGCTTCCCTTCAGAGCCC
This sequence comes from Psammomys obesus, assembly GCF_907164565.1. Taxonomy (NCBI): domain Eukaryota; kingdom Metazoa; phylum Chordata; class Mammalia; order Rodentia; family Muridae; genus Psammomys; species Psammomys obesus. The sequence continues at coordinate 10,519,379 of NW_026596101.1, forward strand.
TTGCTGAATTTTCATGCCCTGGAAATCACATTTTTTTGTGTGTACGTGATTCGAGCAAAACCAACTTCAATAAAACTCCAGTTGAAACAAATAATTTTTTGGCATCTCAGAACTAGAATGCAAATTGGAGGTAATCCAAAGAACAGCCTAAAGAGTACCGAAGGAAACAGAGTGCTAGGCTGAGGAAGAAATGCAAGGCTTCGCTGCATGCCCCTGGAGAGGGTAAATAACAATAAAGCAAGATAACAGCTCATAAATATTTAAAAGGTGTAAACATCAAATATGGATAGAAGTGATTAATTCTGTGACAAGGGCATGGTGCTCTTCTGACGCATTCACATCACTGGAAAGGAAAAGAATTCTGTTTACTGTCAGCAATATGAAATATGACACATTAATTATTTATGCACAACATTCTAGCACTGATGGAATCCTCTATCTCTTCTGCTTGCCCCATCTCTAGACATGCTGAAAAACCACACTTAATTATCCAGCAGAGGGGAATTTCTTTCCAAGGAGATCCATTTTGCTTGGCTTTCACACAGAACTTCTTGAAAGGAAATTTGGCTTCGCATAATATGCATGGACAGGAACTTAAACTTTCATTTTCTAATAGTCCTAAAGGGAATGGGCTAGAGCCAATGCCAGTAACAAGAGCAGTGGCCACTTGGCTGGATGGGGCTATCAGGGCCTGATGAATTAGAAAGCATTAAAACTCATCACCGTCCATGTTGAAATGGAATTGGAAACCTTTAGCAAGATTGCCAAGGCAATTACAGGATCCTGAGAATCAGTCCAGGAACCTCCCAGCACAGGTGTCCAAAGGGCCATCCATTATGAGAGCCTTTTCAGTCACTGTTCCTCACAGTCCCTCCTTATCCTCCTACTCTCAACTTTTATAAAGTGTGCTGTGTGCCAGGTTCTATTCTAAGTAATAATTATGGAAGTTAGATGGAAACAGGATTAAACAAGCTACATGTATGCACTACTTGGAGCTTGCTGTACTGAAAAACTTCTACAATAGAGAGGTTGTTCTATTTTCTTATCCTTAGAGGACATGGGCCAATCTCATGCAAGTGTGTCAGTAATTTGTGCCAGTAGACTTAAGAAATTAGTGTAAAACAATCACTACCTGTTGCTATAATCTTTGAAATGTATACACCTTACCCTTTTCATTCAAATGCTGATTTCTCTCCCCCACTCTCTGGTTTCAATCAGGACATTGCATTGCGATACTTATTCTAAGCATCACCTGTCTCAACTTTGTGTAAACATGACAAAATAAAACAACCAGCCACAATGTTGAAATAGAGAAGAAGGAGTAGGAGGGAGGGGGGAGAAGCCAAAGGACAGGAAGTTGGGAGGCAGAAAAGGAGAGAGGGCAGAGGCTGGAAGAGCAAAGGAGGAAGAGAGGTCTTGGAATGATGTGGAGAATGAACTGGACCTAAGATTTCAAAAAAGCAAGTATAATGGGTGAATCTAAATGTTAGGAAACTATGGGGAGGGGGGCTTGGAGGTTTAGGATGGAGTAACTATTGCCCAGCATTGTGTTCTATAAGTAAATCCCAGTCTCTGTGTGGTGATTTGGGTATACAGCTGTTTTGGATTAATAGCAGCTTTACCAGAAGATATATCAATAGTAAATATTAATAATCACATACAACAGCTACCTTTATAAAAACTTTATAGACCAGCAAAAGAAGATAGCTAAATTCTTACTTCAGAAGATAGCACAATACTAAGCTTAACTAAAAATATTAGCCTGTCTTCTGTACTCTCAGAACATGGAGCTGAGGCTTTGATATAAAAGAACACATCAAAATCAATAAATCAGTAAGAAGAGCAGTGGAGAGAGATAAGCACCATCAGTCAGTCTGGGTGTATGCCCCAAGGTGACCTTCTGTTCCATGTATTATCATGAACTCCTACAACAAAATTATCTTCTCTGATATTCGTCTACTTAAGCTGCCTGTTAAGATGAGTGGGCAATACTCTTTTAGATGAATTAGATGGCTATGGCAATGAATGACATGTTAAAAGTAAACATGCATGCATTTCATAGGCACAGATTCAAACTAAAAAAAAAAAAAAAAAAGTCTAACACTTATATATTGGACACTTAGGAAATCCAGAAAAAAATTGGTTTTGAAAAAGGAAGAGAACAATTCCTTTTTCTGCCAGAAATTGTTGATTATTTTATTCTATTAAAAAAAAACCTGTTTTTGAAGCAACTCTGTAATAAGGAAGAAATTGCAGCAGAAAAAAAAATTACAAAAAGAAAATTAAGGTGTGTGTGTGTGTGTGTGTGTGTGTGGTGTTTATTCCATAGCCATAATCTTGCAAAGCTTTCCTGGAAGCTATAAGGCTAATTTCTTAAGTATCACAATGAATATTGAAAAAAGAAAACATATTTTATACAATTAAATAATGATGTGATTAATCATCAAAACACAAGAAAAATACAATTCAACAAAACAGAGAAAGGGATAGCCAGTAAAGAATGAGCAGTAGTGTATTTCACTGATTCGTGTCCATTTCATGATGTCAACAGGTTTATTTATTAATTACATATCATTCTGAGACAACGACAACTGGGCTTCCTGTAGTAGGGACAGGTATGTACTTTTTGTTGTTGCATATTTGATAATTTACTAGGAGGTTTTATTTTTTTATTTGGAGAATTGTGTTGTTTAACTGGGATGATTTTTGTTGCTGTTGTTCTGAACTCAAGGCATTGTTCATTCTAGGCATCTGTTTTACTACTAAATTGTGCATCCTGCCCCATGAGTATTATATTTGATCCTTTAATTTCTAAGAATACTTACCTAGGTATCTGACAAACTAGAAATTTATTACATGTAAAGTCATAAAATGGCTTTAACAGAATAAATGCACCCTTTATAAAATCTGTCATCAAAAGACTTAAGTAATCAGATTTCCAAAGGAGTTTTCCCTCGGGATATTAGAATATATCACACATGGTTTATGATATTCTAATAGACATGCAGATTAACTGGACTTAACATTCCTGTGCAGAGTTTCAAATGGAAGACACAATTACATGAAGGGAAAACCACTGCACTAAGAGACAAAGAGGCCATGTAATTTTCAAAGCACATATACAGTGTCCTTAAATGTTTATTCCTTCACTATCCCTGACTTCATTCAGAAGGCCTCTAGAGGTTAACAGAAGGTAAATAATGCTAAAAGTAACTAAAAGTCGAGGTGCCATGTCTGTTTTCATGCTGTATTTTTTAAAATCACATTTATAATTTATGTAGCAAAATGTTCTGCATGTATCAAATGATATCATAATTGTTCAAAAATCATATTCTGTTACTGACAAAATGAGCTCTTAACATTGATGAGCATGAGTAAAAGTCTGATCAATGATATATATGTATACTATATATAATATATAATATACACAATGTGATCACAACCCACATACCTATATGTAATTACAGAGTTTTTCCCCCAGTAATAAGAATTAGAAAATAAAGGTTTAAACACACAGTTTCCTTGAAGAAACATCACTGTGTGTATTTAACCTTTAAAAATAGACTTGATAACTTCCAAATTCTTAGGAACTGGGTATCATACAACCTAGAATTGCAACAATTTGATAAAAAACCAACTGAAGAACCAGGTCAGGTTTCAGATTAATTCAAATCCCAGGGACAGTTCGAACGCCAGCCAGACCCTGAAGGGGCAAGCTCTGTGTGACCCCTGAAAATATGTTTTTTTTCCTACTTTAAACATCAAGCCTCCTAGAAAGCCAACCTTCTCAGAACTCAGGAGCCAAATTCATTTTTCCATTAAAAATGACATTTAGATAAATGTGGTCAAGATGTCATTTTCAAATATGCCAAGGGGTCAACCAACAAGAAAAATAACTTCAAGGATAGATGTTTCTTCTTAAAAAAAAAAAAAAAGACAGCATTTTAATGTAACACACATACATACATGCATGCAAAGTCACACGAGCACAGGCACAATACATACACACATACATGCTCAGACAGACACATATGCATGCGTGCACACATATACTCACACAGATACACCTGCACATAAACTCTCACATATACACACATACATATACGAACACTATTATGTATTTGGTTTATACAGGCTCTTAAGACTAGTGAATAGCCAATTTCTGTGACATATTCTTATCCCTTGTTATTTCCTCTGGCTGTACTTGTGCATTGCATATTGTGATAATTAAACTCAGTATAAATGCATGAAAAGATCGATTAAGGCAAATACTCTTACCAGGGAATTTAGTTCCACAGTGGTCTGCCTGGTGTATCAAAGCGGGATCATTGCAGTTTACAGCATCTAAGGACATACCAAAAGCTACAGTTTTAGAGATAATACACAGCTACAAAGAAACTTTTAACTCAACTTTTGTTATTAGTCTATCAAATATACTCTAATTTAATTCCTCCTCCCACTTGCATGAAAAACCAACCAATGCGTAGATAACTAATAGCATTGCTCTGTTGCTCAGAATTCTGGGACTTTCTATCTCAGAACATTAGAAGCCAAAGGAGTAGACGTGGAGAAACAGTTATGTAATTACACTTCACAGAGAAAGAATTATTCATGTGCCTGCACTCACAGATTGAGGTGTTTGGGGATAGACCAAAATTTGTCAGAATTCATCCCTGGCAGTCTTCCACAAACTGTTGTGCACAAGAGGCAATTGCTTTCCACTGATGCTGTGACCAATGCATCTAAACAAAACAATGTCACTAAATGAGGAGAGTTCAATTTAAAAAGCACTCCAAAAACAGACCCCCATCAATTATAGATAGTCAACATAGCCTTCAATTCAAGAGGCCATTTCCCACCCATAGAGGTTCAAGCTAACATCTTTTAACAAATCAAAATGTAAAATGAAGGATGTATTTCAATCAATATACAAAGCCTTTTATTGTTAATTCTCAGATTGTCTGAGGCTTGGCACTCAGACTCCAAGAAAGCATCCATAAGCTGGTTTTCTAATTCAGACCCATGAGCACACTTCTGATGAGCTTAGCTTTTCTTTTAGGCACCAAACAGTAAATGCAAGTCAAGGAGATTTTTGTATGTCAAAATTTAATAAGCATCATTCATACTGGCAAAGTCTCATCTACTAATCCTAAATCTATCCAGTAGAAGTTGCTAATTAAGGAGATTTATAAAATTATAACGTCTTTGGCACTAAAAGAAAGTAAAGATTGTTTTTTAAAAAAATACATGCAAGTAACCTTCTTCTACTGCAAGCATTTACAGGCAATCGCTTTGGCCTTGATCCAATAGCCGTTGCCAAGAAGTTCTAAACAGATTGTGATGCCTCCGGAGAGAACCTCACACTGATACACTGGGAAGAAAAATTCCATGCTAGCAATAAAAGAAAGTCCCTACAGCCGTGCAATTGACCAAGAGACACAGTACACAGACTGTGCCCTCTGCACTTTTGTTTAGTAACTTCCTTTCAATCCCATTAGGCTTTTTTCTGAAGCCATTATTTTTTGCTTGGTTATAACGAATAGAATTGCTTATGGGCAGCTAACAATGCACAAAACAGCACTTTATGTGGCTCCCAAGCTGTGGTTGAGTGGTACGCACCACTTGAGAACCCTGAGCTTTATTGGCTTCTGGAGGCAAAATGACAATGTTTACCTAACTAGAGAAATACACAGGCTGATGTCATTGTGTGCTGTTCAGCATCCTAAGGGTTACAAATAACCTTTCAGTGGGGGAAGGGAGGGGAAAGGAGATGCCGTTTTTTGCACAGATTGATTCTGAGCTAGGCATTCTGATCCACAGGTTCCCTATTCAACGCTGAAGTTAAATCATGTAAGATTCAATAACGCTTTTATTGCTCAAGTGCTAAGGATACTAGATAGTGTATCACAGAGTTTCGGTCTAACTTTTGCTGTTCCAGTATTCAGTGTTTCGAGACAACTTCTCAAACCCCATTCATGGCATGCATCCAGCCTTACATGGGTGCCAACAGGTTCCAGTTTCTCACCACTGTCAAGAACACCCATGACAATAGAGATCAGATTCTGGGCTGACATTCTTACTTGGGTTTTTCAGTGTTGTTTAACATCAATTGGGGAGGCAGTAGCTGCTGATCAGACATGTTTGTATACTCACAGAGGCTACCTGGGCCTGCTGAACCCTCATCATTCAACTTTGGCTGAGGAAGCATTTTCATTAACTGCAAATATCAATTCTTGGCTAATTCTCTCCCTTTCCCTCGCCCTCTTTTTCTTCTCCCTCTCCTTTTTCCTATCTCTCTCTGTGTGTATATGATTAGTTGCTCATATATTTGAAGGATAATCTTTAAACTATCAGTTTTCCTTTCATTCTTTCCAATCCAGATGTATGACCTCCTAAAAGGGGTGTATAAACAATCCTTTAGACTATAAGTAATATAAAAACATGTTAAAACACATATGCTTATTTTTATCTTACATAAACAAAATTATTTCTTCTCTATCATCTTTCCTTAGGATAAATGTTAGAACCAGTGAAATTTAGTGTGTGTGTGTGTGTGTGTGTGTGTGTGTAAGTGTGTGTGTCTACACATATTGGATGTATAGTGTCCAATAGTATCATGATGCAGCCACACATACATGTGGATGGTACCATTGTAGTCTAATAAGATACCTTCCCAACATTGTTGTTATTCCATTTTAACTGTCTAAATTAACTTTTTAGTTAATTTACTCTACAGATATTTACCCCTCACTCACTACTGCTGCTACTTGGCATTAACATCTTATTTTTTTATTCTTACTGATAAAAATTTTTTCAACATCCCTCAGATTTTTCTTATTCAGAGATATGAGTAATTATAACCACCAAATTTAACAGGAAAATTAGCAGGGATACTGAGTACTGACTGTGAATAATCAAGAAGTATAAGAAAACATAGATATTTGGTTACTTCTTTAAAAAATAAGAAACTGTAAGGCAGGTACAACAATCTAGTTAAACTTTAATCACCTGAAAAAACACACACACAGAAAAAGAGAATTTATACTGAAGAGGGAAATAGAAAAAAGGTAGTAAGAAGCAGATATGATGGGTCACTTTGGAAATAACATATCTATCAGCAGAAATGTAAGCTCTGTATTAGGTTGTATCTAGCCAGGACAACATCTTGCTCTGATCATCTTGCAGATGTGAGGTTGTCTCACATCTGGACATAGTATTTTTCACACAGTGAAGTAAGCAACCCTGTGAGGTTTTTATGTGCTCAGCAAGATCTTTCTTGGTGTTGGAGGGAAAGCTGGCTATGTAAGAAATCCTTAGAGATCTATCACTTTTCAACATACCGTCTTCCTAAAATATTTTCAAAGGTGAGTTTATTCTCAGTTACTATGTCACAGCAAAACCACGTACATTTCAATCCTGGCCTTGACAAAGGAAAAGACAGGGCAGCAGCTGTTGCTGTTAGGCTCTATGTTAATCGCTTGACAAAATGGCATGCCTTGACGATTGCGGCAATTTAGTGTCATTGCATGGCTAAATGCAGCCTGGGTGAATGTATAACGGAATGCATGCAATCTACACATGTAATTAGTGGTGAGTGACACTCCATAGTTTCTTCAATTGACAAGCCCAGGTGTGAATGTCATACTCAGACAGAGCAGGAAGGAGCACATTTTAATAGGATCTATCAAGAGAGGCAAACACAAAAGAAATAACACAAGTGCTAAAATTATAGCCAGTGTGTACATTCTGACTGTGTGAACTTAAACTGGTGGCACAGGCTTTTAGAACTCCAATTATCTCATTGGCAAACAGGGAACCATAGAAACATCCTTGAAGCATAGATAAAAAGAGTTCCACTTGTATTTTAAGATGCTTAGCAGAGCAGGGGTATAGAAGTCACTCAGCACCCTGTATCCTTTCATTATGCCATGTCAGGCCCTCATGTCAGCATCTCTAGTGTCCTACATGATAAGCTCCTGTACTCAAAATTAACCAACGAGAAGAAACAACATGGTATGAGAGGTGACAACAGCGTTTGAGTCTTGAGAAATCCAGGGTAAGTCGCGTGTCTCAGTAGTTACATGCATTTATTCCTCAAGGGGAGAAAGGAGCTTCTTTACAATACTGTAGGTATGTTTTTGAGTACCTTAAGACCAAGGATAAAGAATTTCCTCAGTAATTTCTGGGTCAGAGGCTCTCAAACTGTCAGATATCCATTTCTTAACACATGTATACCAAATAAAAAAATGCCCCTTCTAAATGTGTGTGCTTGTAGTGGAGGATCCTTCTTTTTTTTTTCCTTTTTGATAAAAATCTGCTTAATATCAATTGGCCTGTAACACTGTGGCTGTTCTGGTGATTTAAAATATAATCATTAGAAAAACCTGACACATCTCAGCTTTGTCAATATTGAGTCGATAAACGTAAGACGTTAGAATTGAAAACATCTCTTTTTCTATCATCAGTAGACATTTACCTGGCAGGAATGAGCTCTTCTGTACTCAAACTCTGTGTCAGATGTTCAATACATGTTTGTTGAGTGACTTTATATTTTAAAAAGTGAAATGATAAAGGACGTATATAATAGGCCCTGGAACATGAGTTAGTAAATGAACTAAAATGAGTACACAGAAGAAACTGGTTGATAACATTTGGAAAAAAAAAAAAGATGGCAGAAAAGTACAACTCAAAAGGGTGAGAAATCAACAATAAATGTTTGTTTTACATATATTTTTATGACTGACTTTCTTTGAACAATATAAAGATGTTTATTGTCTTTTCTAAATATGACCCTGAAACAGGACCCAAAAGAATAGTTCCTACTTCTCACTACTATTTGAAAATTTGTTCACTAAAATTTAACTTTCACGTGTGTCAACTTAAGATATACTACATGCTCTCTTTGTTAAGTTTCTATTGGTGTGATAAAACACCATGACTGAAAACTTACTTCACCTAATAACTGACTGTCCTTCCTAGAAGAAAGTCAAGGCAGGAACCTGAAAGCAGAAACTAGAGCAAAGCCCATGTAGGTTATGAAGAGAGTTGCTTATTGTCTTGCTTTTCTGGATTAGATCAGCTTGCTTTCTTATACACCCCATGACCACCTGCCCAGAGGTACTTCCACCTACAGTAGGCTGAACCTTCCCACGTCTATTATCAATCAAGAAAATGTCCAACAGAGTAGTCTAAAGGCAATCTGATGGAGGCATTTTCTCAATTAGGGTTCCTCTTCACAGATAACTCTAGTTTGTGTCAAGTTAACAAAAAAAAATGACAGGGAAAAATAGAATAGTGTTGGACACTGTACTCAGCAATTTATAAATCATTTTACCTAATGTGACATTTTCCCTAACTAGATAACACTAACCAAGATTCTATAGACAATCCAAGGAATTCATAAACAAGTCGCCATGAATGAGTATCAAGGCCTGACATGGGACCCAGTGCAGAACACTCTAAAGCCTCTGCCTTTACTGCTCTACATTCTCTACCAATACTGCATCACTCCTACAAAATATCTTAATCTTTCCTAGAAAAGAACCTTGTCACAACTGCCCTCCATTTCATTATTTTTTTAAGACATTCATTCAAAATTCTTCAAGAGGCCAACACCATTATATAGACAAGTCAGCAAACATGGTCAGGTCCTGAGTTCTGTTGAGCTTGGTTCCTAGTTCTGAAACAAACACTACCTCTACATGGCTTTTTTAAAAAATATTTATTATTATTATTAATTACACTTTATTCATTTTGTACCCCCCATAAGCCCCTCCCTCCTCCTCTCCCGATCCCACCCTTCCTCCCCTTTCTGCATGCATGCCCCTCCCCAAGTCCACTGATAGGGGAGGTCTTCCTCTCCTTCTTTCTGATCTTAGACTATCAGTTCTCATCAGAAGTGGCTGCATTGTCATCTCTATGTGGCTTTTTAAAACAAATAAACAAAAACACAATACTGGCTTCAGAGTCTTTATCCAAGTAGAATTTTAACTTGAAAGAGTTTTATGGTTTTGTTATTTTTGTTGTGTTTTGTTTTTCTGTCTGTTTGGTTTTGCCCTAAATGGTATGGAACAGGTTTTCTCCACTGATGAAATGAGTCAGTTCAAGTAAGATTAAAGCAAAAGTAAGGTTTATTGGATGCAGCCCTTGGGTGGGTTCACTAGTCCCAGAGAAGGAGGCCAAGGAAGTTGCTATAGGGAGGGAGACAGACAGAAAAGAAAGAAGAAACAATTGGTACAGGGGAAGAGAACATGCAGAGATGAGAAGGGAAGCAAAATGTCTGTATTATAAAGAAAAGCCCAGACCTTGGTCTGGAAAAGTTCAGGGTATAGGGTGGAATATGCCAGGGATGCCCTGTAGCAGGTAGGGACTGAGGGATGCTGGGAGAACCAAAGGGCCTGGGACACTTTGATATGTTAATATGCACCTCAGCCTTTTGTTCAGGGTCTCAAGGTCTCAAACCCAACACTATGAAATAGAGGGGAAAATGGTCTCTGTTAATTGAAGTGAAATAGGCAGCAAGGAACAATTAAACTCTTCAAGATGTACAAAGTTTGGTAGTTTATGGGCCTTTCAGTGATAAATCTCACAGAGGTGTGTGGAGAAGGTTAAAAACATTAGGAATTTGTACTATAGAAGGATGAATGCACAGAATAAGGTAGAAGTGGCAAATAGAAGTTTGCTTATAAAAGTCTGGGGCATTTGCAACTTGAAAGAGGAAACTTTGGAAACAAAACCATATACAACAGAATTCCTGTTCTATCATTGTAACAGGCTTCAGAAGCAAGAGGTCCCAGAGACACTGACACATGCTCCTGCCCGATGCATTCATACTATATTCAATGAAAGATTTTCATGTGTGTATTTCCTCTCTACTTCTCAAAACTATTCTGGGGACCAAAGGGATTTTCTCAAACCTATGGGTATACAAATAGACATCAGCCTTAAAGGTACTAAGTGGGACCGGTGGGATCAGTAACACTTAGGTATGTAAGGGTTTGGACCAAGTCCCCCATGCAAAACACAGTCAGTAACTAAGCTTAATCTCTATTTGTATCACCTTGGAAGTAGCCCCATCCTCACTTTCTCTTTAATCATATAGACATGGTAAAGCTCCCTAGAAAAGCAGGAGTTCACCACTGAAGCATTGCTATTTTAGAGCAGACTCTGGGTCTGCAGGCTTCAATGGAACATTGAGATTCACTGTTGAACACTGGATGTGTTGTAGGTTCAGGAATAGCCACACATTGACCTCTTGTATACCAGACTCAGATTGATGGAAGTTTACTGATCTCTGAACAGAAAATGGACCATAATCTGGACTCCGGAGCCAGACTATGAGGTTGGTCTGTTTCTTTTTTTTTAAGTTAATTTATTCTTTTATTAATTACAGTTTATTCACCTTGTAACCCAGCTGTAGCCCTCTTCCTCTTCTCCTCCCAAACCCATCTTCCTTCCCTCTTCTCCTCCTATGCCCCTTTCCCAGTCCATTGATGGGGAGAGGCTGGTCTGTTTCTAAGGAAGGCTTTTTATATGAAAAAAAGCATAGCACATAACAACCAGGTAACCAGATGTAGAAGCAAAGGGGGCAGCAGCATTACATCATTTGACTAGCTAAATATAATTGGTTTTGTTCCAAGTGTATTGTCTTCTGTCTAGGTAGCTAGACAAAGCACTTAAAGCTGATGGTCTGTAATTTAGGGTAGGAGAGCCCTTAGGGCTTTCCAACTTTCTGTGAGTAAGGAGCATGGCAGGATGTAGCAATCCTACCTCTAACAGAACATACATTTATGTTTAATTCAAGAAAACATGCATTTATCATCTATTGCTTTATTCTAAGCAGCAAGCATCAAACCATTGAAATATATCCCATTGTTCTCAGGCACACAGAGCCTGAGAACTTGAACTTAATTTTACCTCATATTCAAGATGAAGACTGGGAGGTAAAATGGCTTCTGATATGCTAAGCTTCTGATATACTAAAAAAAAAAAAAAAAAAAAAAAAAAGACAGCAAGCAAAGGAGCCATAGTTATGCTAAGAACTGAAGTAAGTCTCAACTGAGGAACTAGAGTTTAATTAGGTTACAACAGGTAGTCTTCCAAAACTCTTGTTGACAACATTCAATCATATTATACACTCAAACCACGGAATTCCCAAGATGAAAGCGGATACTTGTGCTTTTCAAAATCAGGTATCATCAAAGTCCACTTCCAAGAGGCCACTTCCCTTCTTGTCTGCCAGTTTCCTGTTGACCGCTATGAAAGAACAAAATACCCTATCCCACAGTATCTCTAAGAAACTTCAGATTTCAGCAGACTCAGGATTAGCTCTGAAACAAAAAACTTATGTTTTCTAAAATAAAAATCAACTATAAAGAGAATTTATTGTCTTAGTAGGCATTCTGTTGCTACGAAAAGACACAAGGACCAAGGCTACTCTTACAAATTAAAGCATTTAATTTAGGGCTTGCTTACAGTTTTAGAGGTTTAATCCATTATCACCATGGCTGGGTGCATGGTGACATGAAGGCAGGCACTAAAGCAGTAGCTAAGAACTACTTCCTCATCCACAGGTATTTGGAGAGAGATGCTCTGAGCTTGGCATGGGCTTTTGAAACTTCAGTGATCACTCCCAATGACACACTTCCTCCAACAAAGCTAATTTTTCTAATTCTTTTAAATAGTGTCACTCTCTGGTTACTAAGCATTCAAAAATATGAGCCTATGGGCACAGTGCTTATTCAAACAATCACAATTATTGTCAAGGAAAATTAAATTTGTTAAAATAAAACAATTACCGTTCAGCTCCTTCTATCTGACTCTACTTTCCCCCTGATAAGATTTAGTCAAAAGAAGAAAGGTGGTTGTGTGACTGCCTCAGCAGAGGTGACAGTGGGGGTGACATTATCTGACCTGTTCCTGCTGGGTGTGCCCTTCTCCCTCAGTATTCCATAGCCTGATGCTCCCACCTTCCTCTAAGAAGTCCACGTCCCCAGCAATTCCCTCCTTATCACCACAGCCATATATGTACACATTTGGTTTCCTAACCATCACCATTTCTATATTCAAACATTTGCTTTTTACCCCTATTCTCTCTTTATCTACAGGTTTTAAAAGGAGCACCAGAATGAAAACAGTAAATTAGGAATATCCCTACATCATCATGGGATCTGATAACAGAAGTAGTCTGTCTTCTCATAACTACTAAAGATAGCATAGATATCAAAGGAAATTATGTTTGAAATAATGTCTGAAAGCAGCATGAAAAAGGTCAATGTTCCAATTTATAAATAAATCAGAGATAACCTTATAGGTCTTAAACTGGACTGATACGCTATTATTTTCTGAGTGAATTGGAGACCACTTCCCCAGTAGTAAAATGAGCATATTAAAAACTGTGCCCTGGCAGTTCTGAAATACTAGTTTATACAGAAGCATTATGTTTTATATACAGAACTGTAACACATGTATTAACTTTTAATATTGTGTAGTGAGACTTTTTAGCTAAGGCTGATCAAACCAGATGGTCTATGGAGAGTGAAGATAAGTGTAAGTGTCAGCTTCCATTTTTGATTAAAAAAAAAAAAAAGACATGTTAATGCAGAGCTAACTATCTGCCAGGAATCTTCTTTTTATAAACTCCTTATTTTAAAATGCAAATAAAACAAACAAACAAAACCCTAAGCATAAAGAAAATATCTATTGCTTAAGGTTATGTAGTCATTTCTCCAGAAATATTATAAAAGGTAATATTGAAGTTTCCTATGCACTTTTAAGATAGACTATTGTTCTTTCTAACCACAGGCTTAGCGACAAACATTTTCAAAAGTGATTAAATACTAGAATTACAGTTCATTAAAAGTGTACATATAAAATACACATGAAAGCTATGTAGAAGTCTGTCAGTTATATTTAGGTATGCAAATGAATTACCATGGCTAATATGAAGACTTTCTGTCCTTGAGGCATTCACAATACAAGGGACCCCTTGTTTATTCATTCAAGTCTGTGCTATTGAGTATTCTGTGTCTGGAATAACACTTGGAATCACCCCTAAATGTGAGGCCCTGTGTCCTCAAAATAGGAACTTTTCTAAAGAAATCCTGATCTCGAGATAATAGACTTCATTTCCTGTTTGAGCCCCTGCACCTACTGCTGTGGTCTAAATAGTTACATAAGAGTCTTTAAGCCTCTGGTCACTCTCCACAATCTTTATACTAGTGATACGGGGACATGGGAATATGGGGGTTTACATCAGTTCTCCCCAATAAAAACAAGAGCTACATCCTCTATTCTGCTTTGAGATATGACTGAGTTTCACAACTCTGTGACTGTCCACCAAACAGTATCAACACTGCCCGTTATTTAAATTTTCTAAATTACTTAAGGTCTTTCACCCCAGCAAACCGCAGAACACAGTGAGGAATTCTTTTGTGGTTTCACTATTCCATCAATGAGAAACTCACTTTTTATGCAGGAAGTCATTCAGAAAGGATTTGGAGATGGCAATTGGTTAAAGTATGTAAGCATGGGGCATTTGTCATATTACTAAAGTAATGAATAATTATTGCACAGATTTGGCAAAATAAACATTTATATATGTGCAGTGTGTATATATACATGTTTACACAATAAAATGAAAATTGTCAAAAGTGTTAGCTAGTCATGAGACTGTAGTTTTCTAAAAAAATGCCTTTTCTTAAACTTTGGTATATTACATCATAGTGTGTTTTCTCATTTACAGTAATGAAATAGGATTACAAGTTGTAAAAACATAAAAACAAAAAAGCTCAGTGGAGTCCTTACTGTAAGCAAATCACAAAGCAGTGAAACAGGAGTCCTAATCTTGTTTGTGAGAGTGTCAGAATATTACATCCTTACAGCACAGAAAAAAAGTAACACTGATCTTAAAGGTCATAAAGCCTTTGGCTGTAAATGTGTTCAGTTGGCTTTCCAGCATTATTTGAAGCACCTCTACTGGAAAAGAATGCTGTCTCTAGATAGGCAGTCATCACAGTGAATTTTGTTTGTTGTCGAAATTCTTGACTTTCATCTGGCATGAGACCAGCAAGGAGAGTGAGGAGCCCTTTCCCTTGTCCAGTGCCCTGCCGTGACCACTTTCTTCTACTTCTTTCTATCTTGCCTCATTACCTGAATGATCTGCTTTTATTTTTAATGTTCATAAGTTTGAGTCCATATGTATATACAAACTAAGTTGAGGTAAACCATTAATATATGTTCAAACATCAAAGTAAAAAAGATGCTTATTAACATCTTTTTAATTTTTATTTTTAATATCAATTACAGTCTATTCATTTTGTATCTCAGCTGTAGTCCCCTTCCTCATTCGCTCCCAATTCCACCATCCCTCTCTCATCTCCTCCAATGCCTCTCTCCAAGTCCACTGATAGTAGAGGTTCTCCTCCCCTTCCATTCGACCCTAACCTATCAAGTCTCATCAGGACTGGCTGCATTGTCTTGTTCTGTGGCCAGGCAAGGCTGCTCCCCAATCAGGGGGAGGTGATCAAAGAGCCAGCCACCAAGTTCATGTCAGAGACAGTTCCTGTTCCCCTTACTAGGGACCTCACTTGGATACTGAGCTGCCATGGGCTACATCTGAGTACGGGTTTCAGGCCATCTCCATGCATTGTTCTTGGTTGGAGTACCAGTCTCATGAAAGACCCCTGGGTCCAGATTTTTTGGTTCTGTTACTCTCCTTGTGGAGCTCCTGTCCCCTCTAGGTCTTTTATATCCCCCTTCTTTGATAAGATTTCCTGCCCTCTGCCCAAAGTTTGGTTATGAGCCTCAGCATTTGTTTTGATACACTGCTGGGCAGAGTCTTTCAGAGGTCCTCTGTGTTAGGCTCCTGTCCTGTTTCCTGTTTTCTCCTTCTTCCAACGTCCATCCCATTTGCCTTTCCCAGTGAGGATTGATCATCTTACCCAGGTCTCTCCTTCTTGCTTAGCTTCTCAACCTGCTTAACTTCTTTTAAGTTTAGATGAAACATTGATATATGTTCAGACACCAATGTTTGAATATAGAGAAATTTTGAAATAGAGAAATTTTGGCAATATCTTAGATATTCAAAAATAGTACAACTGTTAGGTATTCCAAATGTATTTTCTCCTTTTTTGAAGTGTATTTTCAAAGACAATTGAGTACTAAGAGAAGCATAATAACGATATTAAAGATGAAATAAAACACCACAAATTTGGTATAAAATACAAGCAAATCTTTTGCAAAGAAAGAATTCTAAGTAACTGAATTTACTCAGGACATAACACTGGAAGAAATGCATCAACTTACAAGTACTATTCCTTATGGGAGGAAACAGAAAAGGAGGAATAGATTGATTTTAGTAAGTATATCTTTAGAAATCATGAAATATTTTTACATGCAGCTAAATTTTAAGAAATAAAAATACTCCTTCACCACCATACATTATTTGGTTAGGTAGTAATAGTGAAATTTATGAAACTAAAGTGAAAGTCATGGACTTCCAGTTTGAGAGCTGGAGTTGTTCTTGGAAGTCAAGAGATAAGCTCAGAATCATACAAGAATAGGGAACCATGAAGAAGATATATGGAATATGAGAGGCTGTTGAATTATATGAGGGCAGGGAGTAGATAATAAAGAGAGATGCAGCTGATTAGGTGGGCTGGGATGACAGTGAACAAAGCCCTGGGTGTCATGCTTAAGTAATTAGCCTTCATCTTCTAAAAGAAGGTCACTGTAGGTGTTAGTAGAAAATGACAAGATCAGATTTATATATCAGGGAAATAACTCTAGTTTGACAACTTTATAGGCTCAGAATCAATTAAAGTTTCAGTGACATTGGATGTCCTGATTTACTAAGAATGAAAGAAAAAGGCCTGGGGTGATAGCTCAATTGGTTAAAATTTTGCCTTGCAAGTATGAGGACATGAGTTCATTATCCCAGAACTTACGTTAAAAAGCCTGGCATGTCCGAGCAGAAGTTCTAGGTTATATCCATAGATGGTCCTTGGTTGAGTGTCAGTCTCAGAAAAGACCCTGTGCCCAGATATATTTGGTCCTTGTAGAGCTCCTATGGTAGCTCAGTAACCAAGTAGTTTTCCAAAGTAAGGGGAACAAGGACTATTTCTAACAGAATCTCAAGGGCAGGCTCTTTGACCCCCTACCCAGGGGAGGAGCAGTCCTGTTAGGCCACAGAGGAAGACTTTGCAGCCAGCCCTGAAAATATCTGATAAAACAGGGTCAAATGAAAGGGGAGGAGGTCCTCCCCTATCAGTGGACTTGGAAAGGGGCAGGGAGGAGACCAGGGAGGGAGTGTGGGGTTGGGGAGGGAATGAGGGAGCGGGATACAGCTGGGACACAGAGTTAACAAAATGTAACTAAAAAGAAAAATAAAATTAAAAAAAAAAAGCTTGGCATGGTGGCCTTCAACTGTAATCTCCAACTCTGGAGGGAGAAACAGGTAGAAAATCCTTAAGCTCATTAATAGCCAACCTGCCTTCCTTGGCATGTCCCAGACCAATGAGAAACTTTGCCTTAAACAAATCAAAAATTATACTTAAGGTATGACATTCAAGGTTGTATTCAGGTCTCCACATACATATTTACATCTGTGCACACACAAACATATATTCCTTTAGATACACAGGTACACACACACACACACACACACACAAACACACACACACAGAGAAAGAGAAAGAGACAGACAGAAAAACAAAGGGAGAAATACAAAGAGAGAGAGAATGAATAAATGGCAAATGGAAGGAAAACAGACACTCAACTGGTTTGGGAATGGCTTAATTTCAAGGGTTATGGGAAGAAAAGTTCCTTGCTTCCTTTCAGCAAAGTCTCCTTAATTGGAAGGGAGTGGAGAGCCAGATAAATTTCTGACAGTCATGAAAATGTCAATGATGCAGAAAGCACCCATTCTGGCACTTACTAGCCGCATACCTTCAGGATTGTCACAATCTGTCTGAGCTGTTCCTCATCTTTCATTTGTAAAGGGAGCTAACAAACACCTCCCAGATCCACTCCCCTCCCGAGGACAGCCTATGAGAGAAAAGCTGTATAACTTAGTGAACACGTAATGTAAGGGCAATGATCATGCACATATCCAACGGCCCTTGGAAACTGGTGGTAAGAAATAGCTCATGGGCAAACACCTAACTTAGAACACTGTGAAACTAAGTAGCTAATCATTTACTCATGGATAACGTATGTCTAAAGCTGTTGTGAAGAGCTGCAGTGAGGCATTCAAAAGTGAAGTAGGCTGCGACTACCAGAATTATCTAAATAGTACCAATTATTCAGTGTTTAAATCAGTATAATAAAATATTTATTGATATTAACTATTATGTAACATGTGTACAAATTCAATGATAACTCTCAAAATACTTTAGTGGCGATCATCCCAAATCAAAATACTTTAGAACAAAGATCAAAGAAATAGGTAAAATTGCAGCTCATTAGTATGGTATTTGTCTAGTATGTATGAAGCCTTGGATTTGATTCACAGCACCACAGGAAAATAAAATACAGCTCTCCACTAGAAAGCATACAGCAGAATGGTGTGCAGAGAGGGTGTCATCACTCAACTAGTAATTTGCAAAAAGTTGCTGATGTGGAGACTGAAGTGTCAACCCCAGCATCTCCTTTCAGTGTGCCCACTGCCAGGCATACACACACACTCCCTCTCTATTAAAGAGATGGACTTGTCAATGCTAAGTCTAAGTACATCCGTCAACAGCTGTCACTCTTCTACTTGGCTGCTTCTACTCCTGCCTAATCCTGATCCAACACATTAGTCAAAAATGTAGGGGAACCTGAAGATTTTTTTTTTAAACACAGGAGTAAAAACTTCATTAGGGATGCTATGAAAATGTTCATTAAAAGAAGGTTATCTTGGGATATGAGCACTGAGAATATGGTTGAGGAATATAACACATTTAGGATGAGTTTCATTTGGAATGACAAAAATCTACACAACTATATCCAAATGAATAATTCAGCTGGCATAAATTTCTTTAGATATTGAAGTTGACATTTAATAGGAACTAGATCTATATTTAATTCAAACCCAATTTGCAAATTTTGAAACTAATTTCACTTTTGAGCCAGGCTCTCTCTTCTCTCTTTAACATTGCACACCTTTAAAGAAGTGGAGGAGGTGTCATTCTTAGCTGTGGTGCCAATGTTAGAAAGAAAGAAAGAAAGAAAGAAAGAAAGAAAGAAAGAAAGAAAGAAAGAAAGAAAGAAAGAAAGAAAGAAAAAGGCTCCTTAATTATGGGAAATAAAGCCCTGAGAAAGTTTTAACCTTATAATAAATGCAAGGAAAGTTATCAGATCTCTATTCTTTTCTCCCATCCACCCTCTGTGTGTGTGTGTGTGTGTTTTGTAAGTATATGGTGCATGTAGTATAATGAGTGGTATGAGCACATATGTGTTAGCAGGCACATTCGAAAGGCTAGAGGAACATTCCAGGTTTCCTGGACTGTTACTCGTCATCTTATTCCCCTTGAGACAAGATCTTTCACTAAACCCAGAGATGGTCAATTCTTGTCTATGTAAGCTAAGCCAACAAGCCTCAAAGACCTAACTGTGTCTGCTTTTCCACAGTTCTGGGATTGGTGGAACATGCAGCCACACACCGCTTTTGACATGAGTGCAAGGGATATAAACTCAAGTCCTCATGCTTGAGCAAAGTGTTCTTCTTACCCAATCTTACCCTATGAGTAATTTTCTCAAACTCTCCACTCTGTATTTTTTTTTTTTTGCTTTGGTTCTAGGAATTGTTTATGTGAGGAGATAAATATTCTACAGCACAGAAATACAGTAGTCTGTTGGTCTCCTTTTTTTGGAGACCAGCAGAGCCAAAAGAAACTGGTCCCTGGGGGCCCTGCATAGCTTAAGGACAATCCCAACCAAGGACAATGCATGGAAAGGACCTAAAACCCCCAGCTCAGATGTAGCCCATAAATTCAGTCCTCAAGTAGGTTCCTTAACAATGAGAGCAGGAGCTTTCTCTGGCACAAGCTCAGTGATAGGGTCTCTGAAAACCTCCCCTGGTGGGTGCAGCCTTACCAGGCCACAGAGGAAGACAATGCAGCCACATCTTGATGAGACCTGATAGACTAGGGTCAAATAAAAGGGGAGGAAGATCACACCTATCAGTGGACTAGGAGAGGGAGGGTGGGATTGGGAGATGAGGGAGCCACAGCCAAGATACAAATTGAATAAATTGTAATAAATGATAAAATAAAAATACATAAAAAGGAAAACAATTAGCATACTAGATAATATTAACATATAGTTAATATACCAAAATGTACTCTCCTGGTGTCTACCACTATAAAGATAGACAGTGCAACTAGTGTGAGAGGGAACTTTGTTGTAGTCCACTGGTTAAGAAGTTCCTACCTCTGTTGATATCACAAATACACTTGAGACCTCCAGTGGCTCTCCAACACCATGCAAATGTCCTCATGCAAACAACTCAATGAACACAATAAAGATATTGGCCTATTCAAGATATTCAGGACAGAGTTCAGCTGTAAAAGCAGAATGTCCACAAAACTGAAATCTATGGCCATCGCTTGAATTTCATTGTAATATATTCACAATGAAAGAACATTTCACAACTGATAGCATTCTAACAAAGGCTTCTTTAATCCCTGAAAGAGCTGTGTGTTTATTTTACTAGGACACTTTTAAAATAAGCAAATAGAAATCCAGAAGGCTGAATTAACTCTTTAATGTCACAAATAAGATATGACAAGCTAAGACAGTTGAAGACAGAATCTATGTACTGTGATTTCAATTCATAAATTGTAAACCCAAATGTCTATTTTCTGTAAGGAAAGTGATTTGTATTTATGAAGGTGGCCCATTTACAATGATATAAAACACTCTTAGTCTTTACTATGAAAGGAACACTCTCCCTTCCCCCCAAATCATCATCTGGTAGTTTGTTACAAAGAAGCAAGCAAGCTGTGGACCCACATCTTTTTTGTTCAGGATGGTGTCGATTATAAGCCTTCACTTTCATCTATTCCTGTTTAAAGGGAATGACACAAAAGCCAGAGTGCTACCACTTCCTTACCCTCTCCACATAATCCAGGCATGATATAAGAGCTCAAAGGACTTCTTATTTTCCCTTCATTACATCTTCGCTGCTCAGAATTTATTATACAAGGGGCCCTTTGATGATGCAGAAATGAGCTCTTTTTTAATCTCTGGCAATGAAGTGTTGAAGAGAGCTCTTGCCTGGACAGTCTGTCACTCTGCATACATGCTAAGTACTCATTTGGCACAAGGTTTTTGGTTTATTTTTTTTAATTGGACTTTCAAGGCAGACACTAACTCACAGGAAACATGGGGGAAGAGGAAGAAGAGACAGAATCTATCCCTTCACTCGACCACACACAAAAAGTTTTGTTTTGTTTTTTCCAAAGGATGGTGCTGCAATGGGAGGAGGGAATTTTTGTCTCATGAAGCAGAGTCTGAAATATGAGAGAAGGATTTGGGGCAAGAGCAAGTGAGTTATTTTCTTAAGGTTAAGTTATAAGTATGAAGTATTGAATATGTATTTATATTCAATTTAATATGTGAAGATTAAGTTAAACTCAAATAAAACAACCAGCATAATTTTCTTTTTTTTCCCCAAATCATACAAGATGATAAAGTTTACTGTGATTCCAACCATAATGAAATTATTAAAATTCCAATCCCAGTGAGCATTTCATCGGCCCATAGACAGGATAAAGTACAGTGGCTGAGTGCTAGCCTAATTATCTAGAAATTTCCAGGAAAAAAAAAAGCATTTAATCCTTCTAAATCCACAAATATTTCCCTTGTCTTTACTCAGGTGGAGTTTAAAAGCTAAATTTGCTGGAGTGTTGTGAAGGTAAGATTGCATTAAGACGTCCATAGGAAGTAGACTTGGTTCAGAATAGCTCAAGTCCTTTGTGGCTGGAGAAGTACAAAACTCCTGAGCTCTTCCTTACATCAATGGTTCAGTTAGTTCATACCTCGAATGAGAACAGCTGAATTTGCTTCTTTAAGCAAAAGCTTGCAGCAACATAGAGACACAGAGAAGCTAGCTGGTCAGGGAACCTTTTTTCACAGCACCATTTTCTCTTGCCATGTTTTTACACTTCGGTGACCAAAATTAATGAAGCTTCAGAAGGACATAACCATTAGGAAAAAAAAGAGAGAGAGATAATGAACGATTTATAATAAATTGTATTGGTCTTAAAACATGTCCGAAATCATAACTAGTAAGAAGTAAAATATTGAAACACCACCTTCAAATAGGAAGCAGGATCCCCTTTGAAATAACACATGGGGCTAATACAGAAATCAATGTTCACCGTGCTGGTCGCTTGCGAAATTACACAATTAATCCTGTGTAAACTAACCTATCAGTGATGCGCACTACAGGGTTGCTGACGACTGCTAGATGGCGGAGTGTATTAAAGAGCAAGAACTTTAATGAGATCCCAGGAGACTCTAAAGATTTAGATCACTTTTTTTCTGTTGTTAAAAAAATATTTTTATTCTATGTAATGTACGTTGTTCTTCATACCTTATAAACCTATGTTCAAATCTACGATTAAAGCAACCACCAGGAGCTGGAAGACAATCTAGGGTAAGTCTAAAATATGTTACTGAGCTGTTCTCGATGTATTTTAGGGTTTAGAGATCGACACAAAATGCCACCTTGTCCTCATCATGGAGTGGCTCATGCATAATCTATTGCCGTTATGTTTTCCTGGGCTCTCAGAGGCTAATGAGCCTTTGGAAAATCAGTACGATAACATACTACATACACCAAATGAAGATACACAGTCCTGTGTGCATTTGACATTTGATAGTCTGTTTTATTTCATAGAAGGAAAAATACAAATAAACTGACCTCTTAGGTGCAGTTGCTAAAACAAAACAAAGCAAAACAAAACAAAATCTATTTTTCCTGTTACCAGAGCAAATTTGAGCGCAAATATATGTGTCTACATACTTCTGCAACTATCTCACTAAATGTTTAACCATCCAAGCAGAAATTTGTGCACAGATTAAAAAGAAAATATACTTTTTCTGCTGATTGGGAGATGTTTTTGAAACATTTTCTCAACACTTGGAATAACTGTAATCTTATCCAAAAGCATTCCACCTGGATAGAGGCTAAATGATTCTTCAAATACTTCCATGTTTTCATTACACAGTTAACTGAATTGAAATTTTTCTGAAAACCAAAGCATATTATTGTTAAAAGTATACATTCCAACTGCACCGTCACATTTGTTCTTAACTTCCTCTGTGACGATTCTTCAGTCATAACTTCAGTCTAGGAACAGATCAAATTCATGAAGAGATTGGTTTCCTCCATTGAAAAGCTGTGGGTCACAATAAATAGATTGCTAGTGGATGGATGGGTAGATGGATGGATCGACAAATGTGTGGGCAGTTGGGTAGACAGATAAGTGTGAGAATTAATGTAAGTCAGAACACAGTCATCACCTTTTTGCAGGCTGCCCTGACAGGAACTCGTTTGTCTCCTCTGCTCTGACTCCGTCTTGGAAGCTCACACACAGCAAGCAGCAGTGCAGACACTGTAACACGACAACTACTCATCCAGGTGCTGAAAGCAATGAATTCAAGGGAATAAAGGAACAAAGAAAATGTAGAAAAGAGGTGATAAGGAGGAAAGCAAAGCTATGTGGAGAAA
This sequence comes from Psammomys obesus, assembly GCF_907164565.1. Classification (NCBI taxonomy): domain Eukaryota; kingdom Metazoa; phylum Chordata; class Mammalia; order Rodentia; family Muridae; genus Psammomys; species Psammomys obesus. The sequence continues at coordinate 10,543,098 of NW_026596101.1, forward strand.
AAAAAAGATAAGATGCACATGTGCTAGAGTCTGCTAGCTGGGCAGGGTCCTTGCTTCTGTGATACATTCGCATTCAAAGAGAGCCAACATACATCGCTGTCTGCAGACGGCAGACATTTCCCTTCATGGCTCGATTTCCATCCCATGCCTTCTGAAAGCATTCTCCACACACATAACTCATACTGTCTATCAGAACAAGATGAATCTCTTCGTCATGATATTTGTGTGACAAAACCAGAGGGTTTTTGAAAACCAGTAAAAAAAATTGTGCTTGTGTGTTTGTTTGTGGTTATCTTTCCTCTCCAGCGGAAAGGAGCAGAACCTGCTAGAAGCTGGCTCTGGAAACTCAGAACATCGTTAGAGCTTGTGCACAGAAACAGTGTTATTCTTGACTTCAGTGACAGGTCTACCTAGAGTGAATAATTTCTCCTATGCTTCTCCCCATACTGCTTTTCTACTAAGAAGATTTTAAAAATAGAAACACTCAGAGAAGAGAAAGTATGACCTACAAGTCCCTTCCATTTTTTAAAAAAAATTGATAGCATAGGTTGGATTTATTAATGCAAAAATAAAACATGCATTGGATGGAGAGGAAGGGCATAACCGAAGAGGCAGATAGCAGTCTTCCTCCTTTCAAATCTTGACAGTGCTTACACCTGCTACGATTATACACAGTGTAAACATTAATTTTACCTAGAAAGACTCCTGGTGAAATTATTTACCTGAAATAATATGCATGAATTAACCTGCCATGCATTTTAGCTTTTGCCAAAGTTTTTCCCTGTTCCCAACAAGAAAATATTTTGACAAAGCCTAAGACACACTTCTCATGCTGCTTTCAAAATTCTCCCATATGAAGTCTATTCAGAAAAAAGAGAGTAATAGGAGAGAGAAAACTTGAAACTCCTGGGACTAGCAAGCAAGATATTTCAGGGGGTAAAATGCTTACCACACTAGCATGAGAACTTGAATTGGGATCCCTAGCTCCATGAAAAAGTTCATGTCCAGAGAAAATGAATAATCTTAGCACAGGAGAGACAGAGACAGGAGAATCATATGGTCTTACAGGATAGTCAGTATGCTAGATTGAATGAGCTCTGGGTGGAGATCAATTGAGAAACACATCAGTTTGTCAGCATTTGGTCTACGCACACACACACACACACACACACACACACACACAAAAAAAAAAAAATCTACAATTACTGTAGACCAAATAAAATTTTTTTTCTAAAACAACAACAACAACAACAACAACAACAAAAACATTAATGTGTTTTTATATTAAAAGATCTGGACACAGGGGGTCTTTTCTGAGACTGATACTCCAACCAAGGACCATACATGGAGATAAACTAGAACCCCTACTCAGATGTAGCCCATGGCAGCTCAGTATCCAAGTGAGTTCCCTAGTAAGGGGAACAGGGACTGTCTCTGACATGAACTCAGTTTCTGGCTCTCTGATCACCTCCCCTTGATGGGGGAGCAGCCTTACCATGCCACACAGGAGGACAATGCAGCCAATCCTAATGATACCTGATAAGCTAGGGTCAGATGAAAGGGGAAGAGGACTCCCCTAACAGTAGACTTAGAGAGGGGCATGGGAGGAGATGAGGGAGTGTGGGATTGGGAGGGAATAAAGGAGGAGGCAACAGCTGAGATACAAAGTGAATAGACTATAATTAATATAAAAAATAAAAAATTAGTTAAAAAAAGAAAAAAAAAAGATAGCAGATACTCGGTAGTCTCTCTTTGCTCAAAATCCCCTGTCTTGAATTAAGAGATTTTAGTGCAGCCAAAGCATTGTCTAATTATGTGTGTGTGTGGTGTATGTGTGTGTGTGGGGGGAGTATGAATGTGTGTCACTCTGTGTGTATATTTGAATTGTGTTGTTTGAGTTAGCTTTAATATTTTTTGAGCTATTTTGTAAGAAGATGCACTCCAAGAATTGAGGTTTATTTGATAGCTCTCTAGTTTATATTCATTTTCAAGCTTCAAAGATGCAAACTTGGTATAGAACTCTAGAGACCAAAACAAATGGTGGTCGGTATCCACCACAGTACATGCTCTTCACTTTTTAATCATCTACTGTTTTATCAAACTACATGTTCTGTAAGGGTACGGAATGCTTAAATTTGCTCATGATTGGCCTTGAACTTATCAGAAGAATTTGTACTTATGCAGTGGTCAGTAAATCTGTAACGAATGACCTCTTTACCACTGAATTCTTAAAGTTTTAAAGCTAAAAGAGTTTAAGAAATGAACATGGATCCAACAATACCAGAAATTTTAGCAAACACAAATTTAGCAAATGCTTTGTTATAGTCACTGTTCTACTGTTTTAAAAATAGTTTAGTGTATGAATTGGGACAGTGTTCTAAGATTAGTCCTATTGTTTATACCTTTTACAATAACAGTAACTACTGTAAAAACTGGCCATACTATGAATAGGGAATTGCTTTCAGAAGGAATGGTATAACTGCCTACACAAGTTATTTTAGCTCCATGGGTCAACATTTAAAGCACACTGGTCTTCTAATATACACTTCTAGTGCAGCTATGTGTCCAAGTAACGCTTCAGGTAGGTAACAGTTTTTGAAATGAGAAGTGAAAATGGAGTCCACAACCCTTCCGCCAAAATGCTGCTGGATCATATACATGTCACAAGTTGAAAAGACTTTGAAGAGTGGCATGGTTGAATGAAACAATGACCATCAAAATGTTCACATCTCTTTTCTCATTTTCCACAGACATTTTATTTTACACATCAGGTGCAACTCAGAAAATGAGACACAAGGACTGGGGAATCTTAATGAAGATCAAAATGAAGATAATGACTCTGAACATGCAAATAGGTCCAGTGTAATCTCAAGAGGGTAAGACTGTACAAAGGCAATATGAGGACAGAGCAGAGACACAGAAAGACATTGAAAGGTGCTATTTCCCTGGCATTGAAATGAAGGAAAATGCCACAGCTAAGGCATGCAAGCAGCCTCTATACACTAAAATAGAAATTGAAACAGTCTCTGCAGAGCAGCTAAAGGAACACAAGTGTCAACCCCACAGACAGCTTGATATTTGGTGATCTGACCTCCACAGTGCTAAGAGAACAAATTATGCAGTTTTTAAGACATTCACTTTGTAGTAATTGGTTACTGAAACAGCGAAAACAAATACAAGACATTTAATAAAGCTGTTTTTAGCAATTTACATTTGACTTTTGGATGACAATTTTATACATCTTTTGAGTTCATACAAGATGCATGCTGCCTTCATTCTAATTATTTTGCAAGAAGATGAAGAAATAGTGTATTCTTAAATCTAGATTAAAATTATGTTGCCTCTTACAGAAACCTAGGTGCTGAAACTCAGATTTATTTTACAAAGGCAGTTATATTTTTCCAATACAAAAATTGAGTCAACAAATATTAAGGTAGATTGTACAATATAGCTAACACGTGTTCACATTAATTTAATATTAAACAAATAATTTAAGCTGTCTCTTCCACAGCATGTTCGTCAATATTGCAGTGGGATGAGCATGTGATGAAAACCCACCATCTTAAATACTATGACATACAAGTCCCTGTGTGCATGCTAACTACTGGAGGACAAAGAGTGAGTCCACTGACTATGGGTGAATGCGAAACTGAGTTGATATTTCTCTACCGTTTCATAAAGACCATGTGTTGAGTAGCAATTTTATCTTACAGAAAATATTCCCTTTGGGAGTAAAGCCAGCAAGACACAGAATGTTCTAAGAGAAAGTGAATCCTACAGGAAAGTCCTCTTAAAAATCAGGACAACAACCCGAAAACTTCAGGAAGTCTCTGAAATTGACAAGGTATACTCAGTTCCTCCCTCCTTCTCAATCTTATGTAAGAAGTCAGATCTGTTGAGAAACAACATCAGACAAGCTGAGCTGCCTAGAGAAACACTTTGCGGACCTGTTAAACTCTTGAAGTGTGCTGCAGGTCTCCAGATTTCAAGAGTTGTCACCACTGCCGAGGTTGGCTTTTGCCAATTCAATTGTCTGTGAGTCCTTTCTGTTCCTGTAAGTAACCTGTCACCCGCATGCTTATGAATAACCATGATAAAACCCACTGGTTCACCAATTTAAACTTTGGTAATACCCTTACTTTGGTGTGTAACGGGTTTGATCTGTAGGGCAAATAGGTGACTGTTCACATCTTTCCTGGAATAGTTTCATACAATAGCAGTGTGTTTAAAATGGGAAGCATGAAGACAGGGTTTCTCAGTACACCCCAGTAGTCTACTTGTCTTAGCCCTCCATAGTGCTGCAGCTAAAGACATGGAAATCCAGGCCAGAATTTTTGTTGTTGTTTTATTATTATTATTTTGTTTTACAAAGGTTCTGGGAATCCAAACTCAGGTCTTTAGGCTTGGACAAGAGCTTTTATCCACTGATATATATGCCCAGCCCCAGAACTCAAGATTTTAATTTAATAAAATACTACAGCTTCCAAAGATTTACCTTCTACATCTTGTATTTCCTTTACCCACAGCAAAAAATCAATATGATTTAGCTTATGACAAGTTCATTTTTATACTTTCAATAAAGATTTTGGAGTTATGTGAGCTTCACTAAATTTATATAATAAGAACTATCTACAAATAGCAATCTGAAATTTGTTCTTTATGTAAAGTCTTTGAATATCTTTGACTTCTACATTTATACACTTTCATCAGAAGTCAAATTATGTATTTCATGGGTTTATCTATTATTCATGTTGTTATAAATTAATATATTTTGTGTTAAAATATTCAATCTTTATATACAGTTATATTTCAAACTTTTTCTTCTGTTCTTAATAGGCATTCTTATATTCTTATTTCTGTTTTTTTTTTCCTTAAAATACTTGCATGGAAAACAGTTGCATATTTCCACTGAACACACATGTAAACATTTCTTTTGATTGATCTTCTGAGACAGAATATCTGGAGCATCATAGGGCACAAACACTTCCACTTTACTAGCTCTTTTATTAATTTTTAATTTTTCTCCATTAATTTATTTATCTATTCACTTTACATCCTGACCACAGCCCCCTTCTCTTCCAAGTCACCTCCCACTCCTTCCCCCATTTCCCCCTTTCCTTCTCCTTAGAGAAAGGGGCGGAACCCCATGGGTGCCAACCCACCCTGGAACATTAAGTCCCTGCATTGTGTTTTTCCAATTTTCACTCACTTCACCAGAACGTGAGCCTTCATCCCCAATTCCTGATGTCTTTACTGCATGCAGCAGCATGTGTGGTCTTTGTGACAGCCCAATAAATGGTAAGTAGTTGCCTACTATTTTTTACTTAAAGTATTGGGATAAGATTTCCATACCATACAGGTAATCGATATTAAAAAGTAAAACCCAGACTCAGATGGGTTTAGTGGCTCTGGTTTTAGTGGCCAGCCTCCATCCATTAAGTAACATATGCAATGGAGGAAGTTCAAGGCCAGCCTGGAATACATGAGACCCTGTTTCTAAGCAAGTAAGCAAGCAAACAAACAAACAACTCTAACTCAAAAACCTAATACAGTTTATACAAACATACTTTTATAAAAGCATACCACAATTAGTAGTCTCCTATCATCTGCCAGTCCTAGACATTAAAGGTTTTGTTTGGCTTCCTTCAATCTTGGCTTTATTAGAAAGTTACATTCATGAGTTCATACAACATTTAACCTTTTACTTGGCCTGCTTTGTTGTTTTTTGTTTTTTTTTTTTTTCATGGCTTTTCATAGATATATACATTTTCGGATTATTCCTTTTGATTATTCAACAGTATCCCTTGGATAGATGAACCATACATTGTTTCTTTTTTGCCTTTAATTTGTGTTGCACTGATTACATAGACTAGTAAATATTCTAGTATGTTGTTGACCTTTAAAATCTGTTTTATCTGAAATCTCTGTCCCTTCATTTATTTTTCTATTATGTTATATTTCTATTTATCAGTTTGAACAGAAACTATTTTTTTGGGTAATTCCTTTGTTCTCTGTGGGTTATTTTTATAAACAAGTCATGATGCCATCATTTTAAAGTTAATATTCAAAGCATGAATTTTATTTCTTCTAAAATACAGATTTCACAAAATTTTAATGTACTAATAGAACAGGCCAAAGTTAGGAACTTGGGCTGACATCAACATAATTTATTTTTTAATCAATCAACTTTCAAATCTTCAAGTGGAAAGGGGGCTGTAGATACTTGCCATTTTTCTAATGATTTTAGAGAAACATGATACATATGAATATACAAGAAGAACCAAGGAATATAACATCCATTTTATGTGGCCAGTGTCTCATTTTTATCAGCACATGTGCTTGTAACCAACAGATTAAAAATGCCATTCATCTTCTGCATCTATCTAACTTACAGCTTCTGTAAGAATTAGAGTCCATTTTCCTTGTTCAGAATGCATGTAACCACTCCCTCCTTTTCTGCAAGAGTTTATTCTCATGCACAGCAGAGATTCACTAAATATTATCCAGAACAACTCTGAGCCCTCTAGGAGGTCACTCACTCACTATGCAAGCCAACAGTTGGGAAACAGATACCAAAGCTCTGTCATTGCACAAGTCCCTCCTTAGTCCTTATTTCTTATGGAGATTTCCTGTATCCAGGGGCTATGAGTTACAACTTACAACCCTTATTGTGTCTGCCTTATTTTAATATAAGCACACTAAATAAAATAGCAACAGCTTTGCTTACAAATATTTCTTTATGACACTCTAGCTCAGTTCTTAGCCTTTTTTGTCTCCACTGTAGAATATCAATTGATCTCCATCGTTAGCACTGCAATCTGCTCCTTGTAAAATGTGTTTCTTGTACATTTGCTGTTGCTTAAATATAAAGTACATTGATTTGTTTGACTTCCTACATTTTTCTGAAGTTTCTACAGAATATTTAATCTACATTGGCATAAATGAAGAATGTGGCCTTCAACATCTGTTCTGAATTCACCTACTGCTGGCCAGTGGATTCTACACTCATTGCTCGACAGGTTCTAGCCTTATGTCAATTCTAAAGGCCAAGTCATGTTCTCTAGAAACACACACACACACACACACACACACACACACACACACACACACACAATTTCACTCTCTGTCACTGTCTCTCTTCAGTTCTGGCTCTATTCCTGCTTGCTTTCTCTTCTTTCTGGCACAGCTTAAAAGGTACCTTTTCAGGGAATCCTTTTGACTACTCTCTTCCTTTTTTTTTTCTTTTGTGAGCCTTTGTTTCATTCCTGGAATGATTTTTTATGTCTGTACTTATTTATTGACTAACATTCTTAGTGAAGGCAACTGCGGAAGGACAGGAGATTTATCTTTGTCACAATGTTAGCACATTGTCTGGGATTTAGTCTCAGTTCCACAAATATTTGATGAATAAAAGAATTAACAAACCAATGAATGAATAAATAAATGAATGAATGAATGATTGAATGAATGAATTAATGAATGAATGAATGAATGAATGAATGAATATCAAGCTACATACACACACATACATGTTTCACTTGAGGGCACTAATTCTTCTTTTCCCAGCCTCTGTGTAAGAGCACAGTTATATTCTTGTAGGTAAATTTTTTTTTTCAGTGTGTGATAATGTTGTTTCCCAGCAGGAATCTGCTCAAACCAAATTAGTCAGGAGTTTCACAGAAGGCAATGCCTTCCCAATGAACACAGGGGTAAAGGCGAGGGGAGGAATCAAGCTACTGAAATTTGCTTCTTATGCAGAGTTTAAAATTGCTAATCAGCACAAACAGCTTGTAGCAGATTGAGCACAAAAGGTTGCTGAAATGCACGGACACTAATTCCGGGTGATTTAAAATCATATGTCAGTCTAGTGAAAATATTGACAAAGAAGAAGACTGTGATTTGGTTTCTTTCTGCATTGCTGAGTTTCATGCTAGCTTCAGAGCTTTTGTTAGATATTCCTATAAATCAACACTAAGCAAGAATACTGGGTTTAGCATCTGCAAAACCCTGCCAAAAGTGGCCAGATTTACTTTCCCTAACCCAAAAATATATGTCTGTTTTCATCAGTGATGCCCAGTGTTTATGGAAGATAAGTCTACCAGACGCGTTGCCTATACCATGGACAGATGGCATTAGCAGAGAATTTGGAAAATCAAGTCCTTCTGATAAGGCAGTGTGCTCCTAAAGATATACAGGAGACCTTTTTACAATATTTTTAAAAAAAATCTTATTTTTCATGTTTCTGTCTGTGTGTATGTGCATGTGTATGCATACATGGGTGCCAGTGCGTGTAAAGGACAGAAGAGGATGTCAGATCCTCTGGAGCTGAGGGTACAGGCAACACACATTCTTGGAACTAAACTCCCATCTTCTATAAGGGCAGCAAGTGCTATTAACTACTGATCCATCTCTCTGGTCTCTCTCTCGGGTTTTCACAGAGAAAACTTTGGACAAAGATGAAACTCTGATTTTGCCTATGATGTTTCAAAAATCAACTCTCTTTACGAAAGATGCATTCATGTTACATCTCCTGATGTAACAAAAATCAACTCTCTTTACGATCATAGCAAAAAGAATACACAAACATACACAGATTTTTGCCTTTGCTTAAATTTACAACTGTGTCAGGTATATTTAGAGGTAGAATTTCACGGTTTTGCTTTGAGTTCTTTGTTTATTTCTCTGCATAATGAGGATGAAAGACAAGGCCTTCCACATGTGGCCAAGGTTCTACAACTAAGCTTCATCCACAGATCCACAGAACTAAGCTTCATCATCAGGAGACATGCCTTGCACCTTGACCCAGGTTTTAAAAGAAGCCAATAGGTATTCCAGGCTGGCATATAATTGCCAGTCCTCCTGTTATAGCCATCACAGTGCTACAGGCATGCCATTTTTATGCCTGTCAACAATTTCTTTTTAATAAGTAAACATTCTAAATATCACTGAGACTGTTTTCTCCATATTATTAAAATTGTCCCTTTGAGATATCAGGGCTTTTTGTCTGTTTTTGTTTGTTTGTTTGTTTGTTTTTTGAGACAATGTCTTTTGTATAGCCCAAACTAACCAATGTAGCCTCATGTAGTTAGACACATTTTCCTGCCTCTTCTTCCTAAATGCTGAGATGACAGGCATGTGCCAGCAGACTCTGAAAACCATCAGATATTAAAGCTATCTCATTAGTTTTATTTCTCTAAATTACAGTACCATTGCCCATAGCATTTTGCTTGCATTTTCTGTTACACTTTAGTGAATAAGATTCAGGCCTATGTTCTTAGCCATTCCTAAAAGTACCTAGTGTCACTGAGAACGTTCACTTCATCAATTTCCAAAAGATGAATAAACTGACTAATTTGTGGAACTAATAAACAAAACTTTGGTGAAGAAAGAGATAAAAATATCCAAAAAGAAAAAAAGAAAGAAGGAAAGAAAGAAAGAAAGCCAATTCTGAAGTCCTGAGACAGCAAATAAATGAATCACTTGACAGAGCACTCTACACCCTTTCAAATGTCAAGCGATAAGCCTATGACAGAGATGCTTCAGTGCACAGAATCATCCTGTAATTAATCACCTAGCGTGTGGCCAAAAAAAAAAAAAAAAGTCTTTTTTTTTTTTTTTTTTTTTTTTTTTTTTTTTTGCTCCTAGTAAACATACACTAAGTGCCTGACAATTTTGAAGAGATTTTTCACTTTGCTGATGAGACTTTTAGGAGAAAGCACAGCCTAAGAGATAGTACTCAGCACAGGGAAAGCAGAGGCTGTGTGTGTGTGTGTGTGTGTGTATGTGTGTGTGTGTGTGTGTGTAAAGTATGTGCTCAGATGCTCAGATTCTCAACTTCATGGTCTTTAAATGATACCTTTTTTAAATAATTGTCTTACTGGCTCCACATAATTCATTTTTCAAGGCGTCATTCCAGAAGACAATAGTAGAATAGTTCACTTACATGTAACAACTGATTTAATAAAGGAACAACACAAGTACTTCCTTCCTGTAAGTCTGGAAGAAGTATCATAGTCTTAATAGTATTAATATTAGTATTAGTAGTCTTAATAGTATTGATAGGTATAAATGAAAAAATACACAGTACCAATGGAAAGAGATATATCACTCACTCAAAATGCTTCCAAAAGCAAAAGGTTCTATTATTAATCAATATTATAGGCACTACATTCACTTTTTTTCTAGAAAAATAAAATGAAAGAATTCAAAGTTGTACATTTTGTTAAAATGAAATATGTAAAAGATCCAACCTTTTTATCTGTTTCCTTGGTCAATAAGAAAATATTTGTAATCCATTATACAGCATAAAGAAATTTTTTTAAAAATATCCTAAATAATTTTACTTCAAACTTATAGAAAAATTTATACATACACAAACAGAAGTTAGGAGTCTCTTGACATAACATAGAGCATATAGAAACCATATTGTTTGGTTTTTCACATCGCATCAATAATGAGTCTCAGTAAAACCCACACTATACTCTTCACCATCCTTGTATGAGCTTCCAGCTCTGAAAACTAGACCTTGAAAGTAGCCAGAGTCCCTGCTTAATGATATTTCTAAATGTAAAGAAGAAATTAACCTAGGGGAAACAAAAGACTGATGTTGTGGGGTTTTGTTGTTTGTTTATTTGTGAAGAGGTGATTACAGAATCATCTCAGAACTGACGTGAACTTCAGTAGGATATTGGAACCTGCGATCTGGGATGGAATGAATATCCCTGCATTCAGCTTCTTATCAGCCGAGCAAACAAGCATGAGCCTAATATGCATGCTTTAGTCGAAGCCATCTTCCATCTATATTTGGGTTTTCTCTGACCTGACTCCAAATTAGAAAGTCTCTGGCTTTACATAAAAGGGGTAAAACCTTTCAGAACTTGAAAATTTATGTCTCATTTTGACATATCAGAAAATTTTATCAAAGGATATTAGATTACAAGATGATAAACACTGTTAAAAATTAGATTTTGGTTAAAAAAAAGGCTGATCATGACTGAATTCTTTCTTTGCCTTTAAAATGTGAATCTCTTTCCAGTCCTTTTATCTCACACAATTAACTCTTCTCTAGTTTGCACAGTCTGTGTTATGTTGTCTGAATATTCATATTTCATTTTCATCATCTATACTGCCTGATACTTGGTTCTGTTCACCAGATTTTTAGCTCTTTCATTAAACTCAAGCTTCAGGAAGATGCTGGACTCAGGAAAAAGGCAACAATACTCATACTGATATGTCCTGGGCATATATTTAGGGGTGACTATAAGTCTCTTGAGATCATCAGGTGGATAGAAATCATCCTGGAATGCATGTATCAGCACAGCGGTTTTCACATATCAGTAGCATCAGAGATTTTCATTTAATGATTAAGTATGAGAGGAAATTAAGAAAGAGAAGTGTGAAAATTGGCTCCTAGGGGGTTGTCATAGTTGTTCTTTCTGTTGCTGACATACACTGTCTTGATAAAAGCAACTTAGGGGGAAAAAGTTTATTCTGGCTCACAAGAAACAGTTTATCATGATGGGAAACCAAGTCAGCAGAAGCCTGAAGCAGGTGGGACATCACACCCATGGTTAGAGAGAGAGAGAACAAATGAACGCACTCCTCTGCTCAGTTCCCTTTGTTTTTTTCTAATTATATTCTCCAGGATCCCAAATAGAGCTTAGTGTCTCCCAATGTGGGTATCTGCCCACTATAACTAACACAAACACTCACACACACGCACACACACACACACACACACACACACACACACACACACACACACAC
>NW_026596101.1:10554873-10603958 GCF_907164565.1 Psammomys obesus
ACACACACACACACACACACACACACACACACACACACACACACACAGAATGGCCAGAGGCCCATCTCCTAGATGATTATAGATTCTGTCAAGCTGGCAATTAACTGGAAGCATCACTGGGCTGTTTAGGCCCTTCTTGTGTTGTTATGAGTCTCTACCTGTAGTATCACAGGTCCTGTGATAATAGCATGTGCTTCGTGCAGGATATCAGTGAGTTCATCACAGGAATGGCAATCCCCATAAATCCTCCCTCCATCTCATGAACTCCAAAGGGCTCCAGGTCTCAGGTAGGAGTTAATCTGTCATCATCAGCATGCAAATTTTACAAACCTCCTGAGTTTTAAAGAAAGAGAAGATAAAAGCAGGAGCATTTAGAAGATGACAGTATATAATGAGAACATGGTGAGTTTCAGCTGCTTTCACCCTATTAATCTTTATAGTTATTTTTCATTGTTGGTTGCTGACATGACTGCTGCACGTTGACTAGTGAAAAAAAATCTGCATTTAAATATATGTGTGTATGTACATATATGCATACACACATATATTTAATGAGCAGGTTAAAAGTTTTAGTGAACTATAGGGGGTGGCGCTAGGATGCAACACAAAGAGTTTGGGGGAGCACGGATTAGAGAACGAGTCTCCAGCGACTGGTTACTTCAGAAGAAAGGATAGCACAAAGCCATGTGAGAACACAAAGCTGGGAGCTGTTGTGCTAGGGGGTCTCTAAGGATACAGGGATGTAGAGGAGAATAATGAAGCCCAGTGCCACTTAATGTGGAAAGCAAGTGTGACAGTTACTTGGCCAACAAAGTCATGGGGAGCCGAGGGAGATTTTCAGGAAGTAAGCAAGGTCCCTTCTCAAAGTGACAAGCGAGAAAGGAGATTTGAACAGTGACATTTAGGTCTTACTGGAGAGGAGAGGCTGCACAATGCAGAAATCCAGTGAGAGGTACAGTGTTCTAGTGATTCGTAGACAGATAGAGGAATTTTTCAGAATAGCTGAGGGGGGAAATAAATCTGTGGGTCAAGGAAAAATTAGAAGCAGGTTTTCTGGTTATTTCAAAGGGCAGAAAATGGCACACTGATACAGAAAAAAAAACAAGGAAAAAATTATCTGTGCTATAGCAAAATTACTGCACTTTATCAAAAAAAAAAAGAAAGAAACAAACAAACAAAAAAATCACCTCTTGAGAATTAACACCTCTTTTAGAATATATACACTTAGTAGACAGCAAGCTTCAAATAGCATTAGAATCCTATAGGAGAGATTTCCCAGCTTTGTTGCAATATGTCTACATACTTTCCTTACCAATGCATTTAGCAAATACATCGATCCAAGCGTTTGTTTGTTTATAAAATCTCCAACGGAATGTTTTATTAACAGTAATCTGAATCTTTGTATCTGAGTTACAGTCACTCAAAACTATCACTTATTCCCTTTGGGGCAAGACATGTTTTGTCATTTGACACTCCCAGTGAGCCCAGATGAACTGTCATGGGAATAAGGCAAAAATCTGATTTCCTGTCACTTCCTGGTCTAGCCACACACCTGCTTGTGTGTTCTACTTGAGTTCTTGCCCACAAAAGTATCAAAAGCACGAGTTAAATGCATGTGATAGCTTCCATTCATAGTGAATTTAATCACCAATGCAAAATTTCATTCACAATAGCATAGTATTTTTGCTGCCTGTGTCATTAAGATACGTTATGGGATAAGAAAAATACACTCTAATATTCTACAAGTGTTTTTACCAAGACGACGAGTGCCTGCCATGTATTGTTGTATTTATTCCAGGTGAGTCAGAGCTTCAGCAGAACAAGAATGGCACTCCACACACTTTGTAATAACTGAGAAGAAACGGAGAGACATACGAGGAAGGAGGCGGCAACAAGACACAGGGAGACAATAGAGTGTAGGCTGTGAGTACACAGATGAAGCTCTACCAGGCATGACTGCAGTTTATTTTTTATTATCAAACAGCACTGTAGGGGAAAGGAGGATTCCGAAGAAGCTGCCTCAGCTCTCTCTCCTGGACCCACTTCAGGTTCTGTGCTTCCACATTACTGCAGTAGATGTAAGAACTGTAGTTGTGCTCCACACATCAGCCCCCTTTCCATTATAGCTGCGCAAGCTACAGGTCAGGGATGCCTACAGTCAAATCCATCAGCATCATTTTACAGCAAAACGCCTGCTTCGCTTTCCACTGTGGCTTATGTGGCTATAGAAGGAAAAGAGAAATTGCTCTCTACTCTCTCCCACATGGAGAGAAGCTACCCTGGGCAATCTAAACAGCAGGTCTCTCTGTTCCGAACAAGTGAAGTTCACTGTGAATGGACCTTTGGAACCTGTTAAGTGATTTCCTTAAAACTCAAGGCATTTTCAAGAGAAATGAAAAAGATCAGAGGATGAAGCAAAACAAATATGCGGTAAAGAATCAGAGCATTTGCCCCAACCCAGGAGTCTTAGTCTAAAGTATTCACGGCTAACACAGGGCTCCTTTCCCTCATCTCACTGTTGCCCCCTCTAGACAAAAACCATAGGATCTCAGAGCGCTCATTGCTGCACAGTAGAAAAGTGTGCTGAGCACGCATGAAGCCCTAAGTTAAAACAAAATAACAACAACAAAGTCACACACACACACACACACACACACACACACACACACACACCTGAAAATACAATAGAATTTTAAAATCAGAAATGGAGCATTAAAAGAAATACTGTACTCCCTTACAACAGATGTTTATGGGTTTTTCTTTTGTAATTGACCATGTGGTGAATCAATGGTATAGCAAAAGAGATAATGTTTGTCAGTTTACTGTAAATATGACAAAATATCTAAGATAAAAAGCTCATAGGAGATAAGCTCATTTGGCTTACAGTCTCAGAGGTTCTACACCACGGGTGATTGGCCTTTTCACAAGTAAGCCTCTACAGAGTAAGCACTATGTGGCAATGTAAAATGGTTTTCTTGATGGCCATCAGGCAAAGAATAGAGGAAGGGGAGAGGTCAAGTGTCCCTTTTCCTTTGAAACCAGTATTCTGAAAGACCCAAGGACCTCTGACTTGTACCCACTTCTGAAAAGTTTTACCACCTTATTGTAGATCTCTCTACCTTGAGGACATAGTAGCTGGTTCTATAACTTAGTTCATGAACATTTCCATTTTTCCATTTCTCCCTATTTCCTCTACTAGAATCTGCCAATAAGAGGCTTAGATGGCACTTTCACTGACTCTTGATTTTTTTTTTCAAAACTAATATTTTGGAGAATAGTATATTTTGCAAAGTGGGTTTTTAGGATCCTAAGGCATCATAGAAGGAACAACAACCTAGCTAAAAAGTCCAGTAGAGAGCCCTTTGATATATAAATTAAATCGGTTCAAATATGAAAACCCACCTTTAAACCAGATCTTTTGAGGTGGGAAGATACACCAATAGTCAAGAACTTTTTTTTCTTTCTTTTTGAGGTGGGAAGATCCATCTTTAATCTAGACCATATGTTTTGCTGGTAGCCTATATAAAGAACATAGAGGAAGGAATCCTGCTTTCTCTTGCTCTCACTGGAAAGTCTATTATTTCACTGGCATTAGAGCCTATTTCCTCAAGATTCAAGTGTACACTGAACACCAGCTGAGCTATCCATCCTCTTGCACTGAACAGTGACTGGATTCTTGGATCTTGTGTTGGTAGATGGCAAAGTTGGACTAGCTGGACCAAAGCACAAAAGACATTCTAATAAATCATATATATGTATATATATATATATATATATATGTATATATATGTGATATATATATATATGTGTGTGTGTGTGTATGTGGTTATATATGTATGTTTATATATGTTGTCTATACAATATATATTCTATATGTTTTATTTTTCTATAATTTATATATCAAAAAATAGATACCCAGCTGCTTGGACTCTTGTTAATTCCAGATACAGTCAAAATGACAATGGAGAATTTGCCATTGTAACAATAGTTAAGAGGGGAGATAGTAAAAGATGATTCTCAAGCATGGCCGTTTAGGCAGTTATGTAAGACGTGACAGGAAAGTTTTCCTCTTACCTGTAGATATTTGGCAAACTATCCCACAATGCCAAACAACAAAACCATGATGTATCATGAAAATTTAGGTAGGGATTCAGGGAGAACTCAGTTGCATCACTACAGGACCAAAACTGAGATCCTGACTAATAGGATAACTTTTGAGTTATCCTATTCTTTACTTTGAAGCTCTCCTTCTTGATGGAAAGACACTTGGGTGTAACTCCTTTCTTCTGTGAACAAGCCTGTAAGATTGACTTGTCACCTACTAAATATGGCGATACTATCATCTACAAAAATCAAGCAGACAATTGTGTTCATTCAATTTTTTCTAAAATAAAAGAAAATACTGACTGAGGAAGTTTTTTTCCATAATACAACCACACATAAGCTAGTAGCTATTTTTCTTCTCAATGACAAACTGTGCATTTCCCAACTGATACCCTAACAATCATATATGCAAAGTGTATATTTATTAGCAACGATCATGCCATTTTGTAAAGTTTCTCCAATTTTGTTGAACTGTTTCAATTCCAGTAACTACAGTCATTTGCATTTCCAGAAGTAAGGTAGCTTGCTTGTCTAGATTTTTGTCTTCCCTATCCTATCAATCCCCAGTAATGGCCAACTAATCACGTTAAATAAACACGCATTGAGTTTCCCTATCACTGGTCAACTGGAGACCAAAAAGGAGACATTTTAATATGCCCCCCTTTATTCCTGTGAACACTACAAGAAGGATCACACAATCCCCACTCTAACAAGGAAACCCTATCTCTCCTCAGACTTGCAGCCATTCTGCTGTCTATACTCTCAATATAATACACTGCTTAAAAAAAAAAAAAAGACAGTCCATCTCAGTGTCCCCATTGTTCTCCAGACTCAAAAACCTTTAAATGCCTCCTGAATTTTAAATTATCTCAAGTCGTATGGTGAATTCTTTATGTGCAGTTTCAAGGAAAAGATGAAAATAGAATAAGTCTGACTTCAGAAGTCAGTTGTATAGGGATAGTATCTACACAGCATTGTCTTCCTGTGCAAAATCAATTTTAGAATACGTGCCATGGTTCACCTGCAGTGAGCAGTCCAAAACCCTGCCTGAGACCAATAGCACCTGCTTTGGATACTTACTAATGCACTGACTCTAAAATGAACTCCATGAAAAAGTTTCATGCTCCGTTGGGTACTTAGTCTTCTTTAAGCATCAAGAGTACTGGGAAAGAGCTGTTTCACCTAACTTTCAGATAAATGAGCTGCACTCCAAGAGGTAATGTACCACAATGAACTTCACTCATCCTGAACTATTTTGTAACTTCAGGATCATTATCTATACGACTTTTGAGTTATCCTATTCTTTACTTTGAAGCTCTTCTTCTTGATGGAAAGACACTTGGGTGTAACTCCTTTCTTCTGTGAACAAGCCTACTAAATATGGCAATATTATCATCTACAAAAATCAAGCAGACAATTGTGTTCATTTTTTCTAAAATAAAAGCAAATACTGACTGAGGAAGTTTTTTTCCATAATAAAATGCTGTGCTGTACAGCATTTTTTTTTTCTTGAAAAACTAGATTCATTTAAGAATAAGGCCTTTTCCATTCAAATTTTAGGATGGTTGAAAAAAATGCAAAGGGCCTGGTGGCCTTGGGCAGGCATCAATACAGTCAATGATTTATCTCATATTTTTATTCTTTTTATTACTTATTACAATTTTTTCACTTTGTGTCCCAGCTATATCATCCTCCCTCATCTCCTCCCAGTCTCCCCCTCCCTCCCTCTTCTCCTCCTCTGCCCTTCCCCTAGTCAGCTGATAGGAGAGGTCCTCCTCCCCTGCTATCTAGACTATCAAATATCATTAGGACTGGCTGCATTGTCATCCTCTGTGGCTTGGCAAGGTTGCCCTCCCCACAGAAGGAGGTGATCAAAGAGCCTGCCACTAAGTCCATGTCAGACAGTCCCTGTTCCCCTTACTAGGATATGCACATTGAGACTGAGTTGCCTATGGGCTGCATCTGAGCCGGGGGCCTAGATCTTTTCCATGCATGATCCTTGGTTAGAGCATCAGTCTCTGCAGGCCCCCCTGGGCCCAGACTTTTTGGCTGTTGGTCTCCTTCTAGAGCTCCTGTCCCCTCCAGGTCTTTCTATCTCCCCCTTCTTCCATAACATTTCCTGCACTCTGCCTAATGTTTGTCTATGACTCTCAGCACCTGCTTCGATACCCTGCTGGGTAAATTTTATGTATTTTAAATCTTATTTGCTATAGTAAAATAACTTTTTTAAAAAGTGAGTATTCTTTAGGAAATATGTGAGAAGTAGTTAAATTACTCAACATGATTCTATAATTTAGAACATGTATAGAGATTAAAATAAATGTGGATTGGGATTTAATACCATATGTTAGCTATAGTAACATACTCATTTAAGAAATTAGTCTAAGCTGGGTACAGTGGCACCTGGGAGGCAGAGACAGGTGGATCTCTGTGAGTTCAAGGGCAGTCTAGTCTACAAAACAAGTCCAGGACAGCTAAAGTAACACTGAAAAACGCAGTGTCAAACAAACAAACAAACAAACAAAAAACCCAAAACAATAGAATAAATTAGTCTGTGCAATTCAAGTACATCAATATTATTTTTTAAATATTTGTGAACTTGGAGTAGATGCATAATTATTTCAGTTTTCAACTGCAATCTTAGTCATG
The DNA here is from genome assembly GCF_907164565.1 of Psammomys obesus. NCBI lineage: Eukaryota > Metazoa > Chordata > Mammalia > Rodentia > Muridae > Psammomys > Psammomys obesus. The sequence goes on from NW_026596101.1 coordinate 10,561,627, forward strand.
AGTTGTAAGTATTGCACACCAATTCTCCTCCATGCATAAACATATTGATAACCACCCATGAGTCCATTTCATTTTGATTATTTGTGCCAAGCAATGAAAAAGACAGTAGAATTCAACCTTCAAAGATAATAAACTACAATATACATGCAGATGGGTGAAAAGCCCAGAAGTTAATGATCCATTCCTTTTATAAACCACAAAAACAAAGGTGTAGCCCAACTTGTTTCTCAGGGAGGACAGAGCTTGGCTTTCTCTAGAGACAGGCAAAAGTCCAAGCTCACTACTTAGATGAGCTTAGGAAATAACAGGACACAATTTTCTGTCCTTTCTCCCGGCTCTTTATTTGGAGGGGCAAAAGGAGCAGAATGTATGCTTAATTGAGGCAGTAAATACTAGGTTGTAGCAGATTGTTTTACTGTTAAATACAGTAATGGGTTTTTAATGGCTGCTGTCCAAAATTACAGTGGAGAAAAATGGTTTATTAGTAATAATAATAGCGGACACCTTTATCTTCAAAGCACTTTACAAATATTAGCTCATTAATCCTCCAACTGCCACTGAAGGGGACAGCAAATGCTGTTCCTATCCCCAGTTTACAACTGGTAACACAGAAAAATAGAAGATAGCTTTCAAAGATTTTATGTAAAGATGTCAATTTCCAATTTAAACCATTCATATTGATTTTAAAATGTGAATGAAAGGTATTCTCTCTGATGGTAGCCCCTACTCACCACACATTTTTCTTTATTAAAAGGGACAGTGTTTAAGGTCAAATCCTATTTATTTGACCTTGAGTTGCACCTGAACTCCTTAGTCCTTTAATACCATTTCAAGTGCATCTATTGTGTACAAAATCTATTCATTCTAAATCAATTGCAGACAGAAACGTGCATGCATAAAAACTAGACTGTTGAGATCCTTTGAAATCTATCTCCTCTGAAAATTTCCAGAGGTTATAAAGCAAAATTGAAACAAAGATCAATTTTAAAATGGTTAGTTTGCTTTCTACTTTTATCTATTCATTTGATCTCTACGGAAAAGAGTATATCACTGAAAAATAACAAATAACACCGAGTGTTCAATTAATTATTCATAGAGATATAGGTTGTAGGTTGAAGATGCCTAAAATTATTATTTTTGCTTCCTTGCTTATCTCCATGTCAATGCTCTGAAATTCTTGTCATTATACATTCTATGAAGTATTCTTTATACCATCACATTTTAAGCTAGTGTATAAACTCTGTGATAACAGACACATTTGAATAGAGCAAGTTAAGAAAATCTTTATATTCACAACACAGTGATAAGCATGCTTTCTTGAGAAACCAAGACTGTAAAGAAGCAGGCAGGTGTTAAACAAATGCCAAAACAGCACAAACAATGGAAAGAGATAGGATCTCCAATCTACACAAAAGTTTGTTTGTCCTTAAGTTTGTCAGGGAACTTAGTTACAACAGAAATGTAACTAAGATAATTGCTCATCCCAGCTCCGCCCCCAAGTTTCCCTCTCAGTAGCCAGTCCTCACTGTGACTCCAATGCAAGAAAGATTTTAAAACCTCTTTTTAAATAGCACCCTAACTAGGATAGGTAGAAAGAATCCTTCTTTATCTACTTTTCTAATGTTTACCTTGAATAACTGGATACATAACAAGAAAGTTTGAATAGATAACAGGTAATAATGCTAATCTATAGTGAAAATCAGAGTTGACATTTGAAGACATTGATAGACACTATACATTTTGGGAATGAACAGTCTGAGAAGAGGAAAGATGCTGATATGGTATATTGGGATGAATATGGCATAGAGTAGAAGTGAAGAGCTTGGGGAAAGGAACTAGACATGTCTCCCTGAGTGAAGTAATTTTCACTTGCTAGCTCTATGGTATCATTTTGAACAAGGCCTTTCTTTCACTATACTACCTGGCTTAAAATGTGTATTATGACATTGGTACTTTCCTCAAATTACTGACATATATATTGCAAAACAGAGTGTGAACATTTGAAAATGTTAGATGGAATTATTTTTTTAATTCTATCTTTTGCTTATATTTAATTATTATATTTTTTATTAATTACAGTTTATTTACTTTGTATCCCCCCTGTATGTTCCTCCTCCTTTCACAGTCTCACCCTCCCTCTTCCTCACCCCATCCTCTCCCAGTCCACTGATAAGGGCAATCCTTCTCCCCTTCCCTCTGAACCTAGTCTATCAGGTCTCATCAGGAGTGGCTGTATTGTCTTCTTCTGTGGCCTGCTAAGGCTGCTCCCCCCTCAGGGGGAGGTAATCAAAGAGCAGGCCAATCAGTTCCTGTCAGATACAGTCCCTGTCCCCATTACTATGGAGCCCACTTGGATACTGAACTGCCATAAACTACCTCTGTGCAGGGGTTCCAAGCCATCTCCATGAGTGGTCCTTGGCTGGAGTATCAGTCTCAGAAAAGACCCCTGTGTCCGGACTTTTTGGATTTGTTGCTTTCCTTGTGGAGCTCTGTCTTCTCCAGGACTTACTATCTCCCACTTCTTTCATAAGATTCCCTGCAATCTGCCCAAAGTTTGGCTATGAGTCTCAATGTCTGCCTCAATACCCTATAGAATAAAGCCTTTCAGAGACCCTCTGTGGTAGGCTCCTGCCCTGTTACTCCATGTTTGTAGCAGCTTTATTCGTAACAGCCAGAAGGGGAAAACAGCCCAGATGCCCCTCAGTTGAGGAATGGATACAGAAATTTAGGTATATCTACATAATGGAATATTACTAAGCAATAAAAAACAAGGAAATCATAAGATTTGTAGGTAAATGGAGGGGACTGGAAAAGATCATCCTGAGTGATCTATCACAGAAGCAGAAAGACACACAGGGTATATACTCACTCATAAGTGGATATTAGATATATAATATAGGATAAACATACTAAAATCTGTATACATAAGAAAACTAATAAAGAAGGAGGACTCTGGCTAAGATGCTCAATCCCCATTCAGAAAGGCAAAGAGGATGGACATCGGAGGAGGGAGAAAACTAGATGGAATTATTTATGTAGCTTCTGCTTCAGCTTTTCTCTGACAAGTAGCACAAAGTGATTATTTCATAAATGCTTAATTGGTAGATGGGAATTCATATAATGCCCAGGCTGATCTTGAACTCATAATCACCCTGCTTCAGTCTGGCTTGGACTGCAACTGTGTATGACCACACTCAGTTAAATAAATAAGGCTTCTTAAATGACAGATCATGTTTTCTCCCTCTTCTGATTTCTACCACAGAGGACCTTTGAAAGACTCTACCCAGCAGTGTATCAAAGCAGATGCTGAGGCTCATAACCAAACATTGGGCAGAGTTCAGGGAATCTTATGAAATAAGGGGGAGATAGAAAGACCTGGAGGGGACAGGAGCTCCACAAGGAGACCAACAGAACCATGAAATCTGGAAACAGGGGTCTTTTCTGAGGCTGATACTCCATCCAAAGACCATGCATGGAGATAAACTAGAACCCCTGCACAGATGTAGCCCATGGCAGCTCAATGTCCCAATGTGTTCCCTAGTAAGGGGAACAGATTCTCTCTGACATGAACTCAGTGACTGACTCTTTGACCCCCTCCCCCAGGGGGAGCAGCCTTGCCATGTCACAGAGGAGGATAATGCAGTCAGTCCTGAGGAGACCTGATAGACTAAGGTCAGATGGAAGGGGAGGAGGACCTCCCCTATCAGTGGACTTGGAGTGGGTCATGGGAGGAGATGAGGGAGGGAGGGTAGGATTGGGAGAAAATGAGGGAATGGACCACAGCTGGGATACAAAGTGAATAAACTGTAATTAATATAAAAAAGAAAAAGAAAAATTAAAAAAAAATGACAGATCATTTCCATTGTCTCATGAGACAGCCTCTGACCCCACTCCCCTACAAAACCACACAAATAAGTCTTACAAAATTGACGAACCTTCATAAAAATACACTCCCTAATTTGCCCAGGACTGAATTCAACCCTGAGAATGGAAATGGTGACATCTCTAGTGTTTTCTTATATTCGTTATAGCCCTCAGTAGTTTACATAGTGTCTCTGGATTTAAAGGAAAAGGTTTCTACTGTTTGAATGTTTCACCATAGGTTTCAAATAAGGAAACAAATAAAAAGTATGAAGGCAACAGAGTAAACGTTCAGTTGGTACACATAAGGCTATCTGAGCTTTCATTCTTTTGTTGTTGTTGTTGCTAAATCCTACTGCCTGGCTAGCTATTTGATGTTGAGTTAATGTTTTAACATTAAATGGGCTACTGGCTTTACCTCCTATGTTCACCCCATTTTTGTAAAAGTCAAGAAGGGTATGAGAACATTCTCTAAAAAGCATATAGTGCTTGCATTATACAAGATATTAAAGTTTACAGGGTCATTTCATCAGTAAGTTTATGAATTGATTGAAAAGCAATGTTCAGTGAGACAATTCCCGAAAATGTCAGTGTTTCTTTTCTTCCAAGCTTGTTTGCAGATGATATGATTTATTTCTTTTGGATCCATTAACACGTAAGGTGGCTCATAATGAACAGATATTGCCACTTTAAATTCTTTAGCAGAGGTCTTCAATACAGTAGTACACTCTGTTCACAATCAATTCTAATAGCACCACCAAAAAATGTTGCATTCTCCTTACCTACTTATATTCTATTGTCACAGAGAATGCCCTGTCCTTAGCTTCAGAAACACAAATTGGCCAGCAATGTACCCTTGATCTGTTTCTTCATTCTTTCCTTGTGCATATAACTTTGCTAATGACAGGGATGCCCTGCAAAGATCCAAACGTTCAGGTGACACTTGGTGCTCCATTGGCACTATTACTTGAGTCTCCACTTTCCATTCAGGGTGACCATAGTCTCCAAGTTGCGTGAAAGCTTTTCTTGGGGGAGGACCTCTGCTCAGAGAGCAGACCTAATTTCATAGAAGATGTCTTTGGCATTCTCCTCACTATTGTATCAGCTCTAGTCCTGGCAAGTAGAGAAAATCGAGGGGAATGGACAATTTGTTCTGAAGGTTGAGGGCCACAGTTGAACACTCTTTTTATCTACTTTGATCTTAGGTGATATGAGCATGCCCAACTGGGGTGATAAAAATGGAGGAAAGAAAAACAAAAGAAAGTGGCTAAAGATGACCTTGAATGCAATTTTAATGAGGCTTTTTTGTGGCAATTCAAGCTCTCTCATTACTCACATTCTACAAATTGGAAGTATCCAAAGTATACCTGAGTTTCCTTGCAAACCTATCAAATCCCATCTATCATGGACCCTTATCCACCTTGTTCTGTTCTGAGATAGCTGGCCTCTACAGATACAGGTTCCTTTAACTTCTGATTTTGGACCAGTTTTGCTGCTCTGCAGAAGGAACAGCAGCTGTTGGAGCAGGAAGATAACGTTGTCTTAATAGAGGAGTTATATGCCTCTCTCAAAAGCCACAGGTTCAACATAGCTTTTCTCTTAGTGACTTCTGTTTCAGCTTTAAGATGAAGGGCAGTAACATCCTGAAGGGTCCTGAACAAACTTGCTGATTTTCCTTAACCCTGTTAAAAAAGATGCAGACCCATATTTTTGTTTGTTTGTTTGTTTTTTGAGACAGGAATTCCCTGTGTAGCCTTGGCTGTCCTAGAATTGCTTTGTAGATCAGGCTCTAGACCCCAATATAAAATCACTTTAGCTGGTACTTTGGAATATAAAAATATCTGAGAGAGAGAGAGAGAGAGAGAGAGAGACATAGCGGCAGAGACACAGAGGCACAGAGAGAGACACAGAAAGAGAAAGTTTTACCAAGACCTGACAAAATCTATGAGTCTTTTAATACCCCCCCAAAGGAATGTGCCTTTCAGCCACTCAATTCAGACCAATGGCATTCTCTAACCTACAAAATCTCAGGTCAAGTTATATAATTTCTTTTCCCAAATAAGACAAATATAGAAATCTTAGAATCTCCACTTTTTATGTATTGTATAAAATTTTTAATTAGAAATTTCTTAAGGCCAGTCAGACCAAATACACATTCATATTATATTCAACCCAGAGGGCATTATTCTGAATCCTAAATAGAACACAGAATGCCCTTTAATTTGACACTGAACAAGAAGTTTTTAAGCAGAAATTCACCTATAAGGTAATTGTTTTCAAAGCTAATTACCTTCCTGCCTTCTTTGAAATCATACAGTAAGACACATCTGCATTCAAATCTCAAAAGTTCCAGGTTTCTTGATCTTTAAGCCTGTTCCAAATCTGTGAACTTGGTGTGGTCATTTAAATTCAGTGTCACTTACTCCATTCACACACAAAATTTTAATAATGGTTTCTTTTCTACCAGCTTCAATAGAAATATCTTGTTGAAAAATGCAATCGTACTCAGTAAATGAAACGATCATTTAGGATATATATTTTTTCAATTCATTAAGTGCTGTTGGAGAGAAAGAGTTCAGTAAGAAAAATTCAGAGAACAGACAAAGGTGTTTTCTTTTCCAGTGAAGCTTTATCACAACAAGGAAACTATGAGTTGTAACTGTGCAGCCTGCAACATCTCAGGGAAGGCATAGGCAAACCTAAGGCAGTCATGGCAAGACACAGGAATTGCACTGCAAGCCCCACAGATTCTGACTGGATGGGTATAGGGTAGTAATTTAAGCAGCCTTCTAGGTACTTCTCATTTCAGCCACAAGTAGGAACTACTACTCAAGATATATGAAACACCTGACACACTCGCTACTCATACATGTGCATATAACTAACACAAGTCAAACTTGACGGTACCATGGCTACCGTTTGTTCATATGCAAAGGGCTACAGAGGCACATCTTTATCTCTCTTTGTTCATTCACACTAAGAATGGAATAAAAAAATGACAATGAAATTAAAAAGCTGAGAACTTATGAGCAGCTAATGAGTGCTACTGAGCTCTGTGTAGACAGAGTGTCGTGTCAATGCCACAATAACAAACATTAGCTAGGTGTGTAAGGCAGTTTTACACAAGTGAACTCAACCTGAACTCAAAAGGACTTTAGCTACAGCACCTGTGAGTTGGCCACTGCAATTTTGAGCCCTGGTAGCCTGACTACAGAGCCTTTGCATTTAACCATAACAACAATGTGCTTTCTACCATGCCAGGGACTATAAGGGTTTATGAGGTGCATAAAATGGAACACAGGCCCTCAGAGAATTTATAGTCTGAGAATGGAATTGTGATGCACACTAAAATTCTTAGGCTGTAGGGGAAAACAGTATGATTGTCGTTCTTAGAGAAAGAAAAAAGAAAAGAAGATCACAGGAGGGGAAACAGTAGCTGTGTGAATTTCCTATTTTTTAACCGCTGAAAAGATAAGATACAAACAAACATCATACAGAAAAAAAAATGTGGCAAAATAGAGTCAAAGCACATGTGTATTGATGTGTTTTCCAAATTCAGTGCGTTCATTATTGTCATCACTATCTGCCAGAATCATTTGATCTGGATGTTTATATCTATCTTAAATTTACTCAATTGTCAGTTCAACTGATGAACCATGAATTCACATCATAGCTTAAAGGATCCATCTCTCCTCAAATCACTTTACCTCAAGCTCTCTGCTTGATTCTTAATTATTTTCATGAACACACCTATGCACAGACCTACTGATTTGACTTTCAGAAAAGATGCACAATTTGTGTTTATTTTGGTAGAAATAAATTGTGTGAAAAATGAAACAAACGTTGTTTAGTGAAAATTCTGGAATACCATAACAGAGTACACATCTTTATTTTTATTGTCTAAACACAATGGAAAGGTGAGCAGGATCATTTCAGAATCTGCAATACATAAAATCTCAATTAGTTATGGTATATTTGTGCACCCACTAAAAACATTTGTTAACAAAACAGAATTTTCTAGTTTAATGGATAAATATACCAGAAGAAATTGCAGAATAATATTGGGTTGCCAAGCAACCACAGCTCCTCTCTCTCTCTCTCTCTCTCTCTCTCTCTCTCTCTCTCACTTGTGATCAATCCAACTCATTCATCAAGCTTCCTAACGTACTGCTGGAGAATTCCAACTAATTTGATTTTCTTGGGAAAATTATAGTGACTTTTGGTAACACAATAACACTTTCATTCTCAGAAAATAAACATAGATGTTCTTTTGATCAAAGGGATGTGTTAATTCATTATTCTCTACATGGTGCTAATGAGAAAGCTATAATTAACTAACCACACTATTGCAACACACATATAATAAACTGCAGCAATTAGTAATGTTTAAAGTGTTAACCAGCCTCCAAAATTAGAAAATGCAGACTCTTTCCTCTAATAAATATATTCAGAAAAGAGAAAGCACCATATCTAATTAAATTGAGAATTGTTTCCCCGTCCCTCCCAAGGGAGAAGAAAGACACGTGATCTCCAAAATGTAAGAGATTTCACTTTAATAGCAGAGAAAATGGCTCAGTGCCAAGTCTACTTGTAGGTAGGCTCAAAGTGCTGGTGAATAATGTAATCTTTTCTTTCAAAGAATGCTTAGCACAATATTTTTTCCAGGAATGAATAGAAAGAATATTATGCTTTCACTCATTAGCTTCGTTAACTTAGCATATTGTATGTAAATCACCATAATAATTGCATTCTCTTCAGACTGAATTAGTTAGGATGAAGCTGTAATCAAAATGTTCATAATTGAAAATACAGTATTCTCAGAGTTAGCTTGAAAAAAAAAGAGAGCATGGAACACTGATTGAATCAGAAAATATAGTTCATCACTGCAAGCAACCTCAGTAGGAGACAAGTTCATCCTCTTGATTACACCTTGACACGTTAATTAGTTCCCCAAATTCAGGGTTCAACACCTTCCAATCTGTCACATTTTATGCTGCCTCCCTTTGTCTGGTGTGTAATAAGGCTTTTCTGAGTGCATGGGTGCTTAGATTTTTTTTTTTTTAAGGAAAATAGAAAATGATGAAAAGTGAAATTTGTGTTTCCAGAGCAGATGACATTCTATCACAGTGTTGGCTGTCATCAATCAAAGGGCAAAATAATTTCCAATAAATAGAACATTCAGTGCCAGAGCTCCTGGGAAACAGTATGTAAATGATCATGTGGATTTCAGACAAGCTGTCACACTAATTCCTCAAGGTCCCTTTTAAAGATGACATAGCAACTGTGGAGGTGACTGTAATGCTTACTGTAAAGCATCAGTAGGCACTGCCTGAACCGAGGCTCACAGCATTTCTTGGACAATCATCCCTTCCTATCTGACATCAGGCTAAATTAATTACCTCAACAAAGCAAGTTGAAGTCTAACATATCGCCTATCTTCACATATTTCAGAAGTAAATAAATAGAAAGTCAGGCCTCTACGCAGGTGATGCTTTTCTCAGTGAGAAATATTTCAATAAAAATTTCATGAAAATGTTTGAGATAGTAGTATCTGCCTGTCCTAAGTGTCTAAACCTACCAAAATACACATGTTTTAGTAAAAAAAAAAAAAAAAAAAAAAATCTTTAAAAATTGATTTAAAACTAGTTGCCTAATTGGGAGTGGGAGGTCTTAACATAAAGATACCAGCACATTGGCCATGATATGAACTCCTGTTGCACAATGCCACATGAGCAAAATTTGTACAACCATGACACACTTGCAAGGTAGGAAGGATCTAGTAAGTGAATACATAAGAGCAACCTGAGAAAACATGCATTAATCTTCCTGGTCCTGTGCTTCTATGTTGAGGTGGGAACTAGCATTTCCTGAAAGGGATTCTAGTCCCCATTGCCAGGGTCCACACCTCCCTAGTAATGTCACTTATCTCTATGTATTAGGTGACAGCTTTCAGGAGAATCCAAGTAATGACAACAGGACACACTTTGCCATCATTAGGAGAGGTGAATCTGTGGGAGACCATCGGAGGGAAGATCCAGGTATGTATCTGACTCCATAGCCAAGCTGAATCAGAAAGAGGCTGAAACCTAGACAAGCCCAGCTGCAGCATTAGCGGGTGAGAGATGGAATTCAAACCCTAGGTGACCAGTCGTTTATACCCTCTGTCCAGCACTGGCCTCAGAGCCAACCAGCAAACAACAGCTAGGTTTTCTCTCTCTCAACAGGCAGCAGACAAGATTTACGAGTTGAACTGAGTGTTAATAAATTTAATAAATGTGGTTTTTCTAAAATTAGAAAATACAGAGTTCTGCCCTCAGTAAAAGTGCCAAAAAAACCAAAAAACAAAAAAAACAAACAAACAAAAAAAAAACACAACAATCTACCACATCTAATTAATTTGAGGACTAATTGAAACAGTGAGACCATCAACCACGGCTAACTTCTGAACGATTGCCACCCATCGGAGAAAGCAGGTAAATTGTCCACTTGGATAATCTCATTCCAGTCTTCGAACTCAAAATGGCATGCACTGATACTTATTATTTAAAAAAGAAAAAAAAGAAAACTGAGGCGCGGGGTAAAAGACGCCCCCAAGTCACACATCCCAGAGGAGGCAGAGCTGGAATGCCAAGAGACTTGGGCTCTCCAGGACTCTACCTTGATGTACCTAGCTTAGGACCCCTGAGCAAATCCCCCCCCCCGCCCCCCCCCCCCGCCTCGCCCCTCCCCCTGCCCTGTTTCCAGCGGGAGCGCGCTGCGGCGCACTCGCCTTCAGCTGGCTGCTCCCAGCTCAAGCACTCTTCACAGTTCTGGCCAGCAGGGCGGTACCGATCTCTTTCTCCCCAGGCTGAGTCAGAGGCTCCCTCCCCGCCCAGCCGCTCAGTGCCACACACACCTGCTGGTGCTTGGTGGCTGCTCTGCACTCCCCGCCCGCCCTCTCTCCCGACCTCAGACCACCCACCCAGCTACCCCTCCGTGAGCTTCGGGCTCCAATACCTGGACTGTGATGCCGCTGCTCTTCCCGCCCCAGATTTTTCGCTAGAATTCCTCAGCCTTGCCCCCGGATGAGAAAGTGTGGGTTTTCGCAGCCAAGGGGAGTGGGGATGGAGACAGCGACGTTTCCCCAGCCTCACGGCTCCAGAGCCCTGTTCTCCAAATTAATCACTTGCTCCCTGCTCCCTCCCTACACACACTTTGACTCAAGGGAGGAAAAAAAAAAATAGGGAGACACAGAGAGAGAGAGAGGACGAGGAGCGGCACAAAGAGGAAAAAGGGACTGTCCGTGACTTGCTTCCCCAGCTCCCGCGGTTGGGCTACCAGGGAGCCATGGCAACCAGGGCCCCCGGTCTGCCCTCTAGCCCCCACGTTGTCCGTGGAGGTGGAGCGCCTCTGTCTTTCCCCTAACGTGGCAGTTCACAGATCGCTTCTTCCAGGCTGGATGCATTTGGGAAACGCCACTGCAACCAGGAAATATCTCTAGAGACTAACAGCTAGATGGGGGCTTTGGAGTTGGGGTGGGGAAATCTGGACGCCTCCCCCCCCCCAAGACCCAAGGGAGTGGACAGAAGTGTGGGACTTGCCCCCACCCTATGACTCCTACAATCCATGGGGAGCATGCATCGTCTCCCGAGGGTAAGAAGGGGGGCGGTGGCTAGGTTGTAAGAAAGACAGGTCAACCTACCGAAGGTCTGGAGCTTGAAGGTGCAGGGGTCCTCGAAGCCTGTTTTCCATCCACTGACCAGGAGCTGTCAAAAATCAAGCCTCAGCCACCTGAGGCAGTGCTAGGAAAGGCGGCGCCTCTTCTCAGGTTACATGAGGGACCTGGAGCCACTCCCATTTTTGGGCAAGGATGGAGTCCTGGCTTGTGCACCATTTCCCTTTCATAAAGAGTTGCTCTTTTCCCTGGAGAAATACCTCAAATTCCCTCCACTAGCTCAAAGAGTTAGCTAAAGGGCAGATTGAGGGAGCTCCATCCTTAGCACTGCACGCGCAGATAGACTCACCTGAGCCGCTTCTGACAACCGATCTGTCGGGGTGTCTTCCCTTGGGGAAACTTCTCCTTCAGCTGGCTCACAGGGGCAAAAGGCACCAAGGAGGTCCAGCTCCTCTGGGCGAATCCTGGCGAGTTTCTAGCTGGGCGCTCCCCGCTGCTCCATACCCCGATCTGTCCACAGAGATCCTTTCTGTCCCCTCCTGCTGTTGGCACAGGTCTCCAGAAGGCTGGACCTGTTCGAGCTTGCACTGGTATCCACGCCCTCCCGCCTGAGACTGGCTCGCGTCTCTTCTCCGCCGCCGTCCCCCGATCTGCTCTGCCACCCCTCACCCACGCGGTTTCTTTACACACTCTCTCTTGGGACAAGAGGCAGTTGCAGTCCTTAGGCTTTGGTTTTATGAAAAAGCAGGGGACAAAGACAAAACTTTGCTTGTCGTTTTCAACATCTCCAAAAGAGTCAGGATCTGTGGCGGGTTCGCCTGGCCACCCAGAAACCTAAAACGAAACCCCTCCCCTCTTTTCCCTCTCCCACCCTTTTTCTTTCAGATTCCACTCACAGCCTTCCAGTTTGTTTTACCCTTCGCTGCACGGAGGGGTGTGGTGCCTTATACCTCTTTAAAAAAAAAAAAAAAGTCTTGCTTGATTTCCTTCTTCATTTAGGGGGTGATGGGATTCGAAATTTAATTTACAAAAGAGCCATCTCCATTAGCTGTCAAATGAGTGCAGACGTAAATTCCAAAAGCTCTTCTACTGTTATCTAATGTACAATTTGGGCTCCACTACCATCTGTACTTCTCCAGATTAGTCAGCGATAGTTTCCTATTTACTCTCTATTAGCTCGGCGCTATAGAATAAAAGCTCTTTTTGCTCAGTCCCAGAGCAAAAGCCCATTCCTGATGCTTTATATGTCTTTTACCAACAAACAGGGTGTTTGCTTTAGAGATGCAGTAGAGAGAAATTACAAAGTTCGGCACTATAACTGATGAGCATTCTCCTTCATTTTTCTTCCACACATCGATTATCTTTTCCAAAATGTACACACAATATTGTTTTGAAAAAAATCATGTTTCTTGCTCTTTGATGGTAACGGAATTACTGACTTCTAACTTTTACTCCACTGAGGCTTCCAGATTGATATTACAGTCTTGTTTTGTCCTCATCTAGTGCACTAAACAAGGAGGACATTTATTGCTGTGAGCTACCCTCAGAGTTGGATGCCACTACTGGGATCAACAAGAAGGAAGGAGACTCAAGATTTTGCCTCAGAAGCACTCACATCAAATATTTTGAAATGAATAAATGGGCTTTTCCATGTTCATAATTGCTAACCTTGAGGCCTCCATGCTGTTAGCTTGTGTGTGGGCACAATTCCTACTGACTGTGCTGGCATATTATAAATGCAAGTGAGGGCAGGATGTGTCCTACCTTTAAATTGTGCTGCTGGAGTGATTCTCTGCCTGAGGCATCATTATTCATCGAGCATGTTTTCTAAAGTAGAAACAAAGAAAACTGAAATAAATTCCAACAAGAAAAATACTGAGCCTGTAGGAAACTATTTCCAAGATTTAGGAGCCCCAAGAGAAACACAAAGCCAAGTTGGTCTCAAATTTACCACCTTCTGGGATGGCATTTCCTGGGGAAAAAAAAAAAACAAACCAAAAACAAAAACAAAACCCTGAAAACTCTATTTTGGCCAGAGTAGCAGAGAACTTTTAAAGACTCAGCTTTTCCTTCACTGCTAATTGTTTGATGAACAAATTAAGATCATTACATGGACAAGGCAAATTATGGGTAAATAGATGATAGACAGGTAGGTAGGCAAATAGATTGATATAGACAGATACATAGATAGATGGAAATATAGGTACAGAGATTTGAAGAAAGGGGAAAGAAGGGAAGAGATAGAAATTTCCAGTTTGCATTGTGATAGTAAACATTTGAGAAACTCAATAAAGAAGATCACATCTTTCTTTTGAAGTTAAATATCCTAAACTATATTAGGCATAACTGGAAAAAAATAAAGTGTCAGTCTTTCATAAGGGTTCTCATTACACACACACACACACACACACACACACACACACACACACACTCAAACACACTTCTGAGCCTCTGATGTCACATAAAGTTGCATAGAGAAAATTGAAAACATCAATAGTTGTCCCTGGCCAACTAGATACAGTAATTAAGTCAGCATATAGCAACTCATTTTTTTCTTAGGTGACCAAACTTTTAGAAAGAAAAGAGGAAGGAAAAAATGCTTACAGGAAGGGAGAGAGGAAAGGGGAGGTGGGAGAGGAGAAAGGGTGGGGAAATTGTGAACCAAGACAAAAAGACTACTTTTTCAGAGGTCTGCTTTGTAGAAGCAGATACCTTGAAATATGTGTATCCAAGAAGCTCACAGCAATGATCCCCATGTGTGAGCCCATATTTTTTATACAGTAGCAAACTCAGGAAATACAGCTATGCTTGCTGGCCAAAGCAGCAGCTTCCAGCAAGTCTGGAACCACAAGACAGCCTTCAGGCAGAATGAAAGGCTGTGAAAGATACCTTCTGCTGCTGTTTTTGGTCCTCTCTCCACTGTCTGACACATCCCGACTCAGCACACACCCCCCCATCTATAAGAGACGTAAGGTAAACGCTACCTTCTCACCAGTCACGCAGAAATCTGATCACAAGAGCTTCAAAAGGTGTGAATTTTCTCTCTTGTGATGAATGAAGACCCTGCCAATAGAAAACACTACTACTGGACCACAAAGGAAGGGGGGATGGGTTTTCTCATAAATAGAAGCAGAAGGTGAGAGAGATAGGCCAGTGGACTGGAAAAACATAAAAGATCTCAAAAGCTGGGACATTTTTTTTTCTGCTTTTCCTGCTGATTTACTGCCTATCCTCTGCCTGAGGCGTCATTTGGTATCTTTCCCAGGGCTGAGGCTATTGCAAGAGTACTGCCTTTTGGCATAGCCAAGTAGCTAGTGATAATGGCATCATTCCTAGAAAAATTGTTTAGTGGATGAGCTGTAGTGTTGGAAATGGGATTGCGGTCTAGCAGTCTCCAATAGTCGCAGACTGACTGGGATTTTCTGGCCAACTGCTGTAATAAAAGGAAGGCAGGATGTTCCTCTGAGGAAAAGATCCTTCAAAGGCAACCTTGGAAACACAAAGAGACCTCCTTCAGCTTAGAAACTAACAAAGCTAAAGAACAGAACAGTGACTCAGCAAAACCACAGACAGCCCTTATTCCTTTAACTTGTCCTTTCATTTAAGAACAAAAGGACATGCATTAAAAATCAAAGGACAATGATTCTGGGACAAATAAGGTAAACCTCCCGTTTCATGCCCTGATCATTAACATATGTGATTTGGCCCTAGGAGCTCATAGAATCAGATATATTTAATTGGTTATTAAGGGGCCATGCCATTGTATGGCCATTAAAAACCTTATTCTCTAGAACTAAGTCAGTAGTAGGTGCTATCAAATCTCATGCTTTAGGAAACCATTGAATATTTCTGCAAATCAGTAAGATGTCCATCCCTCCAATCAGAGAGGTCTGACATGCCTAAGCTACTGTCCAATTGGCGGTTTTCTCCAAAGTCCCATGTCATCAGACATCTCAAAGACTCACAAACTGCATTATACTAGAAATTCTTAGTTGTTGTGGAGAAGTTCTGGTATGTTCAAAAGATAAAAAATGTATCTACTTACCTTTATTTCCAATATAATATGAAAACATTTTAATCTGGTAAAATATTCACCTATAGCTTCTTTTTATATTTGTGAATAGTACAGTTTAGATTTTTTTTAAAGTTGTACAACTTTGAAAAAAATATCTTCCAATTTATGATTCCGATTCCCTGCCATTTTAGAATATAGCGAAACACTTTGCAGACGACATCATATGCCTCATTTCTGCTGTATGGAACAAGACAGAGATAGAGAGAGAGGAGGGGATGAAATATCATAATAGGGATATACAGGCTGAGCTCAGCAGAGACAAAATAAAGATTCTTCTTCACTGTTTTTTATTTTGTATTACTGATTTTGAAAATAGGTTGGAGAAAAATTAGATACCACCTAAATTTGACTAACATAAAGTTTGTAGAAGGCATTGACCATTCCTCAAAATGCTGTTAATTGATTCTTGGTTACATGAATGGGTGACCAAATTTGGTTCTATGTCTAAATGCTTGCTAATGAGATATAAATAGAAATAGATTATTTCATGTCACCCATCTAAGGATAACACAGACCTACTCATTTGGTTCTAGTTAGTATTGGAAGCCTTATGCTGAGGATGGCAAAAGAACCCTCATTGCCCTAAATTTCCACACGTCTATGGATTAGAGTACACTTGCTAATATGAAAATTTAAACATCTCTTCCTCAAGTCAGACTTTCAGGGTCCCTTTTATGTAGTGGTATAAACTTTAATTAAGACAACTATGATTTCTATCATCAGAACAATTTTAGAAGTAAATCAAGAATGGTCTAGGGTGAATATATCTGTTTGTTTTACTGGCCTAGTGCATTTGCATTTGTTTAATTTAACCAGCTGTAGGAAAACATGTCGCCCACGTTTACATGGCTGAGCTAAGTCTGTCTCAAATGTTCCCTTTCTACTTATGATCCAAGTGTACAAAACAGGCTTCGTTCATTAGTATCATCAGCCGTTTGTGTGCATGGGAGATAGCAAAGAAAGGCTACAGAGCCAATATAAACCCATGAAAGGCTGCTGAAGTTTGGCTATTGTATATGGAGGCCTATGTGTTAAAGTCTAGTGTCAAAAGTGTCATTATTGGATGCTAGTAGAAATTTAGAAGTGGACACTAGCTGCAGGTCTTTAGATCACATAAAGAATACCATTTAAAAGAACTGTGGTTCTCTAATCCTTTCATTGCCATCTTTCTTCCCTGATTTGTGTTGTAAGCTTTTTTTTTTCTTGCCCATAGTATGTCATACCATACTGCCATAAGCTAAGTGATTGGGTGAACCAATTATGGATAAAAGTCTACCGAATGATTTATTGAAATAAATACCACATTTAACTATAGTGACAGAAATCAGACTAACAGAGATTTAATTTGGAATTCTGACTACACTAATAGGATAAAACTAAAGATTACTCAGCAAGTCTGGAGTAAGCCAGAAAAGATGGATATTTGCAATCAGTCTATCTAAAACTCAAGAGAGCTTAGTCAAAAAAGGAGAGACAGATAACTGACAATCTGATTTGTAGATCCAGATATCCAAGCAAGCTGGCAGCTTACTGTTTACTTAAACTGAAGTAAAATTTGGTTTAATGGTAAATGAAATCAACATCATAATATCTTATTACTGAAGACACCAGACCCTTAGATTGCAGGACATGGAGAAGTCAAGCAGAATCTTACCCATAAAGTTCCTCCTTGTTGCGATCATAGGGCTGAAAGGTGCTATGAAAGCTCTTGGAGAAAAAAAAAAATCATAACTTTTCCAACACAGCTGTGGAATGCATGAGCTACAATAATGTCCTGCCTAGCAAGACATGTTTTAATAGTGGCATGATGCAATAGTGGCATGGCTATTATGGGAGATGCCAACGACAATTTGATTGGATTTTTTTGAGTACCTGCATTCATTTCTCTTTGTTTTCTAAATGTGGATGCAACATGATCTGTCCTGCTTCTGCTAGCAAACCTTGCCATGGCAGATTCTAACATTTCTTTCTTTATATTTTTTGTCCTTTTTAATTTTTTTTCACAGTTTATTCATTATGTATCCCAATTGAAGCCTCCTCCCTCAACTTCTCCCGGTCCCATCCTCCCTCCCTCTTCTCCCCATTCCTTTCCCTCTATTTTACACTAAAAGGGGGAGTTATTCTCCTCTGCCATCTGCGCATAGCTTATCAAGTTTCATCAGGACTGCCTGGATTTTCTTTCTCTGTTGCCTGACAAGACTGCATTGCCAGGGGCAAGTTATCAAAGGGCAGACAACTGAATTCATAACAGAGGCAGCCCCTGCTCCCCTTACTCAGGAATTCCACATCAAGACTGAGCTGCCAATTGGCTACATCTGAGCATGGGGGTCTAGGTCCTCTCCATGTACCAAGAATCATCAGTCTCTGCAGGAACCCCTGAGCTCAATTTGTTTTAGCTTTGTTGGTTTCCTTCTGGAGCTTCTGTCCTCTCCATGTCTTTCTGTCCCTCACCTTTCTTCCATAAGACTCCCTGCACTCTGCCCAAAGTTTGGCTGTGAGTCTCAGCATCTGCTTCAATCCCCTGTTGGGTGGAGCCTATCAGAGGTCCCTCTATAGTAGGTTCCCATTCTGTTTTCCCTCTTCCACCATTTCTGGTGTCTATCCTGTTTGCCATTCTGAATGAGATTTAAGCATCCTGCTAGGGTTCTCCTTACAGTGAAGACGGTGATCAAGGGTGAACTTGTGCACTTCTGATGTGTGTTTACGACACTAAAATTGGTCCTCGAAGCCCTAGGAGGGTAATACATCTATTTTATTTGCAAAGAGAAGGCAGAAGCGTGTCCTACTATTGGTTTGTGTAAAGATGGAAACAAGCTGGCCAGAAGAGAGGAAAAACTGAAGGTTTAGGGACAAAGGAGTAGGGCAGGAGGTGTGTCAGTGGGCCTTTCTTAGCAAAGACACTGATTTTAACATGATTATCCTATGTTATATGGCTAATACTCACTTATAAATGAGTGTATACCATGTCTGCCTTTCTGTTTCTGGGTTTCCTCACTAAGGATAAACTTTTCTAGTTCCATCCATTTGCCTTTCAAATTTCATGATTTCCTTGTTTTTAATAGCTGAGTAGTATTCCGTTGTGCAAATATATCACAATTTCAGCATCTATTCCTCCACTGAGGGACATTTAGGTTGTTTCCAGATTCTGGCTATTACAAATAAATCTCTATGAACATAGTTGGACAAATGTCCTTGTTGAATAGTGGGGCATCTTTTGGGTATATATGCAGGAGTGCCATAGCTGGATCTTGAGGTAGTGCTATTCCCAATTTTCTGAGAAGGCGCCAGATTGATTTCCAAAGTGATTGTACAAATTTGCACTTCCACCAGCGATGAAGGAGGGTTCTGCTTTCTACACAGCATCTCCAGAATGTGTTGTCACTTGAGTTTTTGATCTTAACCATCTGTGGTTGATCTGTTTTGATCTGTGGAGAATGCAATATCAGAGATGTCTGAATTTGCATTTCCCAGATAACTAACGACATTGAGCATTTCTTTAAGTGCTTCCAGGCCATTTGATATTCCTCTGTTGAGAATTCTCTCTTTAGCTCTGTACCACATTTTTTAATTGGATTATTTGTGTTATTGGTGTCTAATTTCTTAAACTATGAGACAAAAATAAAGCCACATCTTTAAGCTCCTATGTGTCACATATCTAGTCATAGCAGTAAGAGTAACCAATATAAGCAGTAACCATACAAGCAGTATGCTCAATTTAACAGGGAATTTATACCTTATACTGTAAACCTAGTCAAACACCAATAGCTGGTGTATGGAGATAAGAATCTCCCATCATTGTTTTGCTAAATAGACATGGAATTCAAATACCTTCTAAAAACTAAATTCACATCAATAAGTTAATGCTACTCTCTGCTTTCATCAGAGACATTTCTCTTTTTCCAGAGGCACTCAGTTAACATAAAGGATTACATCAGGTCACAGTATGGAGAATGAGTGACAGCGAAGTATACAGTCCTAAGCGGATATCTACATCACCCCCTCCAATGTGCTGTGACCATCACAGAAGTGACATAATGAAAGACTCTACCCAGCAGGGTATCAAAGCAGATGCTCAGACTGATAGCCAAACTTTGGGCAGAGCACAGGAAATCTTATGAAAGAAGGAGGAGATAGAAAGACCTGGAGGGGACAGGAACTCTACAAGTAGAGCAACAGAACCAAGAAATCTGGGCACAGGGGTCTTTTCTGAGACTAATACTCCAACCAAGAACCATGCATAGAGATCACCTAGAACCCCTGCACAGATGTAGCCTATGGCATCTCAGTCTCCAAGTGGGTTCCATAGTTCACTGACATGAATTCAGTGACTGGCTCTTTGATCACCTCCCCCTAATGAGGGAGCAGCTTTACCAGGACACAGAGGAAGACAATGCAGCCAGTCCTGATGAGACCTGATAGGCTAGGCTCAGAGCAAAAGGGAGGAGGACCTCCACTATCATTGGATTTGGGAAGGGGCATGGGAGAAGATAAGGGAGGGAGAGTGGGATTGGGAGGGGATAAGGGGGGGGTCTACAGCTGGGTTACAAAGTGAATAAATTGTAATTAATAAAAACAAATAAATAACAGTTCAAAAACCAATCATAAACAAATTATACCTCTCCACAGAATGATTAGGATATAGAATTCACTCTTTTCCTTTCAAAATGAGCCGATGAGAGACTTGTTCATTTTGGGGGATGCAGCGAGAATTACACAGATCCATTTTATATATTCCTAAACTCAGGTCATCAGGCTCACACAGTAAGCAGTTTATATACTGATGCTTCCTAATCCCATTTTAGTTTTGTTGCTGTTGCTTTGAGACAGGATTTTCAGTGGCCTTCAGTTCCCCTGGTTCTCTTTACTCACCCATTTTGGACTACAGACCCTCCTCACCGTACTCACACCTTCCTTCCTTAAATTGCTGTAAGTAGTTTGTCATGTGTTCATTTTCTTTCTAACTCTTTTCACATATTTCTTTTTACTTTTCTCTTGGAATTTTCATTTTTATGCATATATTGATCTTTCTGAAACTTTGCTGAGGTCCTTACATTTACACCTATGCCAGTTTCACACACACACACACACACACACACACACACACACACACACAAGTACACACTCTTGTCAGTCTCTTTTCTATTATCGTTTTCAGGAATCTGCTTTTACATATATTATATATATATAATTATATATTATTATATATAAAATTATATATAATTTTTTATTTATATTATATATTTATGCTCACTTATAAATGAGTGTATACCATGCACTCATTTATATAATGAGTATATAAAATATATAATTAATTATATATTTTATAATTATATATATAATTTTTTATTATATTGAGGCTCTCTTCATTTTTTTCTTTCCAAATTTTCCCCCTAATTTTTAGGTTAAAAAAATCCTTTTTGTGTATTGATCTGCTGTTAACTGGAAATTTTCATTTTAGATAATTTATTTCCATTTAGAATAATTCTTTATTTAAAAGATTTGACTTCGTTACATTTTCTCCATTTTAAACGTGTTTGAACAATGCTTTCTTTTGTTTCTTTAGGCATAGTTATAGATATGCTTTAAATTCATTTTTGCTGAATCCTATGTTTTGATCCTCTCCACTCTGCATATTAAATACAGAATACGTTATTCTGTTTCCTCCATATGTTGAGCCATTTTGAATTATTTTGGGTAATGAAGATACTCTGGTCTCGGACTCACTAATTAGCTTCTGTTAATTTTGATCTCTTAGCAAATCTCCTGCCTCAGTCTTCTATGTGGTGAGAATCCAGGCCTGTGCCACCACACATTCATCTTAGGGTTGTGTTCTTAGATCACAAACTGCTAGTATGTGATATACTAAATTAACACAGACAACTCTGTTTTCAGCAGTGGATGCTCTGTGTCTCTCTTCCTTAAAAGGATAAACAAGATTTTTGGACTTGGTTTTAGGTTGGTTCCACTGAAGCCTTGAAAGTCATTTACCACCCTGGGAGACTGCCACCAAAATGGCAGACAGACACAGCGGAGTGCTCCTGTGATCCCAGTGCTCCTGTGGGAAAACGTAAGGTGAGGACAGGGGCTGGTCCTGAAGCCAGCAGGTCAGCCTGCTTGGAGCAGCAGACAAGAGAGGCCTTGGGTGGAAAATGGGAAGGAAGAAACCACGTCTGAAAGTGGGCTCTGAGGTCAATATGTATTCCATGGCACCCATACACCCGCAGCCACACACCAACTATCACACACCTGCACGCGAACACCTGCGTCCACATACCTGAACTCACACACCTACAGTTGCACTTCTGCATAACACACACACACACACACACACACACACACACACACACACACACATACACACACACACTATGTGTAAACAACTATAAGAAAATCTCAAAGACTTGTGTCTATTCATAACCCTTTGTCTAGAGAAACTATTCAAATATGTAAGCAAAGTAAACCATTTTACTCTTAGACCAAACCGAAATTGCTACCACCAGAACTGCAGTATAAGACATAGTTAAAGTGGTTTTTAAAGCTAAAGGAAATGATGCCATATGGAAACTCAATTTCTTTTAGAGGCGAACAGACTATTGGCAGTGGTAAATATGCTGGTAAATATAAAAGGCTATTTTTCTTTCAGTTTACGTATATAATATATGACTGTTGAAGCCAAAAAGGCTTAGCTCCTGCTATCGACAAAACTAAGATAATTTCCAAATATCACTGGAAATGAGTTCTCACATCCACATAAAATATTGTTTCATATATGAAGATTTATTACAATCATCTGTATCTCCTAAATAAAAAATGCATCATCTCCACAATGCTAATTTCATCTAGTGTTTTATTATGAGCACAGCTAAGAAGCCTGCAGATATTTTCCAGAAAGATCAGCCCAATTAAATACAAGAAAAATATCTTCTTTTCAGATCTAAATTTTACATCACTTCTCTAGGAAGAAAGAGATCATTAAATTATGCTTTAGTCACTGGGATCTTTGCTGATGAGAATACAAAGCACTTGAGCATTTGCATTTGAAAACAAAATGGAACAAATATAGCTAGTGCATTTCAAAATCAAAGGACTTACATTTGTCTAAATGTGAGTAAATTGCTTCAGGAGTACAGACCAAGTTTCAACCAAATACAATGTGGGGGTTTCTTCCCCCGCTATTATTCTTGGAAAATGGTTTGCCATAGAACTGCTAGCATGGATTGATTAACTGATAAATATCTTCTAATGTAATTAACCATAATCTTGTACATCACTCATACTTTATTTATTTTATCTAATGGAAGGATACATTTGGGTGACAGTTCATTTCTGTCCTCAAAATGGCACAGAAAATCAAAGTTAACATTATTTGGTTAAAGACTTCTAAAGAACCAGATATAATTACAGTGAATAATGACAGAGAATATTTGTCTTATGGCATTTTATCCAATGTTATATCAGTTCTTTCAAGTAAACATCAAATATCATGGGCAGAAAACAATGTTAGTTTTTTATGAGTACATATGCAAAACGGAAGAATAAAAATATACACAAAATATCACAATATAGTGCAGATGTGGTGTTACTTGCCTGAGCCTAAAGTAGGAAGATCACAAGTTGGAAGCCAGCCTAGACTATACAGTGAGACCTTGTCTCGAAATAAAACATGAAAAAGAAAAGAAATGAAATGAAATGAAATAAAATGGTTAAATGTATGTAGCGTGGTCCAAAAACCAGTAATAAAAAAAAAAAAAAAAAAAAAAAAAAAAAAAAAAAAAAAAAAAAAAAACAAAAAAAAAAAAAAAAAAAAAAAAAAAAAAAAAAAAAAAAAAAAAAAACTGAACAAAGAGCATACTATATACTGATAAGTCTTCATTTAAAATATATTTATGCAATTTTTCTATATTCCTTGAGAAATAGACTTAGCAGTAAAATAGAGAAAATACAAGTTTTCATTAAATGCTATTCAATTTAAATAAAAGGCAACTTGATATTTTTCCTTTATTTTAACACTACCTAGAAACCTAGTTTTGCTTTAATTAGTGTAGGTCCTATACAGTTTAAATATAGTGAAAATATAAAATGTCTTTTCCAAAATATGTCACGGAGCATAAATAACAATATGTTAAAATACCAAAAAAAAAATCTTTTGAAATAATTTTGACTTGCTAATATGATATTTTCAAAGCTTTACTTAGTAAGTCTTCCTCAGATGTTTCAAATAGAAAGATTGGGTGATTATAAGCATTTAAATATAAAGAGCATCACCAATTGTGATAGATTTTGAAGGTGGTAGTGGGCAATTAACTTCTCTGAAAGTTTGTGAATAAAGCATGGCATATGTCCCACACTTGACGAATTACACACATCCATTATAAGATCTTGAAAAGAAAGGATTCCCATGCCAACCTTCAAACCCTCAACAAGAATTTATTCCAGCCATAACTTCACACCGATGACAGAGCAAACCAACATAAAATGGGGACTCCACCAAAGGGATTGTTTATGGAAGGGTCAGAGAAGTTTTCCTGTAAAATGCTGTTAGACGCCTCAGAGTTTTGTTCCGTTTTACATTTAAGCCAATAAACTCCTATCCTTTAAGTTACAGGGTTTTCTCACCACCATGTGATCAAAGATGGAAGGTAAAACAGCCCCCTTTAGAATTATCACAAAGAGCAAAAGTACAACATCAGCCCTGGAACAATGACTGTGGTTTTGTTCACATCCTTTAGGGAGTGAAGTTGCCTCCTTGGGAATTGGTGGTTAAATGGAATTCCAGTCAAGGGGAACATCACCAATTGTGTCCTTACTACTGTCAGTAATAGTTGTGTATATTTGTCAAAGATGGATGGCTTTGTTTTTGCTCTTGATTCCCAAGAGACTGGTCTTTAGTAAAAGGATATCTTAAACAAAACAAAACGAATTAAGAAAACAAAACATAAAAAAATCCCAAAACTGTGTGGTTCATTAGAGCAACTATGGTGCATATCTAATTAACAAAATAACAGGAGACAACAGTGGCTTTCCCAAACTAGATAAAAGGAATGCAGACAGAAAAATAAAAGAACAGCATGATTCAGAATAAACACCTTATTTGGAAAGCAAAGATTTTATCTTTACTTCACATTTCTTGAGATATCACCATGTCATTAAGACTTACACCATGTTGGGGTGAAATGTTAATGTAAATTTACATGAAAAGGGTCTTTGAGAATTTAAAATGAAATGGGAAAATACAGCCAGGCACACAGCAAACAACTGACAACTGTGTATCCTGTGGAAGATCCTCTGCAAGAATTTGCTGAATGCACAACTGAAGGCTGAGGTGAAATTTATTAATTATTTCAGTGCTTTTGTAAAGAGGAAAGAGAGAGAGCCTGCAACACTATCTAAATCATCATGAACCCAATTGTACACACATGCATTCACGCACACACTTGTACATTCATCAAGCATACTGCTAGCCCTCAAAAGAGATTGATTATCTTCTAAGTATCTGAGATAAACCGATCATTAACATATCTCAGTTTCCTCTGCCATTGAAACAGTTAGGATGGAAAGTCGCAGAGCCCATCTTGAATGCATTCAAGAAACAATATTTCTTCACTCCTCTGGAGTTGGAGAGAGTCGCTGCCTCTTAACAGCCCAATCCGAACCAAGTGGCGTCCTGCAGAGATTTTCAGTTTGGGCCATAACAGAAATCCTTTTCATCTCAAATGTAGCTCAGATAGCAGTACTGTGTGAAGGCCCATTCAGGCCTTGAAGGAAAGTGGAGTATCGGCTCTGAGTGGGATGGCACAGAAAGGATGTGCTGTTAGCTTGCCATGCCAAATGAGTGCTTCAAGATAAAAGAAAAAAAGCCTTCCATTTGCAGGTATGTATCACTCTCCCTAGGTAAAATGCTTTTCCTAAGGGTATCTTTACCCTCTTAACACATCAATGTAGCAGTCTGATTCTTCGAAATAGCCATTTCATTGAGTACCTTTATAAATACAGGCTTGACAGCATGGTTGATCATGTTACAAGCAAAGCTTATTTTATTCAGAGAAGCAAACTGTTGCGGATTTATGAAGGCTCCTTGGCCTTCATAGTTACAACACACATCTACCTTAAGAACATCAGAGAAGGTGTTTCCATTTCAATTACTTCTTCTATCACGAGAGAAAGCAGTAGTGTTGTTTACTACTGTAAAACAACACTGTGTAGAAACCAGTAATAGAATCAGTTCTTTTTTTTTTTTTTAGGATAATAATAAAAGTATAAAAAAATAAAATAAGATAAAACAAAAACTACCACATGAAGGTTGAAGAAAACAAGTCGAAGGAAAATAGCCCGAGAGAAGGTATAAAAATCAGAAAACCTAGAACCCTGAAAATGCAGCCACTTCTGATGAGAACTGATAGACTAAGATCAGAAAGGAGAGGAGGACCTCCCCTATCAATGGACTTGGGGAGGGACATGCATGCAGAAAGGGGAGAGGGTGGGACGGGGAGGGGAGGAGGGAGGGGCTTATGGGGGGATACAAAATGAATAAAGTGTAATTAATAAAAGTTAAGTAATATAAAAAAAAATCAGAAACCCACTTTCCTACACCCTCAGGAATCCAGTAAAAACACTTAACTGGAAACCATAATATGCACAGGACCTGATATAAGGCCTATGAATGCTGCCTCAGTTCTATAAGTCCATAGAAGCTTTGCTCATATTGCTTTAGAGGACCCAGTTTTCTTGGTGTCCTCCATTCGCTCTGGCTCTTAAGCTTTTTCTGGCTCCTCTTCCCTTGGGTTCCCTGAGCCCTGAGGGAAGGGATTTGATTGAGACATCCCATTTAGGGCTGAGTGTTCCAAGATTTCAACTCTGCAGAATGTCTGGCTGAGGGCCTCTGTACTTGTTCCCATCTGCTGCAGGAGGAAGCTAGCTACTCTGATGGTAACTGAGCAAAGCACAGTGTAGGAGGAATGTCATTAGGAAAAAAATTTACTGCTGCTTTTTTTTTTTTTTTTTTTTTAAGAACAGCAGTATTTGATTTTACCATAGGTTCCTGGGCTAACTAGTTATCCAAGCAATATTGGATATGGCTTCTATCTTGTGTAGTGGGTCTTAACGATATTGATTACTCTAACAAGTTTTGTGCCACCTGGGGGAGGTGTTCCAGACTCAGAAGGACAAATAGGACATGAAGTCACTTATATAAAAACATTAGCTCTTCAGTCAATGTTAACTTCGCTACAATCCTTAGAACACAGACTTTAGGTATATAGTAAGGAACTAGGAGATACAAATAGATACTGTTAGAAAAGGGAAGTGAATATTTAGATGTGGGTGGATAGATGGTACTTGGACAGAAGGATCAGGTGGGGAGGGGGAGAGGAACAAGGGAGGGAATACAGGAAGAGATAGATCAAATGAAGGGGCAATTGAGGAGTAGTGTGGAAACCTAATTCTGTGTAAGTTTCCTAAAAGTGGCCTAAATGAGATTATGAAATAATGGGGGACTCAGAGTCCCATCTGGACATTTCATCATCAAAAGAATCAAATTCTTTCATGAAGATCACCAGGAAAACTGTACTCAGAATTATAACCAGTTGATTTTTCACCTCATAGCAGTAGAGATGACGTGGCAGCTACTGTCTGTAGCTTTGTCTTGTAACAAAGTACCACAAGCATCTTAGTAAATAAATAAAATAGATGTTGTCTCATCTTACCAGGAAATAAAAATGACAAAATAAATTTATTTTCCCAAGATGATATAATCCATAAATTTTTGTCACACTCAAAGAAGTTGTATTTCAATAATGCCTATTTGAAGAATGTCTCCCATAAGTCAAAACTAAACATAAAACAAGGCATTGTTCTTCCATATATGGCAATGCAGTTCATAAGAGGAAGTTATATAACTGACCTTAATAGTGGCCTGACAGAGAATGCATAAAGCAATTAGAGGATCATTATATGATTTTTATACCATTCTAAAATTAATTCTATTATATTATTCTGTTACACAAAAATCTAAGTCACAGCATTGTAAACAGGAGGACAACTCTGTCTCTTCACTTGCTATTAGAGGCCATCATGGTCACTGCTAAGGAGCCGCACGTGACACCAGTGGGAGAGACACAGCTTACTCCAGCTTCTCTTTACCATCACGCTCCAGATGGCCTGATTTTGTATAACCTTTAAGTAGCAAGGTTCTTTTCATTTTTGCAAATGATATTCATGGTAGAAGCAATATTAATGGCTGAGTTCTATGGAGTTTGTTGTATATTTGTTGTAGTGCTATATTATTCTGTCCTGCTAGGCAAAAGCCAATGCTTGAAAGATAAAAAGGCCTTGCCTATGTTAAGTATGCTCAACTCTTCTGCCCTCACCTCATCAATCCTCACAGAACATCTATTAAATATGCATAAAACAAATAAATCAGGAAAGTTTAAGCCATCAATTTGTATTAAGAAAGGTGTATTAAAGAGCAGGAGAACCAGGCATGATGGCTCATTGTTATAATCCTAGTACTAGAAAATCAGAGGCATTAGGCTTAGCAATGAGTTCCAGGCCAACCTAAACTACACAGTGAATTCCAGGCTGGGCTAGGACACAATGTGAGACTATGCTAGCTGGCTTTTTTGTTTATTTGTTTGTTTTAGTTTTTATTTATTTTTTTCAACTTGACACAAGCTAGGGGCATCTGGGAAAAGAGAGAAAAACTCAGTTAAAAAAAATGCCTTCACCACATTGGCCTGCAGGCAAATTTGTAATGCATTTTCTAGACTGATGTAAGAATGGCCAAGTCAGAATGGACAGTGAGATCTCTGAGCCAGTGGTGGTAAGTTGCGAAAGAGAACAAGATAAGTGAAGCAGAGAGAACAAAGCAGCAAACAGCATTCCTCCTCTGCTACAGTTCCTACCTTAGGTTTCTGCCTGGAGTTCCCACCTTGACCTCTCCCTGTCTTCTCTCAGTGATGAAGTGTGAACAGACAATTGTAAGCTCAAATAAAATCTTTCCTTTTCTCATTGTGTATGGCCATGGTTTTATCAAAGCAAAAGAATACTGTCTAAACAATGTAAAACAACTACATAAACATATAGCTACTACCAGGTCCAATTTGGTGAACCAATCAGTTTTATTAGGGTTATTTATAGGATTATGGATGAAGTGTTACTTACAGTACAGGACCAGAAGTAGCTCAAAGACAGCTGCATCACCAAGCCCACCCTAGCATCCAGCATCACAAAGCTAGGAATATGTAGCCTATTACACAAGACTGCAGGCAGCTCAGGAGTTCGAAGTGTGTCTTTTCCAGGTACCTCAGTAGGTCTAAACCAAGCAGCTTGGCTGGTTTCTGCTTCTTCCAGGCATCTGATCTAGGAGCTGGCCTGTTCTGAGAGTCTTTTTTGCACTTCAACTCTATTTCATCTGGGGGAAACTCTTAGCTTACTACTTACTCTGGCAGGAATGGGGCCTAGTGAATCTAATCGGGTTTAGGGACTTCCTGAAACTATATGAGTTGTTTACCTTCCTGCTTAAGCAGCTTCCTGCAGGACAAAATCTTTTGAACTCAAAGGAAAAAATGTTTTCTTTATTCAACAAAGATACCATAAATAAAAGTGGAAGAGAAGAATGTCAAGAAAGTGTTTTATAACTCTATAAGAGGTATAAATGGCTTTGCACACTGAGAAGTCACTGTTGAATGATACAAACATTAACAGTTCTGGGACCTAAAAATACCATTATATTGAGGATGAAATTTCTGAAAAAAGTAAATTATTAGTAAGTAACAATTGAGCTCTTAATAATCCCCAAACAGGGACTAGTAGTCTACACAGAGTGAACCATTTGATCTACACAGAGAGCAAACTTCTGAATTTGTTACTATATTTAGTGTGTGTATATGTTTGTGTTTGCATTTGTATGTATATGTGGTATATGTGCATGTGATATACCTGTGTGTGAACATATGATAACACAGGTTACTGCACACATGTGTAGAGCAAGAAGCAAACATTGAATGTCTTTGTCCATTGTTCTCCTCTATATTGCATTAGCACTGACCTGGAAGGTTACTGTTTAGAATTTGCTCTCAGGTCAGCAAGCCGTAGAGATCCACCCCATTGATACTCTTCTCCGATGCTGGGTCACAGGCACACACAGCCATGGCTAGCTTTTTACATGGGTGTTGAGGATTCAAACTAAGGTACAAAACCTAAAACAATCTCCATCCATTTAGTGAAAAAAAAAATCTTACCTTCTGTTCTAGGCTTTCCAGATTACGACAGCTACTTATTATTAAATCTACAAATCCAAGCACTCTTCTTAGCTTTATGGAAACATGCCTTACCTCAAGTTAGCTATCTCTTCCATCTTCTCTACTGTGTATAACTTGTACACTGAGAGTCTGGTGAGCAGTGATTTGGAGATTACCAGTGTAATCAATATTTCACTCTCTTCTTGTTCCTGGGCACAAGGCTAGAGTAGCCTTGCATAGGTGCTTTGTGTCTAATAGAATGTGTTGTGCCTGACTTCTGACTAACAGTATGGAAGAAAAAAAATATGATGCTTAAGACTAGCCATTTAAACAAACAAACAAACAAACAAAAAACTTCCAATAAAGTCTCTCTCCATACATGTTAGAATCAAAGGATAAAATAGCATGATGGCAACAGAAAACACAGGAAGCTCCCTACAGCTTGAAGAGCTAGTCTGGCTAGGAATGTAGCTCAACTGATAACAGTGCTTGTTGTGAAAGCATGGAAACATGGGGTTGTTCACCAAAATCCAGACTAAAAAGCTGACTGTGGTAAAGAGATATACCTATAATCTTAGTGATTGGGAAGCAGAGAGAGGAGAAGCTGTGGGATTCATTCAGCAGCCAGCCTGGCCTACTCGGTGGCTTTAGACGAATGGAAAGACCCAATCTCAAAGCAAACAAACAAACAAAGAAAAGGAAGACACCTGAACAACACCTCTTCACACATGTGCACACAAACAAAAGTTCTTTTTCACATATGTTCCTTCACAACACATACCTACAGAAAACATAT
Source organism: Psammomys obesus (assembly GCF_907164565.1). Lineage (NCBI taxonomy): Eukaryota > Metazoa > Chordata > Mammalia > Rodentia > Muridae > Psammomys > Psammomys obesus. The sequence goes on from NW_026596101.1 coordinate 10,592,250, forward strand.
ACAACTCTGAATGACCATACACACACACACACACACACACACTCACACACACACACACACACACACACACACACACACAATTAAATTTCTAAAAATCTATTTTGTAATGTCGTTGGGCTTTGGAGAAGAGGTTAGATTTTTGTTTGTGTAAGTTATCATTAATTACTTTGACTAATAAAATACCCAAGTTATGTAAGCTTTTCCAAATAAAATGACATTTTTACATCTCAGCATTCCCAGTGTTAAGATCAGGTCATTAAGAGAAATAATTTCCCTTTGGAAAGTCTGATCCATTTAGTGTGCATCTGCTTATGCTAATTTAGCATTTATTCAGGTATTCTCTGGTTCTGTTTTCACCATTTCTGTGAAAGTCAGCATCCGGTTTTTTTAGGATTTTCATGACAAAACATCACAGAGCAGGGAGCTTAATAAACAGAAATTCATCATCTCATAGTCCTGGGGGCTCACATCTGCAACCAAGGTGTGTGCCAGGTGAGCTACCCTTGAGGCCCTAGTCCTTGGCTTAGATATATTCTTTCTGTGTCTTCATAATGATCTCCCTTCTGTGCTTTCATATAAGATTCTTTCTTCATACAGATATTGGATTAGGATTCAAACCGAGGGCCACATTTTAACTAATATTCCTTCTTTAAGACGCTATTTCCAAAGACAGTAATGTTTGGTGATACTGCAGTTCACTGTTTCAATGTGGTAATTAGACTTCCAAGTCAAAAACATTTAGCCATATCAAGAACAGAGGATCAGTCAGAATTTTCATTTCTATCCCTTCACCCCCTCTGCCGGATTTAAGGCTTCCTAGTCTGCAGATATTTTGGAAGGAGGGGTACAGAGATTTTAATTACCATCTTCTAGATTTTTTGTATGTCTGCTTTCCTCCACCTCCAAAGCATAGTACTAACTACTCAAAAAATCCACACTCATTTTTGAGCTGCTCAGCAGAATAAAGGTCATAATTTTATACATGTTGTGCCCAAAGTTCAAACACTGCAATTCACCTTGTTCTTTCCGTTTTTGAGACATGTTCCCCATGGCACAGAATGACCCCTGCCTCAGAGTCCCAAGTGTTTCCAGTGGTGCCAGCACATGTAACCTGTGCTTTCAATGTTATATTTTAGCACCTGCTTGCATTCAAATGTGACAACAACCTGGGTGTGGCAGTACAGTCTTGTGATATCAGGACCTGGAGGGGGGAGAGGGAATAAGGAAGTAGGATTTTGAAAAGCAAACGCCAGCTAGGATTACATACAAAACCTTCTCTCAAAACAATAAGTACAACAACAAACAATAAGTAAAGTCATTCCCCTAACCACACAGCTGTTTTCCTGACCCTCAGCTTTCACTTTCTCTTGTCCTTGCTTCTGAAAGCAAGTGCTGCTGTCACTGGTCCACAGAATTCCATTGCCTTCCCTCAGAACCCCTGCCAGGATTCACTTACAATAGCTGTACCCAGCATGTTGTAACTATAATAATAATCACTATATAATAATCGCCATCATCATTTCAATTATCTTCACATTTTTTTCTTAATCCCTACAACTTTCTTCTCTAGTTTCAGATGGAGGTAAATGCATCTTTGAGAACTGGAGCATCTTACTCCAGGTCACACACCCAAAAAGCAACAGCACACACTTGAATTTGAATCTGTCTTCTCTGATTCAAGTGCTTTAAAACATATTCTGCACATTCATGCACCACCTTTTTATCTGAGAACGTGTCACCCACGAGCTTTGAAGGATGTGATCCACCACGCTATGCTGCAAACAGGAACATGCCATATCATCAGCTTACAGCACATGTGTATGCAATCTGGGTCATTTTAGCCTCTTTTATTATGGGGGAGGGGGAAGCTGCTCACATCACTTGAAGTTAGCCATGTATTAGCTTTTCAGCATGTACAGTAAGGTCTACTGTATTAAGTGGATGGCTCACAAAGTACATGCAAATTAAGGTGAAATTGACAACTGTTATCAGTGTCACATCATAAATAGACCATATCTTTATTATGACAGATTACCATTTATTTGAAAAAGCAATAATAGAAAATAAAGCTTTTGCTCTAGATTGACTCAATATTTCTTCTATCTTATAGCATCGGAATTACATGGGTTTCAAACACCTCTTCTTGTATCATTTTTGCAATATGACCAGATTAAAGAACTTAATGTTATCAATTATGTAAATGACCTGTTTGTGATTTATTAATTTTCAACATGAACCTGTATCAAATTTAAAACTGATATTATCTAAAAATTCATTTGTGGAACATTTTGCTGCTCCTTCTCTAAAAATCTTCACCATTCGTTTCAGCTCCACTGTGGCTCTCAGTGAACCACTAAGGTAGTCCTCTAGACAGCACTGTCTCTTTCACTACAGTACATTCAAACAATGGTTTTGCATGTGTTCTTCTGTTAATTGGCTGTACTGAACAACTACACTGTTGAAGAAAGAGCAGAGTTGCTAAATCAATATTACTATTAAAGCTGCATCATTAATTAGTAACATATCTTCACACTTCAGAAGGCAATTACACATGAATCAGCACCTATGTACATAAGAGGTTGACTTCATGAAAGACCAATTTCATGATCAATGAAGTTATAAAAACAATAACAACAAAGATCACAGTGATCGTCCAAATTGATTTCCTTGAAACAACACAACTGTATTTGTATATATCCCATTTAAACCTTCCTTGTTCTTCAGTGTTAGCAGTATTATAGAAAGAGCTGAAGGCTCAATTCATGGAACTCTTCTTTTCCCACACGTATCCTGGGCAGTCTATAAAATGGGAAATTAGCCCCTGGCCCCCAAGTGAGACTCTTCCCATTTCCAATCAACTGTCTTGATTTGACAGGGATGCATCTGGGCAGAGATGTATGTAGTTAGGTTCTTCAGAAGGAAAAGGTGCTTACACTGCATTTAGAAGGCATGTTGGTAAAAGGCAAATGAGGTCTAAATTTAGCTTGAACTGTGGTGAAGTGGATAAAGAGTGATTATAGCTATTTGTTCTGATGAGGTTAGTAGCTTGGATCATGACCTCTTGAGAAAAATAAGATGGAATATTGTAATGGATTTTTCTTAATCTAATGTAGAACTGACATTGAATGATGGTTCTTAATTAGCATCATCCTCTTCACCTGCATTTGGTGTGACATCCTCATATTGGCCTATATCATCTGTGAAATGCAAAGTTAAGCCTCAAAAGGCAAGCTCCTTATTTTTCTTCATAATGAGGGAATAAGTGCAACAAATTTAAATAGGTTCCGTGCAAATGAAGAAAGAGATGTTGGTTCCCATTGTGCACACATGACACAGGTTTGAATGACAAGGTCCTTAGAATGATAGAAAAATGGACCCAGCACAAAACACACATCTCTTCTATGAAGCAGAACTGGTCCTGAGATTATTATCCATCATTTATACAATATAAAAGAAAGCACGACGAAGAAGGGAGGGAGTTGACTGTGGAAGTTGACTGTGCAGCAAAAGGACTGATCAGCCTATGCCCATTAGTTCATTTTATGTTTAATGACGCAAGGAATGAGTGCCGGGTTTTACTTTCTCCTTACTGCTTAATGAAATAGCCTGGCAACCAGCATCCCACTTTGTGAATAAAAGAAAGGTTAAAAAAAAACTATACAATTCTGAAAGTCCTTCAGTTAACAAAGCTGTTGTCTTGACCTCTGCATCACATGGTCTTTTATTCTGAAGTATTTTAAGTTTCCTTGAATGTTTTCTTTGACTAAAGGTTATTAAAGACTCCAGAAAGGCGTAGGTAGCATGGTGGTGGCAGACAAGAGGGGAGAGAGAAATGGGGCTTGCTGTTCTGACCCGTGTTTTAAGATAACGTCATATCAGGAGTTGAATTTAACATTCAGAATCCATCCTACATTCTTATCTTTAAAAGCAACCTAAAGCCAGTAATTCAGAAAAGCCGGATGGATAAATGGAAAACCAGATTCCGATTTCCTCTGGAGAATCCCTGTTGGATCGTGGAAATTAACCATTTCCCAAAACCAGTCTTTTCTTTTTGCCGTAGGATAACCTGATCAAATTTCCTGGCTTCATTTTCTCTATTGGACTAGCAGTAATGTGAAACTGAAGAAGCCCTGTCAGTTCTAAAGCCAATTTCAAAGGCAAGCCAGCTCCTTGGGGAAAAGGCCGCCATGTGAAGGCAAGATTGTGTTAATAGTTAAATCCCATCTTCAAATGCCACCAACTGTCTTAAGAGAAAGTGATATTACAAGGATGGGGAAAAGGTGAGCAAAAAACCTGAGGAGGAATAAATCAGAAAGAAAGATAACTTAAAAATATATAAATAAAAATAAACCATAAAATGAAGACAAAGAAGAATCTTAGGGATGAGGGATTATGAAAAACGAAACTTGTGAGTGATTTAGATAGGTTACCCTGGGATCAGAAAGCTAAATACACAGGGCTTATACACAAACAATCGAAAACATTCTTTATTCTGATTTCCATGTAGAAATGCTGATTTAAAGGGGTATCTCAAAATACTTCTAAAACTATTGTATTTGAATAATATTCTGTATTTTTGTAACTAATGACATTGATAACAAGGATTAATTGAAAAAATTGGTAATTATGTAGGTTTTTACTTCATGTTATGTCATTTGTAATATTGACTTTTGAATGGTTTGTCTGAGAAAATTTAGCTGATATTTTTGAAGATGTATTAGGTTTTTAGTATTAATTTTAGATAACATTGCTGTTATTATAGTATATATCTACTGTTAGAGTATTAGCTATTTAAGAAAAGGAATTGTGGGCCTTTTATGAATATACATGGTAAATAAATATTATTGAGAGAAGGCACACATAGATATTATTTGTTTATTCATTTATTTATCTGATAGAATTGAGGCTGACTGAAAGAATCATAGTGTGTGATCTCTAATCCAAATGAAGATGCATTGTTAACAAAGAAATGGTTTAATAGATTTGATGGGCATAAGTCCAATGGAAATCCCAGCAAAAATATGAAGAAGTCATATAGAAATTATTGTTTACTTAGGAAGCTCCTGATTGCTTATCTGAGCTTCATTTGGTCTGAAAAATTTAAATAATCAAAGGAGAAATGAAGGATTATTTTCAATTGTTTAGTGAGCATTGCTATTCAGTATGTACAAGACACAAGTCACAATTTCATGCCCAGAACATGCTTACACCAGTGACATTAAAGCTTGCCATTAGTCTTTCTTCCTATTGTGAGTGTGCGTGTGTGTGTCCATCCACACCTGTAGAAATGTTGTTTTGTTTGTACTGAGCGTGAAATATCTGAAGCATCAAGTCATCATAATGACAGCAGCTCTAGCAGCTGTGTGTCCTTCACTGGCCATTTTGTTTCTCTTAATTAAGTAGAATGGTAGTGATGATTCTACATTTTCTGCAATCTCAGCATCATTTACCTTATTAATTCATTAAGGTTATGTAAACACAGGCAAGTATTTAAGTCAGAAATTCTCCTGATTTTTCACAAAAGATAAATGGTATGTGTGTGTATGTGCGTGAGAGAGAGAGAGGGAGAAGGAGAGGGAGGGGGAGAAGGAGAGAGGCAGATAGAGACAGAGACAAAGATAGAGACAGAAAAGAAGACAGACAGTGAAAAACTAATCTTGAACATCAGCTCTACTTTTCTAGTTAACTTTCCAGGGAATTATGCATTTGATGGCTATATGCTACAGTAACACTTCCATGATTACAAGTAGTTAAAAAAGAAAAGAAAAAAAAAGAAAAGGAAAGAGAAAAGAAGAGAAACCTGGTTCTGGGATGAAACCCAGGACCCTTCAGATACTAAGTATGAGTTTCACCACTGAAACACCATCTCCATCCCTCACACTCATTATCTGTCTCAAATACTGGAGGATTTTAGTAATATATGCTGGCTGTAAAGCATGATTGTGTCTGTATCTAAGCAATAGGCCTCCTGTGCCATCCATTTCTTTATTCCTAAAGATGTGTTTTACTTGGATTTATTCATTGTTTACACATTTGCTATCAGTGTATAGCAGTATCCTATATTCTAGCATCCTGCCAACTGTTATAGAAGGATTAGACGTGTAATAATAATCATAATTATAATGGCTGAAAATCTCCCAAATATTCACCAAGAACAGACTTTACGCTAGAATGTATCTCAATTTTTATTTTGTTTTGTTTTGTTTTTCAGGACAGGGTTTCTCTGTGTAGCCTTGTCTGTCCTGGAACCTCACCCTATAGACCATGCTGGCCTCGGACTCAGAGATCTGAATGCCGGGATTAATGAAGTGCTCCACCACTGCCCAGCTTCATTTCTGAATTTTTAGTACTCACTTACTATATAAAATAATTTAGAAAAGAGCATTGTGTTTTATAAAGGAGGGTAAAGATAAGTCCACGAACCATTTTTTCACCATCTCTTGAATACTTGAGAATTCCCTGCTAGATCTGATTTGCTTTAAATGCTGTTCTTCACACAATCTATACCCTATGTAGATTTTAGTTAACAGCTGACCCACCCTGGTTCAAATACCATTCTTTTTTATTTTTAATTTATTCACTTTACATCCAGACTGTAGTCCCCTCCCTCATCTCCTCTTGGTCCCACCCTCCCTCCTGCTTCTTCCCTATCTTCCTCAGTCCTCATAAAAGGGGGAGCACTCTTCCCCTATCAAGTGATCCCAGCCTATCAAGTCTCATCAGGATAGCCTGTATCCTCTTCCTCTGTGGCCAGGAAAGGCCACTTCACCAAGGGGAAGTTATTAAAGAGCATGCAAAACAGTCCATGTTAGAAACAAGCCCTGGTCCCCTTGCTAGGGTACCCACATGGAGGCTGAGCTCCCTATCAGCTACATCTTAGCAGGGGTAGAGGTCCTCTCCATGCAGGGTCCTTGGTTGGTGCATCACTCTCTGCATGCCCCTCACCTTGGGTCCAGATTTCCTGGCTCTGTTCATCTCCTGGTAGTGCTCCTGTCTCCTTTGGCACTTTCTTTTCCACCACTCTTCCATAAGACTTCCCCACACTACACCCAAAGTTTGGCTGTGAGCCACATCATCTGTTTCGATCCCCTGCTGAGTAGAATCTTTCAGAGGACATCTACCTTAGGCTTGGGTCCTTTACCCTCTCTTCAACAGCTTCCAGTGACTATTATGTTTGTCCTTCTAAATGAAAATTAAGAATCCTTGTTATTTAGCTTCTTTAGGTCTTTAAATTTCTGTATGGTTATCATGTATTATATAGATAATTTATATTTATAAGTGAATATATACCATGTATGTCTTTCTGGGTCTAGGTTACCTCATTCAGGGTGATCTTTATGGTTCAATCAATTAGCCTGCAAATTTCATGATTTCCTTGTTTTTAATAGTTAAGATTTTATTGTCTAAATGTGCCACAATATCTTTATCCAATCCATTCTTTGGGTGAGGGACATCTAAGTTGTTTCCAGATTCTGGCTATTACAAATAAAGCTGATATGAACGTAGTTGAGCAAACATCCTTGCTATATGGTGGAGCATCTTTCAGGTATATGCACAGAAGCGGTATAGCTGAGTCTTGAGGTAGAGCTATTCTCAATTTTCTGAGAAAGCACCAGAGAGATTTTCAAAGTGGTTGTACAAGTTTACACTCCCACCAGAAATGGAGGAGTGTTTTCCTTTCTCCTCATCCTCCCCAACATGTGCTGTCACTTGAGTTTTTGATCTTAGCCATTCTGAGTGGTGTAAGATAGACTTTCAGAGTCATTTTGATTTGCATTTCCCTGATGACTAAGGACTTTCAGCATTTCTTTAAGTGCTTCCAAGCCATTCGATATTCCTCTGTTGAGAATTTTGTTTAGTTATGTACTCCACTTTTAATTGGATTATTGTTTTTGTTGGTGTTTAATTTCTTCAGTTCTTGATAAATTTTGGACATTATTCCTCTGTTGGATGTAGGGTTGGTGAAAATCTTTTCCAAGTCTGTAGGCTGTCTTTCTGTTCTATTGACAGTGTCTTTGCTTTACAGAAGACTTTCAGTTTCATGAGGTCTCATTTATTGATTGTTGATCTTAGAGCCTGTGCTGTTGGTGTTCTGTTCAGGAAGTTGTCTCCTTTACCAATGAGTTCAAGATGTGTCCCCAATTTTCCTTCTAACACATTTAGTGTTTCTGGTTTTATGTTGAGATCTTTGATCCCATTTGGGCTCTAGTTTTGTGCAAAGTGATAAATATGAATTCACGTTTTTATTTTTGTTTGTTTGTTTGTTTTTAGGTGTAGTCAACCAGTTAGACCAGCACCATTTGTTGAAGATGCTACGTTTTTATTCCCATTGTATGGTTTTGGTTTCTTTGTCAAAACTCAAGTGTTTATAGGTATGTGGGTTTATTTCTGGGTCTTTGATGTGATTGCATTGATCTATCAGTCTGGTTCTATGACACTATCATGCAGTTTTTATTACTGTTTTTCTATAATACAGCTTGAGATCAGGGATGGAGATACCTTCAGAAGTTCTTTTAGTGGATTGTTTTAGCTGTTCTAGTTTTTTTTTTCCCCCCCACAGGAATTAGAAACTGTTCTTTCAAGGTCAGTAAAGAATTGTATTGGCAGAGGAAGACAATGCAGCCAGTCCTGATGAGACATGATAAGCTATGGTCAGATAGAAGGGGAGGAGGAACTCCTCTATCAGTGGACTAGGGGAGGGCCAGAGGAGGAGAAGAAGGAGGGAGGGTGGGATTGGAGGAGATGAGGGAGGCAGCTACAGCTGGGGTACATAGTGAATAAGTTGTCATTAAAAATAAATAATTTTAAAAAGAATACAAAATATAGACAATAAAAAAGATTTATGTTGGTATTTTGATGAGAATTGCATTGAATCTGTCTTTCACTTGCTTGGTTTGAGTTACACCAAGATACTTTATGTTATTTGTGGCTAGAATGAAGGGTGGTGTTTCTCTACTTTCTTTCTCAGCCCGTTTATCACTTGTATACAGGGACATTACTGATTTTTTGGGGGAGGGTAATTTTGTATCAAGCCACTTTGCTGAAAGTGTTTATCAGTTGTAGTAGTTCCCTGGTAGAATTTTGGGGGTCACTCATATATACTATCATAGCATCCATGAATAAGTGAATAAGTGACTTCTTTTTCAATTTGTATATTCTTAATCTCCTCTAGTTGTCTTATTGCACTGGCTAGGACTTCCAGTACTATATTGAAGAGGTAAGGAGAGGGTGGGCAGCCTTGTCTTGTCCCTGATTTCAGTGGAATTGATTTAAGTTTCTCTCTGTAGAGTTTGATATTGGCTATACGCCTGCTGTATATTGTCTTTATTACGTTTAAGTATGTGCCTTGTATCCTTGATCTCTCTGAGACTTGAAACATGAATGGATATTGAATTTTGTCAAATGTTTTTTGGCATCTAAGGGTATGATAATGTTTTTTTTTTTCTTTCAGTTTGTTTATATGGTATATTACATTGATGAATTTCCATATATTGAACCACCCCTGCATTTCTGGGATGAAGCCTCTTTGGTCATGGTGGATAATATTTTTTATGTGTTCTTGCATTTGGTTTGTAAGTATTTTCTTGAGTATTTCTGCATCAATGTTCATAAGGAAAATGGGTCTAAAATTCTCCTTTTGCGTTGCATAATTGATTGGTTTAGGTATTAAGGTGACTGTGGCCTCATAGACTGAATTTGGTAATATTTCTTCTGTTTATATTTTGTGGAATAGTTTGAAGAGTGTTGGTATTAGTTCTTCCTTAAAGCTCTGGTAGAATTCTGTGCTGAACCCATGTGGCCCTGGGCTTTTGTTGGATGGGAGACTTTTGATTACTGTTTCTATTTACGTAGGGATATAGGACTATTTAATTTGTTTACCTGATATTGATTCAACTTTAATAAGGTGAATCTACTAAAAAAATGTCCATTTCATTTAGATTTTCAAATTTTGTGTCATATAAGCTTTTGAAGTAAGACCTAGTTATTCTTTGAATGTCCTCAGTGTCTCTCAATATGTACTCCTTTTCATTTCTGATTTTGCTGATTTGTATAGTGTCTTTCTGCCTGTTAGTTAGGTTGGCTAAGCGTTTGTATAGCTTGTTGATTTTCCCAAAGAACCAGCTCTTGGTTTTCTTAATTCTTTGAATTGTTTATTTTTTGTTGTTGTTGTTGTTTTGTTTGTTTGTTTCTAATGCATTGGTTTCAGGCATGAGTATGTTTATTTCCAGCTATATTCTCCTTTTGGGTGTGTCTGCTTCTTTTTTTTCCCCATAAGGATTTCATGTGTGCTGTTAATTTGCTTGTATGAGGTGTATCCAATTTCTTTATGAAGACATTTAATGCTATGGACTTTCTTTCCTCTTAGCACTGGTTTCATTGTATCCAATAAGTTTGGGTATGTTGTGCCTGTATTTTCATTGAATTATAGAAAGACTTTGATTTCTTTATTTCTTTCCTGATCCAGTTGTCAACGAGTAGAGAGTTGTTCACTTTCCATGCCTGTATAGGCTTTTTTAAATTTCTGTTGTTGTTGAAGTCTAGCTTTTGTCCATGGTGGTCTGATAAAGAAAGAGATTATTTCATTCATCTTATCATCTTGCTTTGTGACTGATTGTATCTTTAATTTTGGAGAAGTTTCCATGAAGTGATGATAAGAAGGTATACTTTTTTTTGGGGGGGGGGGTGAAAAGTTCTGTAGATGTCTGTTAGTTTCATTTGTTTCATGACATCTGTTAATGTCACTATTTCTCTGTTTAGTTTCTGTTTCATTGACTTGTCCTTTGCTGAGAGTGGGGTGTTGAAGTCTCTCATTATTAATGTGTGGGGATCAATATGTGGTTTGTGTGTTATTAATGTTTTTTTTTTAATGTAGGTGCCTTTATATTTGGGGCATAGATGTTCACAATTGAGATGACTATGAAGTGTCCTTTCTCATCTCTTTGAATTATTTTTGTTGAAAGTCTATTTTATTAGGTATTAGAATGGCTACTCCAGCTTGCTTCTTCGGTTCATTTGCTTGGAAACCTTTTTTCTAGCCCCTTTACTCTTAGGTAATGTCTATATTTTGTGGCTGAGGTGTGTTTCTTGTATTTGGCAGAATGATGGGTCCTGTTTATCAATTCATTTTGTTAGTCTGTGTCTTTTTATTAGAGAGTTGGGTCAATTGATGTTGAAAGATATTTATGACCAGTTTCTTTTACTTTAATGATTGTGGTAGTGTCCTTGTCCACGTGTCTACTTTTGTTTTGCTATAGTGAAGTTATTTATGTGCTGTGTGGTTTTTTGTTGTTATTTTGTCTTGTTTGGTTTTTTGTTTTGTTTTGTTTTTGGAGGAGTATGTAGTTAACCTTTTCTTCTGTAGGGCTCAGTTTACACTTATCTTGTTTAAATGTGGTTCTTTTTTTTCTCTTGCACAGGACCAGGGTTAAGTTCCCAGAACCTGCATGATACCTCACTACTGTCTGTAATTTCATTTCCAAGGAATCAGACAACTTCTCTGACCTCCATTGATGCTGTGGGCATATACACTTATATAAATGCAGTTGGTGTACTCTAAAAAAAAATAAACATTTTAGAAATGGTTATTTTGTATTAATTAAAACTAATATGATTGATACACTAGTCCATCATGTCAAATAAGTATAAGTATAATTGTATACTTATAAGAAAATAATTACAAACCAAAGGCAAAATAACAGGACTGGTAGC
>NW_026596101.1:10603968-10629473 GCF_907164565.1 Psammomys obesus
ATAAGAAAATAATTACAAACCAAAGGCAAAATAACAGGACTGGTAGCTAGAGAAGCAACATGAAATAAACAACTTAAGATTTCAGCACCTCACATTCTTGAGAATCTGTAATGTGAAGCAAGATGAGGAATGTTTAGATTTTTCAGATTACTTTGAGAAGTCAGAGAGTGAAGTTTATTCAAGAAAACACAGCTACAAGATAGATTAATCCTAGTTCATCAAATGCTTCAGTGCTTTCTTATAATATAGCCACTGCTGAGTATTTTAATGATGGATGGAATTCACATCATTTTTTTTTTCTTAAAAGAAATTTACTCTGAGTTTTTGGAATGTTTTGACTTTCACATTTAAGAAATTCTTAATTACCAATGTGCATATTTGAAATGTCAATACCAAAAACAGGTACATTAAAAATAACAGGTATATTTAAGGCAATTTTTCTTTAATAGTACTCCTTAATTTGAAAATAAAGCCCTTTTTAAAAGAATGGTAATAAGTTAAATTAATGAGCCCATTAATATTTCCCAGGTCATGTTTCTACAGCTCAGAAAGCCCTGCCATATTTCAAGGTAAAACCCCATTTTGCTAAGTAAGTAGGAATGATAAGTTCTAACTTATTTCATAGCTACTGTTCCAAAACCGTAGGACCACCTGTCACACTGTAACACACCTCCTCCAATAGCAAATAAAAATGAACTACATTTGGATTTCAAAGAGATTACTTAGATTACTTAGTATTTCTTACCTCCATATACATCTGACCATCTGGTCTTTCCCTTCACAAATAAGAACTTGAAAAGAAAAAGATATATGTAGTGAATCTCAAAAGTAAGTTCACACTCATATTAAAAGACTAACTACCTTGCTATCGTCACACAGTATCTCAGAATAAGTCCTATAACAGTTGAAGATTTTATACCATGCATCTACAGTGTTACACACCTATAGGGTTTGTTATAGGCAATGAATATTTGAAAGTTAAAGATTTTTGTTTTTGGATACACTGATTGCAAGTGCACCCTCAACTGTGTAGAATACTGTGACATTTCCTGCACTATCTAAAAGCCACAGAATGATCTGACCACTAAAACTCCTCAAAAGAGCTGTATGTATGTTGACATGTTTATTGACTGGTTTCTTAGCAATGACCAATAGTCTCATGGTTGAATCTTGTACTTTATGCTCTGCTGTCTGGAGCTATTGTAGTAAGGTCAAACAAGATGTGTAAAGATGAAAGGGTAAAGATGAAATGCTATTAGAAAGGTTTAGATGTTTCCTGCTATTTCATTAAAAATTACAAACACAGGAAGAATACTAAGGTTGTGGAGACACTAACTTGGTTTATTAGAAATAAATCAACCTAAATAAATTGAGTTTGTTTTTATACCAAAAGAACTGACCCTAGAAGTAGGAAGTTTTAGAGGTGAAAAATTATCTTAACTTTTATTTTCTTTTGAATTTACTCTCATATAAATTTTCCCTTTATAAAATGGAAAAGGCTATTTAGTTTAAAACAAAACTCATTCAAAAATACATATATGCTTGTGTATATGTTATGTATGCACATATTCTGAAGAGAGATGCAAGCACTTGGATGCAGGACATTTCCATGGTTGGATATATAAGAACCTTTTAGAATCTTCTTATGGTTTTACTTAATTTTCATTTTCAAGTTTCTTGGATTAAAAGTAAAAAAAAAATTAAATATGAAAAGAGTAGATACATTTAAGTGAGTGAATAGAAAGAGGCACAATTTCAACTGACTTGTTTTACATGGTGAAGCCTAGGCTTCCTACAACTGAAAGATGTGTTAGAGAGGAGTGAAAGATCAAGGATTATGGATTTTCAGAGTGATATGGAAAACTATGAGATATTAAAGCAGGTGCTGAAGTGGCACGTCATACAAAGTTTGCCTTTAGTCGAAGTGAAGGATGGAAGAGAAAAGAGCAGAGCGAAGAGAAGAGGAGAGGGGAGGGGAGAAGAGGGAAGGGGAGGGGAGGGGAGGGGAGGGGAGGGGAGGGGAGACATAGAAATTAGCAACCCTTTTTAACCGAGACAGAAAAGTGTCAATCGAAAAGGTAGGCATCGGAGAGCTTTCGGGAATGTGGAAGACTCCTGCTGAATCTAGCTCCAGCAGCCTGAGGCTCCGTTTTATATACACTCACTGACATCGCTTCATTATTTAACTCCCAGGGGCCCATATGAAAACAGAAGACAACAAATCTACCAGGGCTATGAATCTCTTCTTTTCCCCTCTTGCTAACCTCAGGCCACTGAGCTCCAGTAGCCACCACTCTACTGTCAGTGTTCAATACATTCTTTTGCACCTCTCTTGACCAGAAGTGAAGTAGTGAACAGTTCCTTCCGTGACATTAGCATTTGAGCCTTAGATGAATGGCACTAGATCTGATTTATACTGTCTTTCAGAGCCATAGGAGCAAGTAGCCTCTGTGCCCTGACTGTGGTGGCACATTGTTTTATGGTTTGAAGGTTTCCTGCTGTGAACATACCGCTTTCCTTGAGCGTGCCTGCAGTTTCTTTCCTCCAGCAGGTGAACCTTACTTTCCTCTCTGTTTGCTCTTTTATTTATAGCTTTAAGGTTTATCAGTATCAACCGCCTTTGCATTTTATTGGCCTGGTTTGGAGAATGAGTCTAAGTCCCATAAAATGTACATTTAACTTTTTGATCCTAAAACACATCATCAAATTTATAGGAAAACTAAGAGGTATAATTCACAAGGAATGCATAAAAATAAGACATTATTATTGAACTGTGTAATCAAATATTGACAGAATTTTTTAAGTTGTGAAATTTATGGTGGAATCCTATTTAGCTCTTTTAGATAATAGATTTGCTCTTTGTACATGTAGATTATTTCATTCAAAATGCATACAATGGCATCTATTTGGTTTTGGAAGAAATAAAAGCAATATTATTCTGAGTTTATGAAATTGGAATTTGAATTTTGCCCATTTAAGTTTAGAGACAACGTCTTATAAATACGCTCTTCTGTAAATCTTAGATCTTAGATGTTCTTGTCCACAAGAAAATCAAAGAACATGTGGTGATGGTTGAAGATAATAATCTTTTCATTTGGTTTCACAGACTCTGCCAAAGAGCCACAGGCAAAGAGAGGCATTAGTCTCCAGGCTTTCCAAATGAGTAATAGACATAATTACCATCTACCAGTTTGTTCAATTGATAGACAATGTGATTTACCAGTTATAAGTCAGGCAGGCTGGAATGGCTATCTTCATAGCGTGGCTTTACAGCTGCCTATTTGGTCCAGTCGACACAGCAATCATGTTCTAGCCATGATTCCAAGAACAACCATTACGCTGCACAAAAAAAAAAAAAAAAAAACATAGCAAGCTGAGTAAAGTCCAAGTTCTAAATCAGCCAGATGGCATGTCCATCTCATATATACATTCAACATACATTGTGCTGAGGAAGAAAACAAAACAGGTAGGGTAGATGAGAGAAGGAGGTAACATTAATAAAATAATTACACAATTAGTTATATACACAAAAAAACAAACACAAACCTGTAACTGAAATATGCAAAGAGAGGTGAGGTAAATGCTACCAAAGTGTTCCAATGAGTAATGCATTATCAGAAATCCTAGAGAAAGAATTCCTGCGGGAGCAACAATCACAAAACTTTGAGCTAATGCAATATGAAATAATGAAGGAAAAATATTACTACCAGAGAAGAGAATTAAATGAAATACAGGTGGAATAGGAGACAGGTAAATCTCTTCCGTGAGAGTATCTTAGTGCATCACAGGAGCTAAGCAGAGAGCCTCGCTGGAATGCAAGTATGAAACTATGGCACCATATTGAGACTCCAGAGAAAAAAAGTGTCTAATGTGCCAAGAGGCAGCATTTATTTTTCTCTATGTGAACATTCTTTTAGTAGAATGAGGAGGAACAATCAAACTTGCATTATTGTATAATGGTCACTTGGTTTCAAAGCACGTAACAGATTACAGGAGAGAATGAAGGAAATACCCAGTGATGATCACAGACTATAATACAAACAGCAAGCAAGTCATCCACCTCATCATCAAAGTTGACAGTACCAAAATCAGAAGAATGACAAAGAAAATGTAGTTGAAAACAGATGACTGATCATGTTGTCACCCTATTTTTCTCTACAAGGAATATGACCTTAACTTATTTAAGTAATCTAAGAGACTTGCGATTCCAGATCTGTATCAAGTGCTTCTCCTCTGTTACAATGACACTGGTCCAAGTCATCATCATATGTCTGCATTTTTTTTTATCACTATATGAATGGCCATTCACTCAGTCTTTTTAATAATATTTAATTTACTCTGAAATTTTCTTGTTTTTTTTGATTAATTAATTCAATATACATCTCGGTCATAGTTCCCTCCCTCCTCTCCTCCCAGTCCCATCTACCCTCCCATATCTCACTCCCTTCATTTCCTCAGAACAGGGGAGCCTCCCTATCCAGACGTCCCATCTCATCTATTCACATGAGGATTGAGTTTATCTTCCTCCCCTGTGGCCTGGTAGGGCGAGGGAAGTGATAAAAAATCAGGTAATATACTCCATGTCAAAGATATTCCCCACTCCTCTGACTATTGGACCCACATGAAGCCTGAGATGCCCATTGGGTGTTTATAAGTAGAGGACCTAGGTCCAGACCATGCATTGTCCTTGGTTGGTGCTTCAGACTATATAGGCCCCTCTGGGCCCTGGTTAATTGGCTCTGATGATCCTTGTTCCCACTCTTCCACCATTACCTCTATCTATTCTATTTCTGTTTCTGATTGAGATTCATGCATCCTCCCTAAGGTCCCCCTTGTTACTTATCTTTGTGGGGTCTGTACATTGTAGTATGTCTGTCCTGTACTATATGACTATAATCCACTTACAAGTGAGTATATACCATGTGTGTCTTTCTGGGTCTGTGTTAACTCATTCTGGATGACCTTTTCTAGTTCCACCCATTTGACTACAAATTTCATGTTTTCTTTGTTTTTAACGGCTGAATAGTATTCCATTGTGTAAATGTACCACAGTTTCTTTATCCCTTCTTTGGTGGGGGGACATCTACTTTCTGGGTATTATGAATAAAGCTGCTATGAACATAGCTGAGCAAATGTTCTTGTTGTGTGGTAGAGCCCAAGAGTAGTATAGCTGGATCTTGAGGTATGGCTATTCCCTGTTTTCTGAGAAAGCTCCAGACTGATTTCTAAAGTGGTTGTACAAGTTTGCACTCCCACCAGCGAACCCTCTCCACATCCTCTCTAGCATGTGCTGTCACTTGAGTTTTTGATCTTAGCCATTCTGATCAGTGTAAATTGGAAGTCCAGAGTTGCTTTGATTTGCATTTCCCTGATGACTAAGGGAATCCTTTAAAGTCTACATGCACACCATTCACTGACCCTACTGAGTAGTGACATGTTCCACTCTCAACCTCAGGCCTCTCACATACCTACCACTATTGTCACTGTCACAACTCCAGTTCTGCCTCTCTCCACAGTTCATGTATTGTTTCATTTTTAAAAATCTTTTCCACCTTTCCATCACATATTTGTTCATTGTAGTAGCACCCACTTGGTTTCTGCCATGCTTGCCTTTTATGGTGGAAGTGGCCTCCATTGTGTAATTCTTATCTGGTTTACTCTTTCCTAAGTCTCAGGCTGGAAAGCAAAACTGTTTTGGTTCATGAGTCAATAGCCATGTTATATCCAGTATATTCCATTTCACAGCTCTCCTCTCCATCCTCCAGCTCTTACATTATTTTTGTTCTTCCTCTGCAGTGTTCCCTACAACTTATGTGTATGGTTGGCTGTTGATTGATATAGAAATCCTGTCTATGGTTGAGCACTGACAACTGCTTGCCCTTAACCCTTTGAACAGTCATGAATAGATATCTGCATTAGCAGAGAGTTCAAGATGGCGGCCACCAGCATGCACGATATCTGAGGGACACAGGATCTGAAACTCTGAAATTGGCGAGTGGAGGGACAGCTGAAGCCAGAACATTGACATTGAGGTTTCTTGGGAGAGACGGGACAACCTGTGAGCTGGGACAGTTTGCATCCAGGTCACAGTAGATGTCTCCAGGGACTGAGAGTGGTGAATATTCAACCCCTCCTTCCCCCCATACTTCCCCTTGCCCCATGCATGGGCCTCCCTGCTCAGAGGAGGCAGCCGTGGTTGCCCCAAGCATGAGCCTCCATGTTTGGTGGCTGAGACTGTAGAGGTGGTGGTTGTAAGGTCCGCCCAGATCTGAGGCTTTGGCAGGGCAGTGGCTAGCCCAAGTGGGGGCCTCCTTGCTTGGTGACTGAGACAGCAGAGGCGGCTGCCGCAGGTGTGGGTCTCCCTGCCAAGCTGCCAAACAATGGACACCACTGAGCAGTCGGCTCTCCTATACTCTCATTTGCCCCTGTGGGCCCACATATGAGATTAGAGAACAGGGGGAACCCCTGTGCTTTCTGATTAGGCCTGCTAGGTAGTGAGGGCTCCTTCAATGAGTGCATGCAGAGCCCGGATCCAGGGTTCCTCTACACTAGAAGCCAGACATCGGATCCTTCCCACAGCTTCACTGTGGGCAACACAGGGATCCTTGGGACAGTAGTCTCAATATTGAAGCTCTTGTTCTGTGGATCTCCCAGTAGAGTCCAGGCCGACACAGTCCTGGAGCCCACACAGATCTGAACACCAGGAGGACAGCACACCAGGCCTGTAAGCCACTGAAGTATTCAAGGCACCTGTACTTATGCACTGACCTGTGAACAGCACCAGTTTTCCCCTCCTGAGCTTAAGCTCCACCCTTCCAGGTGTCCACACACTCTAGTGCCCTGTCCTTCAAGGCACACTTCCACACACACTCCCGTGCTTGCACACACGCACCTGCAATCTTATCTCCATTAGCTACAGCTGAAACACCACCATCCACTCTCAAACCGTTCTACCTCGCTCATCTTCCTGAAGAATAAATACTCCAGACACCAGAGGCAGACGGATCCAATCTGAAGTACAGACTCCAAGGACAAATAGTGAAGGTTATGGAGGAGCAGATGGCTAGAGGTTGGCATAAGAACACATCCGACAAATGTCAGGATATCATAGCTTTACCACCATCCCCCAAACTCAATGGATATTCTAATTCATTGGAAACACAGGAAAACGATCTCAAATCTGCTTATCCAGTTAACAGAGGCATATAAGGAGGAAACAAACAAAACTCAAATAATACAGATATCTGCATTAGCCTTAATGCTTAGCAAAATTAAGCTTTTCTGACCAAAGTCAAGAGTAGCACACGCCTATAAACATATTTAGAAGGAAGTTTGGTAACAAGCCAATTTAGCAAAATAACAATGACAGGCTCCCTCAGAGCATATGACCTCCCTAGTCACATTATTGTTGTCATCAAAATCAGGTTTACAGTCATGGGCAGAAGAGTGTGCATATATGTAGTGGAGCATATTGCACACTCTTAGCTTTGTTCAACCAAATCCCAATGTTCCATTCTGGGTTCCCCAGAATAATCCTAACAGCTTCCCTCTCTGACAGATAAGTATGATTTCAGTGAGGCTATCTGCACAAGTCTTGGACTTTGACTACTTGTTCTCCATTTTGTAGCTATTTAAGGAGGATTAAGAAGTGTGGCTTCAATGGAGGAAGTATGTCACTGGAGAAGTACCTCATGCTATTTTGAATTAGCTCTTTGCCTCTTGTTTGTGCTTCAAGATGTGTGCTCTCAGCTTCTGCCATTACTCCTTCTGCTCCATAGTAATGCATAGTGGACTAATTTCTCTTTAACCAAAGCCCCAAATTACACTTTTTTTTTCTATAAGTTTCCTTAGTCATATTTTTCCACGGTAATAGAAAAGTAACAAAGACAATAAAAATAAGAGACCCTGGAGAAGAAAAGGCCTTATGTGCCCGCAGAGTTGGTATACCACTTTGTCCTAGGCATGCAGAAGCCCTAAGGTCACATCAGAAGGAACCGTCTGTACACTAGCCAGAAGGCTTCCCAATAAATTCTGTAAAGATAGGCAATGCAGAGACTGAACTTCCACAAAACTACAATTAGGTCCACTTATCTCAGGAGCCTTTCTTTTCCATGTAAGCCATGAACTAAACTTTGAAAGAACATCCTCTGTTTAAGAAATATCATTCTACTTAAGTTTAATTTAGAGACAGTAAAATTTAAAAGGCCAGAATGGTTAAGGTAACAGCTGCCCACTGCCCTGTGCTCTGATAAAAACTCACCACCATTCCTTGCTCTCATTACTTCCACATATTTTTTTCTTGAAGCTTTTCGTGACTCTTCTCATTGGCCTTCACTCCTCTACAGTATCTCCCACCCAAAAAGAGCTGGTTTCCAGTCAGTTTCACCAGATAAAAACCTCTCAGCCCAATTGCTAGGTCACATCCTGGTAAAAGCCAATCAGGCTCAAATACTGGGCATAAAAAGGAAATGGTCACAATAAAACTTGCAACTCATTTTCGTGTCCTCTCCCTTGTATGGAGCTGCTTCGCTTCTTCAGAATAGCTTTGTCTGCTTTTCTTCTACATCTGTACTGTTCAATCTTCATGAACATGATATGGTGAACCTGGGAACGAGGGGATCAGAGTAGACTGAGTGGCTATTAAGTTTCTGGGTCCTTAGTTCAGTGAGTTAAGTCCACCTGGGCCAATAAATAGGCTGTGTGGTACTCAAAGCTTCCCACAACACTTTCTTAAAAATTGTCACTTTAATTGGGTAGTGGTGGCACACACATTTAAACCCAGCATTCAACAGGCAAAGGCAGGTTGATCTCTGAGTTTGAGGCTAGCCTGGTCTACAGAGTGACTTCCAGGACAGTGGAGAGGGGGGTGAGGCTACACAAAGAAACCATGTTTCGAAAAAATAAAACTGTTACTTTTAAGTGACAACATTAGCTACTTTAGTGGCTTCACTGTAAAGCTAAGTTAATGTTGCTGTCTGAAAATATTCTAAAAGTGGGTCATATGGCAGTTTTAGCCTTAATATTATTAAAAGTCTACTTTTTGTAAAGTTAATAAATAAATTAATTAATGAAAAAAGATTTATTTTACTTAGCTGCAAATAAAAGTCAAGTTTAGGGGACAAATGATGGCACTGGAGCACATTATATGAAAACACAGTTAATAAATACAGAAAGAAAAATGCTGGATATTCTTCTCACGTGTGGATCATAGCCTCTACCTACTGTATGAATGTCTGATATGATATATAACATAATATACGATATATGTGTATATGTAACAGAATATAATAGATATGACAAAGCATGGGCTTAAGACAGTAAACTAGAGAAAGGTGACAAAGACTTCAAAATGAGTGCTTTAAGGAGATGTTGTAGTAGGGAATAGAACAAAAGTGAAGAAAAGGGGAGCAGGGATATGGGGAGGGGAGGGCTTAGGGGAGAATCAACTAAAATATGTATGAAAATTTCATGTCAAAACAAACTACATTGTAAACTAATTTAAAAAGCACTTAAAGTTGTTACCAATTAACTCATGAGTTATCTCCACACCTTGACCTCCTATCTTGCTACTATGTCTTTAATCTCTTTTTTCCTCTTTTTTAATTATTATCACTTATATGTCTTTAACCTCTTATCTTACCTTTCTCTTTTACTCTTTTCTGGATAGCCTTCCAATTTACCTTTCTGTTAGTAAAAAGACATTTAAACAGCTCAGAGGTGCTAATTTCCTGGTACCCATCTTGCTGGATCTCTTGATTACTTAGTTTTACTTAAATGACCTCCTCTCATGGAGCTATATCCAGCGTTTTTCAGATTCCACAGGCTCTATTTTTCAGTTCCTGTCATCTTGATGTCTTTATGAGTTTCTCTATTTTCTTCAAATCACACATTCCTATATACGGCTTCCTTTACTTGTTGATGTTTTGCATAGTTTTCATTTTTCTATGTATTAGGCTGCTTTCTAACATCATAATGAAATAAATGACACAAACTGCTTTATGAAAAAATAAAATTTCTTTGGTTTATGGTTTTGAAGGTGCACAGTCAATGGCCTTATTGATCAAAGGACCTGTCTTACTTAGGGTTCCTACTGCTGTGAAAAGACACCATGACAATGTCAACTCTAAAAAAGGAAAGCATTTAATTAGGCTGGCTAATAGTTCAGAGGTTTAGCCCATTATTGTCATGGCAGGAAGCATGGTGGCACGCAGGCAGACATGGTGCAGGAGAGATAGCTGAGAGTTCTACTTCCGGACTGGCAGGCAGCAGAAAAGAGAGCAACACTGAGCTTGGCTTGAACATCTGAACCCTTCCAGCATGCTTCCAGAGACACACTTTCTCCAACAACCATACCCACTCCAACAAGGACACACCCACTCTAAAAAGACCACCTGTATTCCAACAAGGCCACACCTCCTAATAGTTCCACTCCCTATAAACATTTGGGGGCCATTTTTATTCAGACCATCACAGGATCCCTTGCTGTCAAAGTATCAGAGAAAAACAGAATATTGCATGCTAAAATATGCATGCTAAAGCAAGCATTTCAGTGTGTGTGTGTTTCTTTCCATGTACTCATTCCTTCTTTTAAGATCCCCGGAATTCAGCCATATGGAGTCCTCCCTTAAATGACCTTACCTAATCTTTCTAAGCATTTGCCAATATCCCACCTCTAAGCACCGTGATTGGATTGAGAACTGGACCTTATAAAACCTCACCATGAGAATTAACTTTCAACACATGAAGACTTGGAGATTTCAACCCTATCTAAATGGTAATGCTTTCTAATATACTTCTTTTTTCTTTTTTGCTTTCCAAATCCTCCATGTTTAGAGAAGTGTTTGATTCCTTATGGGCCTTAGCATGGACTTACAAAATGCTTAGAATAAGGCAATCATTCGAAGCTGCAGCTCAAGGGTCTTAGTGAAGTAATTTATAATCTTCCCACAGCTCTCCAGGCTCACTCAACTCTAAAGACTTCAGTGTTTTCTTCCTTCCAGCACTTCAGGTCCTCGGAGCCTACCACACTCTTTGCGCCTCTGATTCTCTCTGTCTTCGGTGACCTTCCTGGCACCTTAAATGTTTTATCATGAGGTTTTGAATGCTATAGAAACTGAGAAGTTAATGTCAGCCATGAGGAAATACAGCTTGGCTGCATGTTAAAAAAACAGAGGTAATAATATTTCAGACAAAAGATACAGTTTGTCCTAATTTTTTTGGTTATCTCCACTTCTTTTGTCATTGCTTTCCATTCTTGTCTTTACAGAAGTGCAGCGGTGGATTTGGGTATATAGGGTATTTTTAGATTAGAAAAATAAGATTTCATACATAGGAGCATATATGAAGCTAACTTTACTCTCTATATGGTTGAAGATGGCTTTTAACTTTTGTTTCCTCTATCTCCACCTCCTAAATGCTAGTATTACAAGTGGCTACCACATGCCAATTTGTGCAACGCTGAAGACAGAATCCAGTTTTGTGCATTCTAGGTGAGCATTGTGCCAAAATGTTTGCACCTCTAGCCTGCATCCCATTTTGAAATCAGTGTGTGTGTGTGTGTGTGTGTGTGTGTGTGTACATTTTATTATCTTCATTGAGGATGCTAACTCTCTAAATGACACACTAAGCACCTCTGCAATCAGAAGCCTTCCTGCTCATCAAGTATGTAAATCTGAATCATACTATTTTTCTCTTTAAAGACCACTTTAGAGACTTGGGTTGGTTAGTCATATTTTCTGCTGCTCTCCTGAAGCTACAAGGCTGACCTTCAAGATAGCACTTCCTACACTACATTACACAGAAGGTTTCTATGTGTTACACATGTGGCTTTTGTGTAGGCTTCACTTGGATTTGGATATTTGAGAGCAGAGTCTATACATTTTTATTTCATTCCTACCCAAACAGATACACTCTCATATTGTTGGCATGCCGTGTTTGCTTATCTCAAAGAATGTTAGCAAGTGGATGAAATGATCTATCTAGACAAGAGCTAGGGTTTGATTTCGTAAAACTTTTAGAGAGCTGTGAGCTCTCTATGATGGCCCTTAAATAAAACACTAAAATGCTGTGATGATACTTGGGGGAAAAGGAAAGCCAGTGAGTTTCATTTAGCCATGAAATGAACTAATAATGAACACTTTTAGGATCAGGAATGAAAAGATGAAAAATCAAACTAAAGAGGAGCCTCCGAGTGCTTTCCTGTAAGCACTGCACTGACTTTGAAACAGCTCTCTGCTGCTCACGTGTGTTCACAAGTCTGCTTCACATTTATATTGATAAACTTGAAGCTACAACACACATAATATCAGAATCAGCTTTAAGTTGTTACTTACACTACTATTCTTACTTTGATTCACAAACAAATCAGTATACTAACCTGCATCTTTTACAATAAGACACAAAGAAATGGACGTGTGGAAGTAATTAAGGGCAGCCCAAAGGGCATCCACAACCGCAGAGTCCTCACTTCCTGAACATTGAGGTTGGCTGTTAACACTCACAGTGTTGTGTGCTTCTGGTTACGAGAGCCAAAATGACACACTTATATCCTACATGCTATAACCAAAGTTCTTCAAGGTGGTCTCATGAAAGGCAGTTACAGGTGTGAAGAGCTGCTCAAATGATGCCAGGGGGGAAAAGGCAGGTCCTCACGGTTTTCCCTGGTGCACCATCACCCCAGTGGGTGCTTTTTATTCCATAAACAAAGTGATAATTGAGTAAAATTTACTGTGGTTTAGTCAGCAAAGATAACAAGCATAATTTCCCTTTAATTTCTCATTATTGAAGAAAGTTTTAAAGAGGTGACACAAAGATTTGTAATAAAAGTCATATTACCTTATAAAAATGTTCTGTTTAAATTCCAGGCATACTCCTTGATGTATACCATCTTGGGGGTGATATACTACAAAGGAACAAAATTCTTACTATAAAGGTAAGAATCCATTTATGACTATAAAACTGTTAAAGAAGCTAGCAAGAATTAACAGGTACAGTAAATTTAACTGAGGCAAGGGAGTTCATCTAATGAGTCCCAGGAACATATTTTATTAGGATTTATGCTCATTTTACTTGTATCTTTCCAAAGCAAGACTTCCACACTAGAGAATAAGATGTTTAACTGAGATTACACTTTAATAGCCAAAATCACTGGAGCTTTTTCAGGGAACATACCATAAGAGTTCCCTGTATTCGGTTCATATTTCATCATAAAATTAACTACAATCTGGACCATCTTCCATAATGAATCCAGAGATAAGAGTTATGAACATTAACTAGTCATAAAAATCAAAGGAAAAATAACTGCACGATACCTCAAACTGCTGACTCTGAATGCAAATATAAGCACACTTCAGATACAGGGGGAAAAATCACAAAAAGTAGAATTGTAAGCAGCAATAAACAAGATCAGTAAAATGGGCTAAGCTTGTGTAGTATAGCATTCAATGGGCAAAACAGAAATGGAATAAATATACAAGTGTGTTCAATACAGCCAGAAAGAGGTATAGAGTGCTAACCATGAGGATATAAGATAAATGGGATTAAACAATCTGGAAGGGTAGCAGGGTTTTTCTAAAGTTTTTTTGACTGGTCACTTACCATCCGAAGACAGAAATGTAAGACTGTACACAAATATGAGCCACTGGTGCTCTGAACACATGTTGCTAAAGTTAGAGAAACATTAATTGGAAGAGATTTTGAAGATTATCTATTATAGACAGGGTGATGATGCCTAAATTAACAAAATGTTCTGGCATCAGCAATCTCATATGGATACTCTATAGAAAATGATTACGGTGACATAGTTCAAAGACATCCTTTCTAGGTACTTGGACCCAGTGACTAGAAGGGTAGAGGAGAAGGCACCTCTGATACTTGGTGGCAATACTGTTCAAAACCCTCCCTACAAAAGTGATATGGATTCAAACAGCAGTTTTTCTGCTCTGCAAAATACAAAGCTATTCTTGCCACTTACCATCATTGTACACTGCACCAGAAAGTACCCTGAGACAGCCACATAAACGAACAGGCTCGTTGCATTGTTTGCCTAAGCACACACAATTAGTTTGAGAAACAGAATGCAAATCTGGAAAGTAATAGTCATTATCTTTGGTCTTATGAGAAGCATAAGAGGTCCTTGGTATTTTTCATAGTTATTGTTTTATAGCTGTGAAGAGACACCATGACCAAGGCAACTCATAAAAGAAAGCATTTAATGGAGGCTTGCTTATTGTTTCAAAGAGTTCAGCATCATCATGGGAGGAAGTAGCAAGCAGGCAGACATGGCATGGAAGCAGATTCTGAGAGCTTACTTCTCATTCACAGACGAGAGAGAGAGAGAGAGAGAGAGAGACAAAGAGACAGAGAGATGGAGACAGAGAGAGACAGACACAGAGACACAGAGAGACACAGAAACAGAGACGGGGTGGGGGAGAGAGAGACTGGGCCTGGCAGGCACTTTTGAAACCTCCAAGCCCACCTCTAATGACATACCTCCTCCAACAATCCGCACGTCCTAATCTTTCCTAAATGGCCCACCGATTGTCAATTGGTTGGGATGTATTTTATGAGAGCAGAAACTATTTTCTTTTCTTTTTGTTTGTTTGTTTTTTGAGGCAGGATTTCTCTGTGTAGCCTTGGCTGTCCTGGATTCCCTTAGTAGACCAGGCTGTCCTCAAACTCACAGAAATTGGACTGCCTCTGCCTCTCCAAGTGGTGGAATTGCAGGCATGAGCCAACACAACTAGCTATAGAATCTATTTTCAATTTAAAAAAAGGGTTATAAAATAAATTTTTTAAATAATAAGACATCTACTTTAAATATGCATTTAAAATGGTAGGGAGATGGTTCTGTTATCAAATTGTCTGATTGCATAAGAACTAGGGCATAAAACATAGCAGCACAAGTCTGTGACTGCGACAGAGACTGAAGATCCCTGCAGCTTACTGGTCAGATGTGGATGAGGACCATGTACATGAAGAGACCCTGTCTCTAAAATTAAGATGGAGAACAATCAAGGAAGACATTCAAAGTTGAGCTCTGCTAAACTTGTGCATACAAG
Source organism: Psammomys obesus (assembly GCF_907164565.1). Taxonomy (NCBI): domain Eukaryota; kingdom Metazoa; phylum Chordata; class Mammalia; order Rodentia; family Muridae; genus Psammomys; species Psammomys obesus. The sequence goes on from NW_026596101.1 coordinate 10,619,028, forward strand.
TATGTAGGCACACTTTTGCAAACATAGGAACAAGTACATGTAACACATACAGAGAAAGCTACATGTATGGGGATGAGGAAATAATAGTAAATATGTTAAAAATCACAGAATTTTGGAGTAAAGCTGAAACATTTCTGAAACATTGTATATTATGGATATATTTACTATCACTTAAGATGATTAATTTGATAGAGTTGATGTTGTTTGCTATTACCAAAATCGTAATATTTTAATTTAAAAATTTAAAACACTGTCACAGGAAACATTTTCAGGATAAAAACAAAGTAAATGCTGTGGTCAATGAATAGACCCCAGAGGTATAAACTGCTCAGAAAAAGAATAAGCAAGGGTGAAAATAATAATTCCTTTATGTCTTCTCACAGGAATTACTTTTCTTGGTTTTTGTTTGCTTGGCTGCTAGGATTTCCTTTGTCTGCTCTAAGATTCTTCACCTAGGGCATGAGACTCATAACTGATTAATTTTCTTAGGGACAACCTTGATCAATATTCTTAGGAGAATGGCTCTTCATCATGACAGTAGTGAAGTTTATAGGGGAAAAAAGGCTTTGAGTCCTGGAACTTTAAAAAAAAATCATATTTTGCATTTGTGGCTCTGCATTTCTTAGACCCTAAGCAAGAATAGAGCTCACAGCTAAATGGGTATGTATGAGCTATTTTGTGATCAAATGGTATCGAGATCAAGTTTCTGCTTGACTTTGAGGAAGTGACCTATTTTCAACTCTTTTCATGCAGAAAAGACTGAGTCCAAAACAACAACAAAGCTAAACAGACAAGACCTCTTACTGTGTAAGCAAACCATTTGCACTGGTATCCGAGTTTACAATGTAGTTTGTAATTTAGATAAACCTTAGGTTTTCTCCTCATAAAGAAGAGCTATTCAACCACATTCTATTGCTCTTCTGACAAATGTATTCTGACAACTGAAGCAGTAACTAGGGGATTTACAGGGCTATATTTTTTAATTATGATGCCTTTTTTTAAATTGATGGTTTCTCTCCCTTTTACATACAGCTATGTACACATATCAACTATACAAATATACATATATAACTCTGTGCTTATGCACTAAAGGAGAAGCTGCCTGTGTCTGAGATTTGCTCAAAACTCTAGACAAGGCTCCTCCTGTATCACAGCTGTAATATCTGTGTGCTCTTGGGATTGGATTCATAAATTATCAAGCCTTTCAGTCAATAGTATCTATTTGGCCCCATAAATACAACACACCTGAGCTTTATTGTGGGGCAGCGGTGGGGGTGGAGACTCAGGATGAGGGAGGCTGGGAAGAAGAAACCAACAGGGAACAGTATCTGAGGATGCTGACAGAAAACATTACCCTGTTGATGCTTTAAAGAACTTTTGAGAAAAGAAATAATTACACATGTGTAGACAGGATTAAAGGAAACAACTAATGGGGAGATATAGAGTTTGTCATCCACAGAAAGCCGTTGCCACACTGATGGAAAGGGGGGGAAAGGTTACTGGAGACCAGGGTGAAACTGTGGAGCAGTGGTTCCCTGACAGAAGAAGTAAGTGATGCAAGCTTGTGCACTCCACCAGAAAATGTGCTCAGAGCTAGAAGGAAGTAGAGGAAGAAAGAAACTCCCTGTTCATCCTCTCTGTGTTCTGATCTCCTGGCTGTGCTTCCATTACCCATCTTCTATATCAAGGATTCTTAAACACAAATATGTGTCAGCCCACTTGAAAGGCTAATTGCAATATCTTGCTGGTTCTCAGCACCAACGTGACTGACTGGCTACCTTGGCAGGGGTCTCCAGATTTTCTAGAAAAACTGAAAACTTCAAGGGTGAAATTGATGGTGATGGTTATGGTTCTGGCTGAGGGACTCCACTCTGGGACCCAGCAGTCTACAGAAACTAAACCAGGAAGGACAGAGCTCTCTATACCATCCTCCAGGAAATGCAGAAAGGAGATGAGATCCAATGTAAGACATAACTTATGAAATATAATGCACACAGGGTCAAGGAAGAAGCCCAGAAGTAAAATGCTATACGAAACCAGTAGCTTCTGTGGATAATATTCCATCAGCATGAGATGACATAATGACAGAGTAGCTCTTTGTGCTTGTCACCAAATCTGTTGACCTGAGTTCAAACCCTGTGACTCAGCTGGTACAAGGAGGGAACTGACTCTTGAGATCTGTCATCTGACTGCCATGAGAATGTAGTGGCAGGTGTGCACCCCGCCCCCCAAAATAAAAATATAAAATGTATCTTTTTTTATTTTAATCTAGCGCTCTAAAGAATTTCCATTCTCACTGGAAAGACACACTTGTTTAAATGAACATTTAAACAAGGCCAGATTCCAGTTCCCAGAAAATGAACAAGGCATCACCTACACTAAGAATAAAAAAAAAAAAAATTACACAGGCGTACTAAGATAAAGGGGAAGAACCGTATGCAGTTAGTAACCCAATAGAAATTTACATGTTATACATGGTATCAAGTAGCCCATGATGCTCCACTGTAAGCTATTCCCTGGAGACTTTCACCATTTTTCTCATCTCTAAGTGAAGATTGATCCTTGTAAATGGTCTAGAATATTCAACCCTTCAAACTTATAGCAAAATCTAGAAAGTGAAAAGACAAACCCAACAAAAGGAGGAGAGACCAGACCATCTCACTATTTTACTCACATGTATATGTATATACTCATGTGTGTGTGTGTATATATATATATATATATATATATACACACATATACACATATACACGTATATATACACTATAGTATATGCATGCAAACACATAATGCTTTATACTTATAGAAACACATATAAATATGCATACCCATAAACATACACACATATAAATGTTTATACACACATATATAGATTTATAGTGTATTTCAAAGTGGTGCCAATGAAAATGAAGATGGAAAACCCTCATCATCAGTATTTGCTGGAGCTCTAAAGCACAGTTTTAGACCCTATTCCGCAATGAAGACTACACTCATAGATGTTTAAGTTAGGATGTTTTCAGGTGATTCTCTCACACATGGAAGTTTGAAAAAAGTCTGAATAAAACTGTTGCTTCTGAACTTGCTAACACATTGGAGTCATCTTAAAAAAATAGTGCCTATCTTATTTCATGAATTTCTGATTTAACTGTAGGGTAGGAGGCTTTTAGAAATGACATGAACTTTTGCATGAAAGACCTGTTGTTACTTTACCTATTAAAAAGGAGATTTCTTTCTTTCTGCCCATAACCTAGAAAAATGTGAATTTTTCTGTTCACTGGAATGTTAGTAAACAAGATTCTAATACATCTTTGAAGACTTAAACATCAGGGCTTGATCCCTTGGACCACATTTGGGAAGCTGTTGGGAAACCGAATGTTATCTGAAAGACAGATAAGGCCTCCCAAAGAAAAAGCTAGATGCTTTTCTCTGGTGTTTGGCTAGTTACCAGGAATATAAACACTGCTAACTCCTTTAGTCAGATGATTAAGTAAATGACCTCTGGTAAGACTAGTAGACAAACCATCTTGGTTAAAATATTTACAATTGCAAAAGACTTGTTATTTTGAAGATATGTGATAGAGGAATGATGACTATACAATACCTATATATGTACCTATGTAAATACCTATGTCTGTACCTTTTGTCAGCTATACCTAGCTGAAGTAATAAAAGGGGAATATCAGTAGTAGAGTACTTGTCTAATATGCTTAATCCTCTGGCTTTAATCTAAAGCAACAGACAAAAAAGGGGGCCTCAAAATTTCTGAATTTTGAAGGAATAGCCTAGACAATGGAGATATATATATATATCTATTTTGCACTTAGCTCAAATTCACTCAAAATTATGAGTAACCTTTTATATTTTTGTTGGTGGGAAAATGTTAAATCATCTGATTCTATGTGCATCACATTGTGAAGGATAGCAAAACAATGATAGAGGACTATACACACATACTTAATGCTTTGGTGAATTTTCTCTATTTCTTACTAATGAGATAAAATGTACTTTTAATGACAGAAGCTGGGTCATTTACCTTATCCTCATGATCCTGAGTTCTCTATGTCTCTGGTTATCATAGAAATAGGAAACTGTCAACATTTTGTTGTCTACATACATGAAGGCTATCCAAAATTTTCTACTTAATGTCTCCGTATTAAAAATTACAAACATGCACATGAGAATCAAGACACCCAGCTATTTTTTAATATTTAGCAACTGTGGACAATACTGGTTCCCCCCAACACAAACAAACAGAAACATACAGACAATACCTTTGATGGAAACCATGGTTTCCAGATGATGACAGGACCCCTCCCATCCCCAGGCTTCTGTACACAAAGGACTGCTTCATCCTCTGGTTCTCATGGAAGCACAGAAATCAGTGTATTTCGTTTCTTCAGTTGATTATTTTCTTGCCTTTCCAACAGATCACAACTGGCTATTTCATTACCTCCTTTCTCAAGCTTTTGGTTCTTAGTTAATATGGCTGATTCTTCCCATTCCAATTAAATAGCCAAACATGGTTTTGTGTTTTTCACATATGTGTGTGTATTTGCATATGTGTGTGTATGTGTGTGTGTGTATTTGTGGTGTGCAAGTGTATGCATGTGTTTACATGTAGGTTTCTGTATGTGTGTGTGTGTGTGTGTGTAGTATGCCTGTGGTGTTAGTGTGCATGTTGAAGGCACACTTGAGTCTAGAATTTTCTTTATTGTTCTTTTACCATATTCATTGAGGCAGGGTCTCTCAATCAAACTTACAAATAGGACTGGTTTTGCTAGCCAGCTTGCCTGAAGCATCCCCTGACTCATACAGAAGCTGGAATCACACCACAATCTTGGGACATTTACAAAGGTTCTGGTGGTTGATTCTAACTTGAGTTCTCCTGGTAGAAGCACTTTAACCCCTGGGCTATCTTCTCAGCTGAAATGGCAAAATTTTTGAGGCAAGAAGGAATATATAAACTGTCTTGAAATCTTAGAAAGAAAGTTGTCATAAGAAGATCAAGTAGGCAGAGGACAGCTTGGTAAGCATTCCCTAATACGTGATTTGACTATTTGAAGGAGGGTGGCCATAGTCACTTGACATTTACACTTCCATGAATTACATATTTTCTTCCATTTTTATGTGTATATATGTGATGTGCATGCTTTCACCTTTGCGTGCACAGATTCTCATGCACACGTGTGCACATCTATGTGAAGAGCTGAGGCTGATGTCAGAAATCATTCTCCATACCTCTGCTGCTTTATTCATTGAGGTGGCATCTTTAAATCAAATCCGGAATGCACCTACATGCTAGTCTTGCTGGTCAGTTTACTCTGTGGCCTCCTTCTCAGGCTGGAACTACAAGAGGGCTGCCATGGCCCACCTGACGTTTACAGATGTTCTGCCAATTCAAATCCCTGCTCTCAAGCTTTCTGAAACAAATGTGTTAACCACTGACCAACCTCCTAGCCCTACCTCCAATTAATTCCAATCACTTCTGAGAACTGAGCAGATAGTTCTCGGCTGCACTAAATCTTTTTATTTATTTTTATATCTATCTATTTATTTATTTATTTTCTGCAGACTTCATATAGAAAACAAATCATTTCTAAATCAGAGAAAATGAGTCACACTAATACTTTCTGATGGCTGTTTGAACTGCATACGTAAGTTACATCTTGATAAGGAATTTCTAGATACTAATTTAATTAATATGATTTCACATCTTTTATCCTGGTTTCAAAATTACATCATTGTTTCTTTGTACTCTGGGCCAAATATTGAAGAAAATTTATTAGATATTAGCTTAGTTTGATCATCTGTGTAACTATGCAAGAAAATTTTAGTAATAAAGAAGTTACTGAGGAAAGGATGTGATGAATCACTGTGCTGCAGTGTGATATAAACCTTAACTGGGGTGGTGAGTGCCACTATATCACAGGAGAAGCTGGGATGGTGGAAATGGGTTAAATATGTGCTTTCTGATAAATGAAGACACTCGGCCACAAATGTTCCATACAAGACATGATATTACTTTCATATTGAGGCAAAAACTGGTCTCTGAAAGAAAATAACAACTTAAAAGAAGGTTTTGGAAAAAGAAAAAAAAATACACAACAGAACATATGATACCACCAGAGTGTTCCGGAAGCATCTTTAGAAAAAATGTCTTTTTAATCATTCCTTAATTTATAATTAATTGGTTTTTCAAAAATTATTCCTGAATGCCAATTTTCAGGACTGATAGTGAAAGAAAGCTATTAAAAACTGAAATCTCTGGGGTTAAGAATTCATTAGCACATGAAACACATCTAAGTATTTTCTGAGCTTTTCTCACATGGTTAGGAGCAAATGATAAATAAAGCTGGAGGAAGGGTCACATACTCAGTGACAGCATGCTGGGCTCTTAACAAAACACGGACAGTGAACTAAAATATTCAGAAACTGTTAAGAAACATTTTGTCTTCTCCATGGAATACGGATGTCTTGTGTTCTTTTTAGGCCGTTACATTCCATTGGCTTGCTAACTAGTATTTTCATTTCTGATTCATTTTGAAACTTCTTGTTTGATTTTTTTCCTTATTTTTATATCTTCTCAAACAGCTTGAACCATAGGTTTAACGCTTATGTATGCTTCATTTTTTTCTATTATCCACATCTGCCTTTAACGTTAGAAATGTTTTTCTGAGTACTACTTTGACTTTCTCATGTATTGACCTAATGCTTAAATGTCTAAGATGTTTGCAAGCTCCAAGTTATGCTTTAAAGCTGTATCTTCTGATTTAGACTTACTTTCAAACATATGTATGTCATAACTTTTCACATTATTATGTTTTCCTATACCATAATTCTTCATTCTTTAATTTTTCATGATTCAATTATTTATCCTACAATATTTATGCTTTCAGATTATATTAGGATTATTCATTTCAACCTAGTAAAGATAATTTTTGGTGAATGATTCATAACCTTATCATTATATATTATTTTGCAACTGTGCAATAATGTACACCTATATTTCTAGCACTTGGGAGATGAAGGCAGCGGGATTAGACATTTAAAGGTAACCTTAACTACACAGTTCCCTCTTCAACTGCTTCCTGTGTCTATTCTGTTTGACTTTCTGAATAAAAATTAAACATCCTCCCTAATAAGGAGAATTTTATAATTTATTAGTAATCTAATGCTGCATTGAAGTATTACCAACAACTTGGTGTTACAAACAGTACACATTTCTTCCTTCACAATTGCTGTGGGTGAAGAATCCATGCAGAGTTTGACTCCTCTCTTTCAGAGTCCCTCATGGATGCAATGAAGGTATTGGCCAAGCCCATGTTCTTAACCCCATGCTCATCAATGAAGGATGTGATTCATATACCTGCAACCTGTTGGACTGAAGTCCTCCATGTTTGTTTTTTGCACGTTGTTGGGTAAAGGCCACAGTGCAGGCCCCTCCACTGGTCTCTTTAAATAATGGATTCTTGCTTCTCCAAAGCCAAAGAGGGAAAGAGGCTCATAGCAATAGAGGTAGAGCAGTCCTTCACATACCCAACATTGCGATCCCTTGGCCTTTGCTGGCTTCATTTTGTGGGAGGTCATATGATCAAAGGAACAAAGACTAGGAGATGAGAATCCTGAAGGTTATCCTAAATTTTCCCCTCCACAGAAGGAAACCATGGGCAGGAATATTTGGCTTCCTTTGAATTGTCTTAAAAATAAAAAGAAATATTAGAGAGGGAATGGTCCTCGGAAAGTGTTCATATGGGCTGAATGGCTGCAACGAGGATATTAGATGCTTAATGTGGCCTGTGGAAAGTCCGAAAAAGCTCATTTCTACATCATCTTGCCAGTGTGACACGACTTCTTTAAGATACTGTTGAGAACTTCTCTAGACTACTCCTTAATACTATCAATGACATTCACTTGACATGGGGAGGCATTGGTATAAAACAAAAACAAAACAAAACAAACAAATGCCACAGAAAATTTTGCAAACTGAGAAACCACAGCCTTGGAATAAGGTAAATTCTGATTAAAGAAAGTGAGTAGCTAGTTTCCAGAAGTATGTCCCGTCACTGATGCAAATGAGGACTGCAAGGCACCAATTCCTGACTCCTGGATATTGACATATGAATATATGTTGTAGTTAACATATAACATCAAGTCTGGATAGCAGAATTTAGCTTGGAAGTTGAACCAACATCCTGTTTGCTCTGTCGTTCTTCTCTAAGAACACAGTAGACTTATGATGCTTACCCCTCTGTTTAGTGAGCTGGGAGATTCCATTCTGACTTCTGCTACCATTAGCTGCATGAGAACTGTCATATATATATGACAGACAAAATATATATTGTTTGTTATTATTAGTTACATTGTATTAACTCTGTATCCCAGCTGTATCCCACTCCCTTATTCCCTCCCAATCCCACCCTCCCTCCCTCAGCTTCTCCTTGCCCCTTTCCAAGTCCACGGAATGGGGAGGACCTCCTTCCCTTTTGTCTGGCCCTATTTTATCAGGAATCTGTTTTATCAGTCCTTCTCTGTGGCCTAGCAGAACTGCTCCTCCCGAGAACTGGCTTAAAGGTAGAGATTTTTTGTTAGATTCATACTGTTCCCATTGTATGCTTCAAGTAGACAAAGTTCTTAAGGAAAAAAATAAAGGAGTCTGGATGATCAAATTTCTATCCTCTACTATCATTATGTGTCTGTAAAATTTAATCTTTTTTTTTGTAAAATTCTAATGTTTGCTTTATTACATCTTAGGGAAGACATTATACATGCAAAAATGATTTAAAAATACAGGTGTTTAGTTTACAATAGGGAAGTTGTACATATAGTGGTTGTGACAATATATATATAATATCTGTTCCAGCTCAAACCAGACAAAATCTTAGCATAAGCATAATAGAGTGAGTAGTCAATCTAAGGGAATATGGGGTAGAAAAAAGAAAAGAACAGAATGCAGTGTAGGAATTCCTCAAGAAATTTATATATATATATATATATATATATATATATATATATACATATATATATATAATTTTAAAAAAGGAAGTTAGTATCTATACAGAAGTGGTCTATATGGAGTCTGCAGTTAGAGTCTGACAATTGGTATTCAATATTCCATATTCAGAAAACAATAATTGACTTCATTAAACATTTATTGTAAGCCTAACATATCATTCTAGAAATTAAGAATGAAAGCTTGGAGGAAGACTGGTAGGAGGCCAAACCTCTCTTTTTATAATTATTCTGACCCTGGGCGAGTTACATAATTATCTGTGCCTCAGTTTTATCATCTTTGAAATTGAAGATAATAATATTACTTTTCAGAGTTGTTTAAGTGATTAAACCAATTAATTACTATCACGCATTTACATGGTATGTCCAACATGCTTAATAAGTATTAGCTATTTTCATAATAACAGTATGCAGTAGAAATAAATTAAAGAGAGAGGCAAACTATGCCCCTTGAAAATTGAATAAGACTTATGAAACAGACATTCTTGCACATGTGACTATATTTAGCCATCATGAATTATGACTTTACATTTCTGTTTCATCAGCTCTTTAGTAATTTACAAAATATACAGAACACCGGCCAATTTCCATTTGTGTCTAGATTAAAGTGTTGTTTTATTCTTAATAAGAACCTTAGGTGTACTTAAAATATAAGAAAAGAGGCGGTCTCTCAAATATAATAGAAACGGGAGCCTTTGTTGTCCAGTGTAATTAATGCATTATCCCCTTTAGATCCTAAGGCAGGGATTATTTTTGGTAAATAATCTACCCACCAATATGTGTCAAACCTTTCACATTAAATTGCTATCATTTGGATTACAGATGTCTGTGGTTTTCAAGCCCTCTCTGGTGTTTTCCCAGCAGTAAAATGCAACTAAATCAGAAAAGAACATGAGCATTTGGAAGAAGTAATTTGAATGTATTAGAAGACACTGCACAAAAGTCCTAGTTTACATTCTTGCTCAGGCTTGAGCTATGCTAATACATCGCTCAGACTCAAAAAGGCTATTTCCATTCTTTCCCCCTTAGCTTTGTATGTGGGAATTTATGGATGAAAAATTTTACATTGACGGATGGCGAGAGCTTCACATTTAAACCTCTGATTGAAGGAGCGTAGCTCTCTAGAATGCTTTCCAAATCTTCAGTTGGCTAGGGCCACAACAGGATTTTCTTTAATTTGTCCTTTGCATGATAATTGCTACAAGGGTACAGATAATACTGGACACCAAAGGCCTTGAACCTCACAAATATTTTCAACAAGAACTGATCAAGAGTTAATAGCTTCCAGGAGATGCCACTGCATCCTTTCTGTTCTGTACCAATCTTTGTTTTTAACATAAGGACAAAGCATAGTATAGTCTGTATAACCCTTTTCTTTCTTTCTTTCTTTCTTTCTTTCTTTCTTTCTTTCTTTCTTTCTTTCTTTCTTTCTTTCTT
>NW_026596101.1:10629483-10822432 GCF_907164565.1 Psammomys obesus
CTTTCTTTCTTTCTTTCTTTCTTTCTTTCTTTCTTTCTTTCTTTCTTCCTTCTTTTCTCTCTCTCTTTCTTCCATTCTTATAATTTATTCACTTTTTATTACAATTTATTTCTGCTGTAGTCCCCTCCCTCATCTCCCCCTAGTCACATCCACCTTCCCTCTTCTCCCCCTATGCCCTTTCCCTAGTCCACTGATAGAAGGACTTCCTCCCCTTCTATCTGACCCAAGCCTATTAGATCTCATCAGGACTGGCTGCATCTTCTTCCTCTATAACCTGGCAAGGCTGCACCCCCAGCCCCATGGGTGGGTGTTAACAAAGGAAAATCCACCTGGCGCTTTCTTAGAAAATTAGGAATAGTGCTGCCTCAAGATCCAGCTATACCATTTCTGGGCATATACCCATAAGATGCCCCACCATTCGATTAGGATATTTGCTCAACTATGTTTATAGAGGCTCTATTGGTAACAGCTAGAATCTGAAAACAACCTAGATGTCCCTCAACAGAGGAATGGATACAGAAATTGTGGTACATTTACACAATGGAATACTACCCAGTAATTAAAAACAAGGAAATTATTAAATTTGCAAGCAAATGGTAGGAACTAGAAAAGACCACCTTGAGTAAGGTAACCCAGAAGCAGAAAAGACACATACTCTTAAGCTCTGTACTTAGGAAGGGTAGAGATAGTCTTTGGCACAGCAGAAAGAGAAGACTCATTTACTAACCCACATCAGACAACAGAGACCTCTGCTATCGATGAAGGCATTCAATTTAGTGTCGGTGCCTTAAATCCCCACTTCCTAGTGCCTGCAGAAATGCCCATTAAATCTGCATCTATTTATTTTGTTATGTGAACACCTGTGTCTCCATTACTAGAGCAAGACATCCAGCTGATTTCACATACCATTAAACAACAAATATACATCGTCATTGTCTCAAGCTATAAATTTTACACACACACACACAACACAAAACATCATTTGATAGTACAGTGTGCTTGTGCAATTGGAAAGAAGAGAGGAAATAAATCTGGGAAAGATAACAGAAAACTTCCTTTCCTGAATGCCTTAGCTTTACTATGGAGAAATGACAAAGGATCAGTGCACACTGGACAAGATGCAACTTTCTGGTAATGTATTCCAGGGCCTGCTGCAAGGGAGTCAGTGTCTTCTTTTTGAATTCTCCATCCTTAAAATTTTAATGATAATGATACAAGAATCATAAAAGCATGAAAACTAAATTAAATAATTTTCAAGAATAGCATCTTTATTAAAAACTATTGAGTGAAAGAAGCATATATGTTTAATACAATAATGAGAGAAGATTCTATTTTCCCAAGGCCAGTGGAAAAAAAATAAGTTATATACTATACAGAATGGGAAAAATCCTTCACACCACAAGTTTTTTTTTTTTTTATACCACTACCCAATATTAAAATACAGCAAGGTTTTGTTCATGTCGATGCAGATATGTTATTTGCATTAGCATAGCTGGGGCTACAGTCTATATGTGATGGAAAATGTGCAAGGGAGATGACCTTAGTCACAGTGACTAGGAGGGAGAAGCTAATGCTTTAGTTTGTGCTAAAGTCACACATTCATTCTGGCAGGCTCTGCCTGGCTTTGTATGCAAGCCCTTTCCGGAGAGCTACATTTGCCACCTGCCAGCACACGCATGTAGAGAAAGATTTGTACAATTAGTTCTTTCAGGGACAATTCTGTTATTAAAATCTTTCTAATAAATTTACCTCTATTTTTATCTCATGAATATCACACTTTCCCAAGGTCCTTTACAATGAACACAGAAATTGTATTAAAAAAAATAACTAAAAATCATAGGGCAAAATGTACAATGTGATGTATTAGGTAAAAATAATCATTGTTAGTCTCTTAAGAAATATTGAAGGATGGCACATTACAATATCATATAAATGCAAATAATTCTATTTGTACACCAAATGTTCATTGAGTTCTATAAGGAAAAAAATGTTCTTACGTGCAATTGCCTAATGACTTTTATGAACCAGGTAACATTGTAGTTCTGGGGGCTGGTTTGTCTGTGAAATTCACAGTGTTAAGTTCCACTGATTTTGGAACACAGTAGTCTACCACTGAGCGAGATTTCTAGTCTTCTTTTTATTTTCTAATTTGAAGTAGTGTCTTACTAATAGGATATCTTAGAATTAACTCTACTGACCAGGGGAAATTTGAACATGTGATCTTCCTGCCTCAGTCTCCCAAATAGCTGCACCTGGAAGCCCATAGCACTCCTAGTTTAAAAGAGTGGAGACATGGAAAGGATTAGCAATCTAATAATATCTTATTTGTTATAGCAGATGGCTTGAATTTGGATGCTTATAGACTTATTTCATACCCTGTCTCTCTATTTGCTAAGCAAAGGGTATTCTACCACCTGAAATAACAGTTAACATTGTCTTTACATTTTGAATTTACTGACTTTTTATTTGCGGAAAGAAATTGAGGTGCAATTCTGTTTCTGTACAGAAACATCATGACCAAGCAGCTTATAGAAGGAAGTGTTTACTGGTCTAACAGTTTCAGAAGGAAAGCAGAGTCAGTGATGATGGGTGGGATAGCCAGCTGAGGGCTCACCTATTGAACCAAAAACATGAGGAGGTGACATCAGGCCAGCATGATGTGAGTCTGTAACCTCTCAAAGCCACCTCCATGGCATACCTCTTTCAACATGGCCATGCCTCCCAAAAGGTGCCACCAATTGGGAAATGGATTCAAATGTCCAAGACTGTGGGAAACATTAATCATTTGAACTCCTAAAGGTGCTGAAAGAGAGAGCAATGTTTGCTTGTTTGTTTTGAAAAAATAGAATTAGGCCTCTCACTCAGGAAATCCGCCGATTGTCTAAATTGACAATTATGTGTTCTGTTGAATAGAAACATGACTCAGTTTTACCTAAAAGTTACTGATGTTTCTCATTGTTAGTAAGGTTGATTCTTCTAGAAATATCTTGTCTTCCATGTGCTAGTCTCGCTAGCATGACACTTATCAATGTGCCTCATGACAGATACCCAACCTGGGTCATGACCTTCTTCAGCAAATCTCTATCTCCAAAAATATTTACAATATGATTCATAATACTAGCAAAAACACAGTTATAAAGTAACAATAAAAACAATTTTATGGTTGGAGGTCATCATAACATGAGGAACTGTATTAAATGGTTGCAGTATTGGAAAGCTTGAAAACCATTGCAGGATAAAAGATGGCACTGGATTCCCTGGAGCTGGAGTTACAAGCGGTGGTATGCTGCCTGTTGTAAGAGACAGAACTGAGATCTGGTGCTGTGTAAGAGCGGCAAATAATTTTAACCAGAGAACCCTCTCTATTATGAAGAATACCTTTTCAAGACAAAAAAAAAAAAATGCCAAAACACAAAACAAAAAGAATCAAAAATCCACAAACATCCTATTGAATTTGTTTTATGTTTGCCAACTACTTGTTTTTGTTTGGGTGTGTTTCTTCCTGTTTGGCTTTCTTTCTTTGCTTGTTTCTTTATTTCTTTCTTCCTTTCTTTTGTTTTCCTTTCCTTTCTTTTTTCTATATTTCTTTCTTTCCGAAAGGAAGAGAAAAATAACATGGATAAGACAATGAGAAGGATCTGGGAGGAGCTAAGGGAGGAGAAAACATGAACAAAATATATTGCATGAAACAACTGTAAAAGACAAATGCAGAATCATGAATCTCATTAAAGTAGTTAAATGATAAAGGTTTTATTTGGACTACTTCTAAAGGAAAGAACCAATAATATGTTCAGACAAATTCAAACGACAAGGTCGCACTGTGGTGAGTGGTGTCATCTTTAGGAATCTGAACTTGGTACCTCGGGTTCCTTGGGGGTTGGGATGCTTTGGAACGTCATTCTTGTGTGGTGTCACCTAGACATCTTTTCTTTATGTATGAAATCTCACCACTTCCTCACCTCCCGAAATTCCAGCCACCACAGCCATCTGTATCATGAGGTGACACAGACAAGGAAAGGCAACTCAGTTATCCTATAGTTATTTCAATATATTAGCCTCCAATCTGTGAGCTGAAGACTTCTTGCTTTATAAAGTTAGCCACCTCAGGGAGTTCATTAGAGTAAAACAAAGTTGACAAATACATTAGTGTGTAACCACAGGAGCAAACTGGCCCTTCCTGAGCTTCTCCTTCTCCATCCCCCTGTTGTTTCTTTATGTTTCCCCCCTCACTCTCCTTCTGTCTCTATTTCTGATCTTCTATAGCAGCCCATTCTTAAGCCTATAGGAAGAATCGAACAAAGTGAGCATGTATCTCAAAGGTCTGGAAGGAGCATAATAGCACAGATGAGGAAGTCAAAGAAGGTAGTCAAGCAGACAGGACTCACACTGACAGATGCCAGGAGTGCACAGAAGTCAATCAAAAGTAATTTAAGTTGCTCAGATTTGAGAGAAAATAGCTTCAGAAGCACAGCCATTATACCAATAAAAGCAAAACAGAACAAAACAGAAAACCCGAAAACAAATCCCACAACTGATTATAAATAGTTGAATAAAGTAGAAAACTATGGATTGATCCATGCAAATATAAATAGATGACTAGTTGAAATCTGAGGGTTTTTTTTTTCTAAAAAAATTACCTCCCAACAAAGTAATAAGCAGCTATGAATAAAAAGTACTGGCTTTACAATGACAAAAATTGAGCCATGTGGGATGGGGAGATCGCAAAGTAGGTAAAATGTTCATTGTGCAATGGTGAAGACCTTATATTGTATGTGTAACACCCATATAAAGACTAACACAGCAACATATACGCATATAATTGTCACATTCCTATAGGGAGATGGGAGTGAAGAGGAGAGAATCTCCGAAGCTCATTGACCAGTTAGTCTGATATACAAAACAGTGATCAAAACACCCTACCTCAAATAACGTAGATGATGAGGACAGATGCCCAAGGCTGTCCTCTGATCTCCAAATTTACACCTGTTCTCGCAAATGTGAATACATATATATTTGTATAATCTGAATTTATAAGGTGAATCAAATGATCAAAATTAACAAACAGAATGAGACCAATAAAATGACAAGCCAGCTGAATATGCAAAGAAGGGACACCTGTTTCATCTTTAAAATGTCATCTAAATGTGGTCCTGAGCTGCTGCTCCACAAATTAATTGAGGGGTGCTTTTGAAGGTGGCCTGCCTAAGATCCTCAAAAGTGAAAAGTCATAAAGTAAATACACAGAGAAGCTATTTGACAGACATCGAAAAGACACCAGAGAGAGTGTGCTTGGTGACTGTGAATGAGGTCCCTTGGCAGCAAAGGGCATTGCTGAAGCAGTTGGTGAACTTTGAAAGAGGTTTGACAACCAGATGGAAGAAATGTATCAAGTCTAATTTCCTTATTGCGCTGTGGGAATGCAGAGGAATGCCTGTGTTTAAAGGCTGCTGGGCAGCAGGATAGAGAAGAGTCAGTAATTTACCTTGAGATGGTTCAGGAACAGCTTTCTAGTAGTATAATTATGATTTTTTTCATAAACCTGTAATCTTTCCAAAATTTGTGTTGTTTTTGGTACCAGAGATCAAAACCTGTTCTTTTGCATGATACACCTGTTCTCTTTCACTGGACTTCTGGCACAGGTTTTGTTTTATTTTATTTATTTATTTTTTTAAGATGCTGTTTTTGCTTTTAGAGAGTGTCTGGCTCCCGACTGGCCTGGAACTAGTTATGGAATTAAACCAGTCTGGCCTCAAACTCACAGAGTTCTGCCTGCCTGCATCTCCCCAGTGCTGGGATCAACTGTGTGCCAGCATTGGCAAACCTTAGGTTTTAGAATTTTTTTTTTTTCGTATGTGTGGGTATGTTCAAATGAGTGCATGTCCTCCAGAGACCAAAGGCAATGGATGCCCTGGAGCTATAGTTTTGAGGCAGTTGTGAACCATCCAAAGTAGTTTGAGAAGTAAATTGTTGAGCCATCTCTCTTGCCTTATGCTACAATTTAGGAAAACTAAAAAAAAAAAAAAAAAAAAAAAAAAAAAAAAAAAAAAAAAAAAAAAGAAAAAAAAAGAAAAGTTTCAAGCCTCACACTCTCCCATAGTATAGCATAATCTATTATGTTTCTTGATTCCAGAATCTAAGGACTCTGATTTCTTTGAGAATATCTATCTGTTTTTGAATGAATGCCACAGAGCTTTTACTTTGGGTCAACTTTCATATGAATTAAGTCATAGATTTTTGCTACCTTAGAGAATTCCTATGTAATTTCATTGTTTCTCTGCTCACTGTATATCTCGCTGTGATGTAGTTATACAGTGTACCTTGGGATATAAAGATAACAATCAATTGTTTAGAGATTGGAGTGGATGTCCTGGGCATACACCATTCTCGTATTAGGTTTCAAATGTGCTGACTTAATTCCATTTTACAGTAAAATCAGATAAAGCTAAAATTCTATTAATAATACCAAAGTTAACTGAGCCTCCAAAGTGATTAGCCCACTAAGAAATTTTAATTAGTTTGATCAAATCTGCCTTTTAAGCAGTTGGGAATTTGGAGATCCAAGAAAATGTTGCCTTTAAGCTGCTTTGTCTGAGAGGAACGCAAGAGTAGCTCCTTGCCAACAAAACACAATTTGTATGCAGCCATGTTCCTCCACAGTTATCTCCATCTTCCTGTGTGTGTGAGAGAGAGGGAGGGGAGAGGGTCTGAGGATTACAGTTCAGCTAAGGTAGACATGATACTGAAATGTGAATAATGGTATTAAGGCAAACAATGTGGATTATTAACACTTTATTTTACATAAGCCTCATAAAACAATGGCTCTTGCATAGCCAGTCTGTGCTAGAAAGGCACAGGTTTATCGCGTTACCATGGATCACTGTGAGTTTCCTTTTGCTGGCGTAGTTCAGGCTAGGGTTGGGAGCCAAGTTCTTTTCTGACTGTGTCTATGTGGAGACTTCATTTCAGACACCTTGGGCTGGATCAGCATGTAAATTGTCAGGAAAAAATATTGCTAGCCCGAAGCGACCGATAGAGGCAGTTGTACAGCCAAATGTGCAGATTTGGCAAACCAGCTGTTTTTCTCTGCTCGGGGAAATGATCGTGTTGTGTTCCTGCTAAGCAAATTCAGCCAGCATCACATCGGAGCTTATAGTGCAATACAACCAGAGGCTTTTGTAGAAGCTTAAACAAAGGCCATTCAGGGTTTTGTGTGGTCTTTTGACAACCGTTTCTTCACCTGTTTTTCACGCTCAAATTTCAAACATTGAGGACTAGAAAATACAAATCTAACTCCCATTCCCTAGAATTTATCTGTTTAAAAGTGGAGGGAAGGGGAAAGGAATGAGCAGGTTACAAGAACAGGAAGTCATTCATTACATTTCTCAAGTACCAGGTTCACAAGTGCAGTACCTCTGTGTATTTTGTTCTCTACATTTGCTTTTCCAAGTATGTAGAAAGGGTGCCTGCCTTTAAGAGTGTTCATGTATAGGGTCAAAAAAAAAAAAAAAACAAAAAAAAAAAAACAAAACAAAAAAAAAAAACCACCACAATTTCTGTTTCTTTCATGAGTTAAAACAATTATTCTTAGCTTTCAAGAGGCTTACAATGTAAGGCTAGGACCCCAGACAAGGAAAAGGGAAATCCTCTCTCCTTACTACTCCTTTGAGAAAATGCCTTTCAAGTTCATTTCCCAGGTACGTCAAATGATCTTAGATTATCATTAATTCTTATTCCTCCATTAATTCTGTAATGTGTCAAAAATGGTAAGATATAATAGAAATATAACCACCAAGGAACAACATTTCTTTCTCAAAGGGTATATTGAGTATATTAGTCCGTGCTATGTTGCTGTAACAAAACACCAGATGCTGGTTGACACAAAAGGTAATATTTGGTTCGTGATTGTCATGTCTTTAGGGTAAGATCATCATAATGTTATCATCTTAATGAGGGATTATTCTAGATGCATCACAACATGATAGAAAAATAGAAAGGGAACTGGCCGTACATGAAAAGGACCTATGTCCGTGGGATGGCCTCACTTTGTAACAATCTGTTATTGAGAACTAAGCCATTCCTCTGAAACTCAAACTTATCTGCGAGATTAACGTTAATCAATTCACAAGGACAGAGTCCCATGACCCAACTACCACTCTTCTCTGAAAGGTTTCCAGCTGAGTATCAATCACAGTGAGTGGGGCATCTTCCCAAAAAGGAATTTACAGGAGATACATTGCATCCCAAATGTAGTTTTAGGGGCAACTGAAGGAAATGCCCTATAACAAATACTGATCATTTATTTGTTCGTGATGCTTGTTGTATAGAGTGTGTATGTACTTGTGTATGCGTGTGTTGGTGAAAGCACACGTATGTTTATATGTGTGTGTATTTGTGTGGTGTGTGTGTGTATGTTTGTGTGTGTGTGTGTGTGTGTGTGTGTGTAAATACCAGAGGTTAACATGGGGTGCCTTTCTCAATTTTTCAATTTTTCTATACATTACTAGCTGAAATAGGGTCTTTCATGATTCTAGTGCTTACCGATTCATTTAGGACAGCTGGTCATTGAGTCCCCGAGGTCTGCCTATCTCTGTCCCCCCAGCACTGGCTTTACAGAAGTCCACAGTCACTTCCAGCCTTTCACACAGGCAATGGGAATCTGAACCCGGGTACCAATGGATAGCGAGCACGTTATCCACCAAACCTTCTTCTCAGCGTCTAGGTAAATACCATAAAACTTGAATGTAGATATGGATTTATTTGACCCCAGTGCTATAGTATTTAAAGAGAGGCAGATGATTATGTAAAGTTAGTCTAATGAGGAACCAGATAAAGGTGGGGAGTCTGCATAGCGATGCTGCTCTGAGTGTTAAGGCCCTCAGGTGTGCTGTGTGAGTGAGGGGAAGGTGACTTTTCCTGCACGTGAATCTCTGGCCTGTGCACACTGCCCTGCTCCTTGTCTTCTGCCTGCCCAAAATCTTACTAATAAAATCTTGTCCTTGTTAAATTACCATTGCACTTAGCTAAGGGTCTCCTATGCATGGTCTCATTAATCTTTTAAAAATATGATGTTGCCAGCTAGATATTTCTATTCCTACAGTACACAAAATGAAATAAGGGATTTGAGTCCTTCAAAGCTGTTTTGCTTAGTGAGAATCAGACTCAAGCTCAGCTGTGCCCTGTGATTTTCAAAATTGAAGAAATACAAAAGAGACCCATTTCATTCTGACTTAATACCAATATCTGTCTCAAAAAACGACCATCTCTCTGTGTGTGCATTTCATCAACCTAAGCAGTCTTTCTAGCTTACTGCCCTGTGACCAATGAGCACTAAGCTAGTTAAGTCACAGCTGCTATTTTGGTGGACATAAGAATCACATAAGATGAACATGTAAATTTCTGATTTCCAAGATCTGCTAACTGAGAACTTTGAAGTGTGCAGAATGCATAGATGACACTTTTACTAAGACAACCAGTGAATTCTGGTGCAAGTGGGCCACGCATGCATAGGCAAATTCAACTGACTATTCCAGTTGATTCTCAGAGTTGCTCACAGAGTGAGAGAGGAATAATGTTCTGCCTGGTCTATATTAAACAGCCCAAGGACAAATATGTTACATACACTTTAAAATCAAGATTTTCTGTTTGTTTTTTTAGACCAACATTAATGGAGTGTGTGCCTAAAATCCAGTACTCAGAAGGGTCCAGAAAGAAGGCCAAGTGTTTAACAACAGCCTGCACTGCATTCTATACTTTGTCTCAAAACAACAAACAACAAACAAGTAAACAAACAAACAAACTGGATTTCTGCTGCCTTAAATAAGTATATATTTCTTTCCTTTTAATATTGGCTTAAAAACAAAAAGATAGGGTGTCATCTTGTAGCCCAGATTAGCCTCAGACACTGTACATAGTGAAGGATGGCCGTGAATATCTGTATCTGCCTTTAAGTGCTGGCTTTAAAGGTCTGCACCACCACCATGACTCTTTTAAATGACTATATCTACACTCATTTGCTGGATACCTCCTATAAATCAGATGCTAGCAACAGGATTCAAGTGTGGAGCAGAATAGACTAAGCATCTGCTCACACGGAGCTTATATTTAGTCATGAAAACCAAACCCCAACAAAAATGTAAATAAAATTGACAAAAAAAATGGTGTAGAATAATTTGGGGAAGAAACTAGTTTTGATTGAATTATCAAAAAAAAAAAAACATCTTGGAAGAGGTGAAAGTGAAGTAGAGTACAAGACAAAAATCCAGTCAAAGAAAGGGTGTAAAAGCACCTATGAATACTCAATTTTTGACAAAGAAGCCAAAACTATTCAATGGAAAAAAGACAGCATCTTCAACAAATGGTGCTGGTCCAACTGGATGTCTACATGCAGAAAAATGAAAATAGATCCATATTTATCACCCTGCACAAAACTAAAGTCCAAGTGGATCAAAGAGATCAACATAAAACCATATACTCTAAATCTGTTAGAAGAAAAAGTGGGGAACAGCCTAGAACTCATTGGCACAGGAGACAACTTCCTGAACAGAACACCAACAGCACAGGCTCTAAGAGCAACAATAAATGGGACCTTATGAAACTGAAAAGCTTCTGTAAAGCAAAGGACACCGTCATCAAAACAAAACGACTGCCTACAGATTGGGAAAGAATCTTCACTAACCCTTTATCTGATAGAGGACTAATATCCAGTATATACAAAGAACTAAAGAAGCTGAAAAGCAGCAAACCAAATAATCCCATTAAAAAGTGGGGAACAGAGCTAAACAGAGAATTCTTGACAGAGGAATATAGAATGGCAGAGAAACACTTAAAGAAATGCTCAACCTCATTAGCCATCAGAAAAATGCAAATCAAAACGACCCTGAGATTTCACCTTACACCCATCAGAATGGCCAAGATGAAAAACTCAAGTGACAACACATGCTGGAGAGGTTGTGGAGAAAGGGGAACCCTCCTCCACTGCTGGTGGGAATATAAACTGGTACAACCACTCTGGAAATCTATCTGGCGCTTTCTAAGACAATTAGAAATAGTGCTTCCTCAAGACCCAGCTATACCACTGCTAGTTATATACCTAAACTTTGCTCAAGTACACAAAAGGGATACCTGCTCAACCATGTTTATAACAGCTTTATTTGTAATAGCCAGAACCTGGAAACAACCCAGATGTCCATCAACGGAGGAATGGGTACAGAAATTGTGGTATTTTTACACAATGGAATACTACTCAGCAATCAAAAAGGAGGAAATCATGAAATTTGCAGGCAAATGGTGGGATCTAGAAAAGATCATTCTGAGTTAAATATCCCAGAAGGAGAAAGACAAACACAGTATATACTCACTTATATAGACCTATAAGATATGATAAACATAATGAAATTTATACACCTAAAAAAGATAATCAAGAGAGCGGACATGGGGTAAGATGATCAATCCTCATTTAGAAAGAGAGATGGGATGTGCATTGAACATATGACAGGAGTCTACTGAGTGCATCTGAAAGACTATAACTAGCAGTGTTTTCAAAGCAGATACAAAGACTCATGACCAAACCTTTGGCAGAGTACAGGGAATCATATGAAAGAAGGGGAGTTAGTATGATGGGGAAAGAATAGGAGCTCCACAAGGACCTCCTATATCTGGGCACAGGGTCTTTTCTGAGACTGACATTCAACCAAGGACCATGTATGGATATAACCTAGAACCTCTGCTCAGATGTAGCCTGTGGTAGCTCAGTAACCAATTGGTTTCCCATAGTGAGGGGAACAAGGACTATTTCTAACAGGAACTCAATGACTGGCTCTTTGGCCTCCCCACCCCCCAAGGGAGGAGCAGTCCTGTTAGGCCACAGAGGAGGGCTTTGCAGCCAGTCCTAAAGATACCTGATAAAACAGGATCAGATGAATGGGGAGGAGGTCCCCCTCTATCAGTGGACTTGGAAAGGGGCATGGTGGAGATGAGGGAGGGAGGGTGGGATTGGGAGGGAATGAGGGAGCGGGACACGGCTAGGATACAGAGTTAATAAAATGTAACTGATAAAAAAAAATAAAATTAAAAAAAAGAGCAAAAAAAAAAGAAAGGGTGTAAAAGAAGAACAGACAACACAAGGTAGGAAATCAGCATCCAGTTTATGGTGGATACTCAGGGTGTGTATGGAAGGTACTGGGGGGGAGGGATAAAGAGAGACAGATACAGAGATAGGGAGACAGAGATTATCTAAATGTAAAGGATGTTGGAGGCTACAAAGCAAATTATCTGAGTGTCTACCCTTGCTATACTCTAGAATAAATTAGAAAAGGGTTTATTGTCTTGTATGGAACTGTATGTTTTTATCCTGTTGCAGAAGGCTTTGAATTTCTTTCTCTCTGTGTCTCTGTGTTCTTCTTACAGATTAGGTTGGTCCTGTTTTGCGTTTTTTTTTCTTTTTTTTTTTAAACTAATATTGGGATGTCACAATGCCTTCCTATATTGTTCTTGACTTTGTTCCAAAACGTCAGGAAATTCAGTTCCTCATGTGTAGAATTTGGGGATTTTTGTGCTGTATACATACACTGTTCATGAGTTCATAGGTCTCAACTACGATAATTGTCTTTCTGAGGTAAACACAAGTCATATGTTTATGTTACCTGAATGTCTCTATGGAAACAAAACTACTATTGACCTTCCCTGACCCATGCGAATATGATCTTTGGAAGTTTTTCTATACTAATGACTTTGCTGTGTAAACCTGGGGCAGCCACAACAGCCTGTGAGAGTAGCATTTCCTAAACCTCAGTGTCATGATATGCGCCTGGCTCAGAGAGTCCTGGGCTCCAAGTGACATAGCCATTGACATAACAGAAAATACAGATGTGACCAGAACCAATGTTTGCCTCAAAGCCTGTGACTCAGCTGGACTTCCTCTGGCAGAAACATTCCAGAGAATATTCCTGTAATTTCCTGTTAAAGGAAAAGCAGGACATGTAGGGTAGCAAATAGAGGAGTCAGAACCTGGCTCAGGAGCTGTTTTGATGCATAACATTTCCCACTTTTACTTTATAATGAACTTTATCCATATGCACAGTTCGCTGTTGGATCTTACGGGGTTTTCTGGGAACTTACCAAGGTTGGGACCATTGGAAAAATGACAACACTTATTTCAGGTGGTAGAAAAGCATAGCTTTTATGTTTGTTGATTGAGTTTATTTCTCCTTTGTTGACTTTCCCACTGTCTAATTTAGTCTTCCTGCTACTTTACCACTAGCTTCAAGTTTTATACGGAGACTCACATGAAGGAGATACATAAATACACACACATTAAATATGGTTTTCTTGAATTCTATGGTAAAAGACTGTTTTTCACTCTTAAAGCCTAACAAGGATATTCTAAATAGCTGGAATTTCCTAAGAGGTTCTTTGATGTGCCTGAACCCTTTCTCTAACACTGAAGTTTATGGATAGCAGGTAACCCACCTTGGGTACTGATGAGCAGAAAGCCCAGGCATGACATCAGAACTTTGAGATTTTGAATGTGATGAAGGGTAGAGAGGGAGATGGAAATGCACCGTAGCTTTATAAGCAATGAAGCAACCTATCCTGCCTACATAAACAACCTCCCATGAAAATTCCTAACACCAAAGTTTGATGGAACCTCTTAGATGATGAATGTGTTGACGTGGCTAGACGGTAAAGTGTTCTGATTCCAAAAGGAGATGTATTTTCAACCCTCATAACTGCAATCCACTGACCCTTTGTTCAGCTGGTTTTGCACTGTATATTTGGGGCATTTTCCTGAGTTCCATGAGTCATTCTGAAATGTGGGTATCAGAAAGTTAATAACTTCCTAACCAGTTTTTCGAACACACAAGTGATTCTTCTCATCTTAGACTCATTTAGACATCCTTGTTGAAAGACTTGTCCTTTTAACCTGTGGGGCGTTTGATTCCAGACCCTGGTGGATGATTCTGGAACTCAATTACAGAAATCACAACACAGATAGGACAGGCAAAATCAGTGTGTCATTCAGAATTCTTCAGGGAAACAGCTCGAGACACACACACAGATCCATAATGGGGTTTATTATGGGTTTGGCTGGTGTGATTACAGATACTGAAAAGTCCACAGGTGTGCCACCTGAAAGCTGGAGAACAAAGAAATCTATAGTATCACATCACTCAGTGTGGACCCAAAGCCCGAGAAAAGAATAGCTGAATCAGTGGCTCAGCTTCCATACCAAGGCCAAAGATATGAGAACCAAGGCCATGAGGTTCTGTATTAGGACAGGGAGATGTGTTCCCTTTGGACTCTGTGGAATGAATCCTGATTGCACACAATGTTGAACTGTGAGTGTTCAGTGTTCCATAGTCTAGTCATTAAAATGTGAACTCTTCCAGGAACTCCTTCATAGACACAGCCTGAAATAAGGTCTCGAACCCTCTGGGCATACCTAAATAAAGCTGACATATGCTAGAGATCTTTATTTTTCATCTGAATGCAATTACTAAGTCATTTTGCTGTATATTAATGTGTGTGTATATGCGCATGTGTGTGTGGTATGTTTAAAATGGTGCTAAAGTGAATATTTGCGGTTTAATTAAAAGTGAATTTCTTTAGATGGCTTAATATGCTCCCTCCTGCTCACTTACTCTCTATCTCTCTCTCCTCCTGTCTCAGCTTCCTATCTGTTCACCACCTGGTTGTCCTCAAAGTATCTTGTACAAGATATATTATGAGAAGACAAATTCTCAGTGATGGAGAATGTTCCTTTTTGGTACTTGACTAAAAAATATAATCCCCTAAGGGGAGGGTGCAATCAGACCAAAAGAGGTCCTATAGTCATAGGCACTCCACATAAATAGATTTGTCTACATTCTTATATTTATTCTTTTCCCACTCTCCATTGCTCCACATCCAAGGGAAAACAAAGGCACTTTTGGCACTAGGCTTAGGGATTTTAGAAGTCATTTTATAAAATCATTAGTGCTGCACTGAAAATGAAAGGATGGGTGTTAGATACATGAGGCTTTGGCAAGAGGAAGGAATTTGGGATTAACACACATGAATAGGAAAAGGGCAGTGAGTTATGAGTGATATCCAGGAAAAGACCCTTACCATTATCTGGAATAAGTTCTCTTTGTATTAGAAGACAAAAACTTGAATTCTGTGGAAATCTACTTGCCCTGATTCCTTCCATCTTTGTTGCTTCAACTCATTTGCATGATTAGTCTAGAGAACAATTTATCATCCCTCTTTTACACATCTGATGTTCTAAAGGTCACCTGGCAAGTCACAAATGACATTGGCCATATCCTCTGGGGTACTTTCTAATCACTGCACTTCCTCCCCAATGATTTGGGTGTCTGGCACATTTGTAATTGACAGAAGGATAACAATGCAATCTGGCTGGCTTCCAAAGCCATTCTCAGAGACAGGGTGGTGTGAGGTAGCTAAATTGCCCATATCCATCCCCCAGTCCTTAGAAAGGAAGACTAAATGATAGCAGAAATGTTATAGGAAAATGTAAATAAAGGAAATATCTGATGGAGGTCATTGTCTCTGCAATTTAAAGAAAAAAGACATATATGTAAGTAGAATTCACTTTGAAGCTGAATAAGCCTGCTGTGTGTAAAAATAGACATGGATGCTTTGGAAACTCTACGGCTATCTTTAGAAATTTCCAGCCTGCTCCTGCCTTTGATACCCTTTCTTTTCACTGGCACTCTATGCACAGGGAACTTTTCTTGCAGCTAAAAGCTTTATAAAGCTCCCTGATCTATGTGATGCCTACCCACACTGGTCCAGGTAAAAGTGATTGTCTCCAAAATGATGTAGCTACTCCAACGTGGAGAGAATTACACCAATCATAATCAAGATACATTGGAGAGTGCAGAATAATGATCTTCTCCCTTTAAAATGTAAACAAAATTAGAAATGTTGTTGCTTCTTCATTGTAAGCTATTGGCAGGGTGTTTAACTGATGTATCATATGCAGGTTTCTATAAATCTGCTGACAACCTTGTATTGACCTGCTGAAATCCTATATAAAGAGCATGCCTTAATGCCAAAGGTTTGTTGGTTTATATTAGTGCAAGGTATTATGACCCTAAAATAACACCCTTAAACAGTGTGATCTTTCTAATTGCTAAAATCATGGGTAAGTATACCATTTCGATTATTTTCCTACAAAACCTGGTAAATGGCAGTGCATGATCTTTCTGAATTAAGAAAGCACTTTGTGTATCAATTTTTGTCCTAAGTGTGGTGGATTACTTAGGTGGTTCTAAGTATTTATTTGTTTTGGGGCCTTCTGGGCTAGGCAGCCTTTGTCTTATCTATTCATGGTAGTTCTGATTAGAGCAGCCACTTATTTTAACTGATACTGTTGATGTGTGCTATCAACAGTATTGAAAGGAATTTCGCCATTCTTCTGTGCTCTTGTCTTTCAGTTACCACCAAGAAAAAGTCATGCTTCCAGGCTACCCCACGGTTACATGGGACAGATGAGGGGATATCTGGAAGGTAACTGTTCTAGAGATTACTGCCCTGAAATTACATGTTATAACAATGAGTCAGTGCTGTGTTCTGTCCTTGAATTTGGTGATGGTTTTCTCTGCAGCAACAGTTAAAGGATTCTATGCTAATGGAAAAGCCTCAGTGTTGTATTGTTTAATACCAGTTTTGTAGAAGAACTAGAGTAATGGCTCAGTAGTTAAAAGCACTTGCTGCTCTTACAGAGGATCTGAGCTCGGGTTCCAGCACCCACCTCAGGTGACCCTTTGACTCCCAAGGCTTCTGCATACACCTGTTGCACACAAACTCACAGGGTCACACATAAAGAAAATAAAACGTCTTTTTTAACTTTAGGGAAATTCTAAACGAATAAATGAGTTAATCCAAGTTACATGCAAATCAGTACTAGATCATATCTCAAATCATCCCTTGTTTCCAACCTTCATGGTTTTTTTTTTCCTTCCAGAGTCCTTTCTAGAAGTTGGATACGATGCTTATTAAGCTTTATGCCTAAAATGAAAAGCAATCACAGTGCTGCTGACCCTTGACCAGTTTCAGTCATCTTACTTGTGAGTCAAAGGCATATGCTCGTTGTTCGAGGAATGGACTTCTGGTATCCTCTCAACATGGCGGAGACCTGTCCCCCAGGAGGGTGCAGAGATCTGACTCAATGCACACCACATGAAAACTAACTGAAGCCCTTAGCTTTGACAATGACTAAGAAGAGAAGTAAGAATGGTGGTAAGAGGTTTGAACATTGCTGTGCTTTTGCCCTGATTCAAGAATTATCTTGAGCCAAGAGTAAGAGTGTTACAGAGAGAGATATATGTGACAGTTGGCTTCCTATTTGGTACATGGCTTCTTACTACTTTGGGATTGAAGACTTTCATACAGCTGGAAATATTAGTTAAGTCTGCACTTACAAGGAATCTCTCAATGTCCCCTACAAAGTTTTAAAAGTTGCAATCTAACATGACCTAACATACAGAGTTAGGATGAAGTAATTCATTGAAGAAATAAAAAATCCTTTCAAAAGAGTATGAGAAAACCATCAGAATTCAAATCAGCACTCAAGTTAGACATAACTATCTTTTATATTTCACAGGAGTATGCTTCATTTTTTATTTCTTATATTTTATTTCTATTTTTTACAGTCAGATATGTGCCTTATTTCTTGTTGGTGTCTTTGGAGACACATTCAGAGACTGAAACCAACTGAATTACTATGGCATCTTCTAATAAATTTCTACAGATTCAGCTGAGAAGGCTCCCGTAGAAGGCTTTCATAATTGGGCTCCAGAAAGTGTATGCACACTGACAGGTAATATTCATGCCCCAAAATTTGACAGTAACAATTTCATTGTGCTCCAGTTTTAACTCCTACCTATACACTGGAGATTCTCAGCAGCTTAATCTAGCAAAGGTCTCTTGCCTAGTTCTCAGAGTTCTATATTCAGCTGGACATTTGTATATCTGCACATGAGTGTGCTAAGGCACCTCAAATTAAGATAAGCAAATCTAAGTCCACCCTGTTCCACTTTCACCTTTTCTTCCTGAATTCCCTGCCTCTGTTAATGACCTCACCATCCATCTAGTTACTTAAACTCTCATCTTTCACAGATCTTGATCCATCTTCTTTCTATTTGCTCAACGGCCTGTCAAATTCACTCCACAGCTGCTTTTGAAATATGTATCCTCATTTATAATCCTTGTTTTCCCAAGATCTCTCAACTGAAGTGTAACTTTTCCAGGTAACAGATCCCTTAGATTCCTTAAGTAAAAGATAGCCAGGTCAGTGTCACAAATAGGATGTCTTCTAGAACTGGACATGATAATATTGTAAAGCCTTAGCATGGTCTTGGGCCTCACCTGTACAGGGAAGACCCTTGGACTAACTGTCTAGGCTCTCATTTTTGCTTCACTCCTCTCTATTTTTATAACCTTGAGCAAGTTCCTCAGTTTTTTCTTCACTAACAATCATTCTGCCTATCTCAGAAGGCCTCTGTGATCGCTAAAGGAGTTAGAATAGTAAAGCACATAGGACACTTCCCAATGCAGAATGAGCAGACTATACATTCTACAGAGTGCACTAGAGGGATTGACTCAAAAGCAAAGTTTTTTTGGAGAATTCAGAGGCTGCCCACATGGTCACGCCATGGGTTTGTTTGAGATGGCTACAACAGTAAGGAAATTACAAAAAATAAAAATCATTGAAACAAAATCATTGATTACAAGGACTTGATACAGGGAGTAGTGTCACATAGCCGCTGATGACATTTCTCATTAGACCACTGGCTTATTTAGAATTACTCAGTATTGTTTTTAGTTTTGTTTTGTGTATGTGTGAGGCAGTGAACATGTATTTGGGAAAGTGTATGTGTATGCCTCCATGAGGAAACTGGAGGTAGATGTTTGCTCTCTCCCTTGATGTTTAATTAATTAATCAATTAATTAACCATTTCTTCATCCATTAATTTACTCATTTACTCACTAATTTACCTATTTATTTAGAGCCAGGGCTTCTTACAGAATGTGAAACTCACAGCTTCTACTACAGTGACTGCTACTGAAACCCAGCAACACTCCTGTCCCCACCTTTCTAGCTGTGGGGTAGCAAGGACATGCCGCCTTGCCTGGGTTTTTTACATGGGTGCTGCCAGATTGAACTCAGGTCTGAATTTATTCCTGCACTGCTGTTGGCATTCTTTTCTGTTTGGCCTGAACTTATAATCATACGATGTTTGATATGGCTCAGAAAAGCTAAATCCCACAGTAGCAAAGTATTATTATATACAATAATGTATGCAGTGTATTGGGAAATATCTGATGATCTCTTCATATTCAGCCTTGTTGGCTCATCAACAGGAACAAGGATCGTTGGGCAGGCATGATTCTCTTCCACCTCTCCCATCCTGAGTATATGGTTTCCCACATGCTTTCTGTCTCTTAGATTCCCTCTCATTGTTCTCTATCCACAGGTTCTCTTCCTGTTTTACCTCTTGAGCTACTTGTTTTTTATTGTCAGTTTGATACGACCTAGAGTCACCTGGTAAAAGGTAACATTAACCTAAATTAAGGGATTGCCCAGATCAGATTAGTTTATGGCCATGCCTGTGAGAGATTCGTCTTTCCAATCATTTCCCTTTTCAGCAATAGGTGAATTTCATTACCCTTTGCATCTTCCTCTGCTTTATATCTAGAAATAAAGAGCACAGGCCAATTGAGTAGATTTGGCAGAGACAACCTAGCCCACAGGACTTGACATCTGACTCTTTACAGAACCAGTGTTCCAAACCTTGCTTTCAGAGACTTCATCCTATCTCATAGCTTTAAAATCGAAGTATTCTCCCCAATAACCATGGGTTAATATCATTGACCCATTAATCTTTTGAGCTCCACACTGGTTTACACAGTGTCTTTGCTGCCACTTGATATTAGAAGGTATTTCAGAATAGAACAGTGATTATGGTAACAAGGCTGGAGCAAGGGTTTGAACCTTACCTTTGCCTGAATGTGAGACCTTGTTGCTAATCTCCTTATGACTCCTATTCCACTAATACATAGTAAAGATCATGACAACAGTAGTGTTTCACAAGGAGTTGAGAAGATAGTGTTACTTAGATGCAGTTACCATGCCCTTTCTCCACCTTCTACTCTGAATCAGGTTATCAAGAGCTCTCTCTCAAGTACTTTTACAAGGCACACACCTGACGATCTCCATCACTAATATTCTACATGAAGCTTCCATGGTATATCACCCAAGCAATAGCTCTCCTGCTTTCTTCTGCTTCATTGTTTTTACATTTTTATTTATCTATAATGTGTACACTGTTCTGCCTTCTCTGCTTCATTCTCCTGCCTTCTCTGTTACTCAGCATTAAGCCAGCAACCAGTCTTTTAAAAACGTAATTGTGTCACACCACCATTCAGCATAAAATCTTCCACTGCCTTCCCAACAGGCTTAAACTCATCACTATTGACTTGCAGAGCTCTCCCAGCTTTCCTCCACATTCTCTCTGCACACACTGCCCCTTTATTTCCACTTACATTGGCTTTCTTGTTCCTCACCATGTAAAAACAACTTGACCTTGCCTAAAGCCTTTGAACCTAATGTCCTCTATGTCTAGAAGGATTTTCCCTGAAATATTTTCATAGTTCACTTTCTTTTTATTTTTTATTTTGTTCTAAATGTCACATTTCCAGTATATTTCTTTTCCTTTTTATATTTAAAATATACTTTCCATTGCTGTCTACTCTCATAGTAATTTTTGTCTTTTTGTATCATCTTTATACCTTTTTTCTGCTGTTCTGGTTTGATTTCTGTTGCTCCAATAAAACATTCTGACCAAAAGTAACTTAGGAAAGATGAAAGAATTTATTTGGCTTATTCTTCCATGTCATAATCCATTCTTGAAGGAAGTCAGGGCAGGAACTCAAGGCAGGACCCCAGAAGCAGGAACCACAGTGGAAAAAGCTTGTTGGTTTTTCTTCCTGTTTTTCTCCATGTCTCATTCTTTTATACAACTTAGGACCGACTGCCTCTGGATGTTATCTACAATGGACTGAGTACTCCCATAATAATTGATGACCAAGTCAAGCTCTCTCACACAAGCCCACAGACCAGTTTGATCTAGGTAATGCCACTATTGAGATGCCGTTCTCAGGTGATGCTTTGTTGTGTCAAGTTGACAAGTGAAGCTAACTAAGATAATCATTTGCTCACGGTTTTGTTTATTACATCATTACTGATTTCAATTTCCCCAGTCTCATTTGCTGGCTCATGAATCCATCCTAACTTTCTCTTCTTACAGTTGGAATCAAACTGCATCAGTTAAGTGAAACACCCTCACACCTCCCCAGCAAGGCTAGCCGTTTCCCACACTGAGTTTCCAAAAGCTTCACCCTCTTTAATGTACAAGCACTTGCTTAAGTATGATCTGCTTCATGAAGTCTTCCTTAATTACTTCTGAATTTTTCCTTATTCATTACGTAGAAATGTCTGCGACTATACACTGAGCTGGCTTGCTGCTCTAATTCTACTTCCTTTCTCAAAAATAAAGGAAGGCCACAGGCATGGCCTATGTGATATAGGTTAGCCTAGATTCTGCCAAAGAATGGAATCTGATGCAAATGTTTGGGAACATTACAGTTACTTGGGAATTGATCCCAATGTTTCTTTTCCTTGGGTCACTTTCCTTTGAACAGCAAAACTTATATAAACAAGAATTGCTATCAATATCATATTGCTATCTTATAGTGTTCCTAGAAAAATCAATAGATATTTCAGTATTAAAACAAGGCATGGTGTAATTTGCAAAGACAAAAATGATGTTCCATGAATAATCATTATTGATCTTTTATTTTAAAGAATGGACCAATCCAGAACCAATAGCACATGCATATATCCTTGAAACTTTCCATTGGCATGTGGAGTTCAAGGAGTTATATGGCAATGGAAACTTTAGCCGTTGTAAAACATGTCAAAAAGAATTAATAGTTGCATGCCAGATGCTCTCACAACTACTTTCTCCGAAGAGATAATTTCAGACCTCCAGACAAAATATTAAACTTTAATCATTGCTAGCCCTACCCTGCATTTTCTTGTTTTATTTTCTCCATCTGTTTGTATTTGTGTGCACTATATTTTGCTGAAATTGGGACTACAAAATGACAAAAAGAACATCTTTGTTTTCATCATTGAGAGAGTCTTAGAAAAATGGTTTGCAACTTAAAATTGTCTACATTAGGGCAAGGCACTGCTTGGTCCAGACATGGCTGGAAATCTGCTTTTTTCACTGTGAAGTTCCTGAGAAATATGGAGAAACATGTTGAGTAGAATAGATGCTAAAATGCAGATCAAAACTCAGGAGCAAATACTTTCTGGTTCAATTTCAAGACCGGCAAACATTCTTTTTTTGTGCTTCTGAAATGCTGTTGCAAAGTAAGTAGTATACAAATAAGTTCTTTGACAAAAGAATTTGAACCTCTACATCTACATTTGATGTGGGAGTTATTTTTGTTTGACCTTACAGGGCTAGAGAGATGGCTCAGGAGTTAAGAGTACTTGCTGTTCTTGCAGAGGATCCAGGTTTGATTTCCAGCACTCATATTGTGGTTCACAACCATTCCAAATTCCAATTCTGGAGACTCTGACATCCTCTTATGATCTTCATTGGTATCAGGTCTTGATATGCTGCATGCACCAATGATAAAATAAACCTTAAAAGTGACATACTTTACTCTGAAAAGGTAAAGATTTATGAAAAAATGGGAAAAAAAACATTAAAGATGGTTACACATCATGGTAGGGTATTTGCTTAGGAAAGTTCTTCTCAACATGCATCAAATATGTACCTTTTTCTTTTGTGATATTAAAATAACATCCAGGTAGGAAGTTATATGCTTGTGAAACTACCTTTTTAAAAATATAGTCATTTTTTATGAGTATTTTCCATGATAGGACACACTCTTCAGCAACGTAATCATGGCATGTGCATAAGATATATCACCTTCTCTACCACTAGAAGAATGCTCCAGCTTTGCAGCCAGTCCTGAAGATACCTGATAAAACAGGATCAGATGAATGGGGAGGAGGTCCCCCCTATCAGTGGACTTGGAAAGGGGCACTGTGGAGATGAGGGAGGGAGGGAGGGACTGGGAGGAAATGAGGGATCGGGACACGGCTGGGATACAGAGTTAATAAAATGTAACTGATAAGAAAAAATAAAATTCAAAAACAAAAAAAGAAAATTAAGAAACAAACAAGCAAAAAAAAAGAAGTTTACAGAAATTTAAAAAAATTAATAGAAGAGAGTATTTAAGGATGTAGTTCAAGGAAACTTCCCAAAAAATAAAAGGATTGAAAGTTATAAAATATAAATATACAAGATCTCACAAAATGAAAAGCTGACTCAACTCAAAGGTATAATAAAATGGATGGATGGATATATATATATATATATATATATATATATATATATATATATATGTATGTATGTATAAAAAAAAAGAATGCTCCAGCTTTCTCAAAAGGGGCTATTCACTCTGTGTCTCTACTAAGAGACAAAGAACAAAACCAAAATCAAATATTAAATATCTGTTGATTGGACTCTTCTGACTATAGTGGACATATATTTTGGTATCTTCTCCCCAGAATTTCCCTTTAACATTAGCTAGCCCCTTCATTTGGAGAAACAGCAGTACCAATGATTGGTCAGCTTCTAGCTTCAAAGTTCTTGAATTGGCTAATCTGTTATTTGGGGACATGTAAGTGATCTGAAATTAAGACAGAAACCATAATTATGAAGGAAGGAAGATTATCTCTTAAAGAAATTATGGTATTGGGTGTAGGGTGCTCTGACCCTTTTATTCTTTGTTGTATTCATTGTTTGAGTGAGGAGATACTAGATACTCTCTTCTGCTCCATTACCATTGATTTAGCATAAAGTAACAGGACTTCTGTTAGCTTCTATATAATAATTATAATAGATAATCCTATTAAATTTCCTGTAAATAAAATAAACGGTCCGTCTCATACTTTTTTGCCATTATTATTTTAATGCACCATTAATAACTACACCTTTGTAACACAGTAATTGCAACCTCAGAGGAACCTGGGAAATCACCAGTTTATGAGTTTTATTTGCTTTGTATTCCCTTTCCATTATGGAATAGATTTTTTTTACATTGTAGACCATTATTTTAAGAGTCTATTTAGTTCCTTGAGATGAGGCCAGTGCATGGCAAATGTAGAAAAAAAAATGTGATGAGTAGGTGAGCAAATGATTGGATTTCCTGCATGAGGTGCCCCAAGAGTTTCTATTTAAAGAGACATTGATCCCCCAGGCTACAATCAAATACCATACCAAACACACCATGAAACATATCGTGCTTTCCATAGTCCTTCAGTTTTATACAGCAGTAAAAAACTTCATTGTGTTTATTGCACTCTTTCAAAATGAAATGTAAGCTGAACTTTAAAAACATGAATTCAGCTTCCAGGGAGAAAGCAATAAAGTCCCACTGAAACTTAAACACAGATGATGGAAGGGTTTGCTAAAGGACTACCTTTGAATTCCAGTTATCTGAGGAATCCAGGAAAAGTTCTCAAAGGCAAAGTTTGAAGTAGCTAGAAAAATTTTGGTCTCTTTTTGGACTACATACTTTATGCCCCAGGAATAATGTTACAGACTTCAGAAAAGGGAAGAGAGAGCTCCACGATGAGCTTTCCTATTCTAGCACAAAACAATACATTTCACAATTTTCCTCTTCTCCATCAGTCTAAAACTGTTCAGAGTTCCTGAAACGGACCCTCTCTAACAGGGCTTAAAAGTGGCAAATAATTAATGTACAATTTAGTGATTTGATTAATTACTTCTGTTTTTATTTTGTCTCTTGGGGTTTTGTTTGTTTGTTTGAGACAGGGTCTTAATATGTAGTCCTCAGATGACCTGGAATTCACCCTGTAGACCAGACCAGCCTCTAATTCATAGAGATCTGCCCCCCTCTGCGTCCCTAGTGCTGGAATTAAATATGTACTACCACAATCAACAGGTTTAGCTTTTATAATTAAGGTTAAGTCCATTTTAATGTTAAAAGGATCACAAATGTAACAACAGCTTATTAATAATGGAGGTGTCAGAAACAATTCCTGAACAAATGGCTAAAGCAATTTAGGTATAGGACAGCTCTTTCAAGTTGCTGTATTTGGTCATACAGGCCAACAGGACCGATATATCTTTTTTTTTTTTTTCCTGTTCATTGCACTAAAAATCTCTGTACATATTTAATTTTCTTCTGATCATCTACCATTGTTACTGCCGAACCACATATGCCAGTGCTAAACATATACACCTTGCAGACTTCCATGTGCACACGTCAAGAGAGGAGTAAGAAAACCATCACTCAAAGGGCTCAATTCAGGCGGTTCATGCAATCTCTAGGAAATCTATAACTTCAGTGTCTTCATGTGAGTCTAGAAGGAACCACAGAAGTTTATTTCTTTTGAAAAGGCTCTCCTTCTTATCTCTTTCCCATAAAGACAAGCAAACTCTTGGTCCCATCTGTCTTGGCACCAATCATCATACCCTTGAATAGGGTGGTGGGATAGCTTGTGTTAACTGTCAATTGATAGTATCTGAAATCACCTGGGAATCAGGAGTCCAGATAGACCAGATATACCAGTGAATGATTATTTGTATTACGTTAGCCTCTGGCCATGTTTGGGAGAGAATGTCTTTTTTTAATACTGAAGAGAAGATTTTACTTGTAGCATTGGCCTTAAACAAACAGAATTCCACCTGCCTTTACCTCTTGAATGCCAGAATTAAAGGCATATGTGGCCATGCCATGCCTAGTCATTAGGAAGTATATTGATTAGGTTAATTGAAGTGGGAAGGTCCACCCTGATATTGGGTGGTACTATTCCTTGGGCTTGGTTCCTGGACTGTGTTAAAAGAAAGGTCACTGAACATATGTATTCATTGTTCTCTACTTCCTAATTGTGGCTGCAAAGACCAGATACCTCTATCTACTGTCACTAGAACCCTTCAGCCATAATGAACTGTATCTTCAGTGAGGAAATACTCTCATCTCACTGCCTTTTCTGACCCTTTGCTGTCCCTCCACATATCAAAAAGCTACTCAAAGAGCTGTGTGGGCCTATAGCTCTGTCATTAACAATTCTTTTTCTCAGCTTCAGTGTCCTTGTTGCTTTAATTAGACTTTGTTTTCTTGCAATGGCTCTCCACTTTCTGAATCAGTTTTAAAGATTGTCCTTCTTTTCCTCCATTGCTTTACCTATGGAGGCAGGATGGATGTCCCACTCCTAATCATGGCCATTATAGACCATTCTTGCTGGAAGATTATGCCTTGACTGTTTTACTCAGGTTCAGACTATACCACGTAACACTTGATTTTTATTTATGTCTGTATTTCTCTCTCTCTCTCTGTGTGTGTGTGTGTGTGTGTGTGTGTGTGTGTGTGTTTGCAGAATATTTTTTCCTAGTCACTGTCATGTTTTTAACCACTGCAAGTTCCACGATTTCTGATAATTTCTGACACCACGTGGATAATATTGACAGGGTTCTCTCCTATATTTCTTGTCTTTTCTTCTTGCGTGCTTGCATGTCAATACAGACTTGTGTTGATTAGCTACGTGTCGATTTGATACAATCTAAAGTCATTTGGAAAAAGTGAAGCTCATTTGAGAAAATATCTTCTTAAAATCCCCCAAAGACAATTTTATAGAGAATTTTCTTGGTTAATTGTTCATGAGAGAGCCCCACCCATTGTGGGTGGTGCCATCCATGGCCAGGTAGTCCTAAATTGCTTTTTTTAGTCATAGTCTTGTATCACAGCAATAGAAACCCTAACTAACATGAACCTGACTCAGAGTGAAATACTTGCAGTTCTGTTTATCAGTGGTGTATCACAGCTGCCTCCCTTTAGTACCCAAGTCTAGCAATACTTCGACCCTTCAGAAGGCCCAGTGCTTTGATCCCATCAATTGTTCATTGTTTTTCAGTGCTCCCTCCACCA
The DNA here is from genome assembly GCF_907164565.1 of Psammomys obesus. Taxonomy (NCBI): domain Eukaryota; kingdom Metazoa; phylum Chordata; class Mammalia; order Rodentia; family Muridae; genus Psammomys; species Psammomys obesus. The sequence goes on from NW_026596101.1 coordinate 10,656,526, forward strand.
TAATCCTTCTCTTCCTTACCTCCATTGGTCACCCATCTCTCTGATATGATTCTAGTCAGCTTTTATTCTTACCTTATCACCAAAACTGCCATGTGTGTCTTAGTAGAAACTATAGTTATGATCCCAAGAGCTGTCACTTTTCATTCTACCTATTCTTAAATTCTGCAATATTTTAGCACGTTCTCCTCTTTATCCTTGCAAAGCTAATGTGGCTTCCAAATCTCATTTTTCAAATCTCATGTCTCCTATTTTCTAATCCCATATTCATCCTTTTAGGACAGTTCCTTCTTATTTCTGACTATAATATAAGCTCTAAGCTTTAACTTTGACAAACCTACTGTTGACTAGAATGACCTCCTAAAATTTAGTCCCTGTCAATCCTTTTATTAGCTCCCTTAGAGTTCTCCAACTGACAAGTTCTTCTTTAGACCATCAAGCTCTACATACTTCTTTGATGGAGAGGAGTGGCACCTGTTTCTTTTTTTCTGCTACTTTCTACTCGAGTCATATCGACACCCAATACCAGATGCAGCTCATCTTCTTGGCCTTACTTATTTATTTTCCTTGGAATGAATCTTCCTCCCAGATCACTACACTTGCTCCTTCTCAAATTCCCTGAAAATTCCAGTACTTTTTAAGGCATTTTCTGATAATATTTTCAATGTTTTCTTCATGTTCTGATTGCAGTTCATTTTTTTAGTAACCAATCACACACAGTCAGTGCACAAGTAAGTTTTAATCATTTTTCTTAAATTCTCGAATGCATACTTCCAGGAATAATGATCTTTGTTATTGCCTTTTTGTTATTTTCTCATCATTATCGTTCCCTGTGTGTGCTGGGGCCTTTTTGTAAGGGTTAGACGGTCAAAGTCATGGTAACAGCTATAATTAGTTATGAGGTAAACTGGGGATGCAAGTGAATTTGCTTTAAGCTAACCCAGAATGTGTTATGGTTGCAACCTTACAGTATTATCATCAAGCAGATAAAACTTGAATTCATCCATATAACACTTATAGCCTTCATCCTATACCACTATTACTACTGTCATCAATGGGCTCTTTTTAAAAATTTTTATTTATTATTTAAAACATTTTATTCACTTTTTATCCCAGCTGTGGCCCCCTCCCTCATCTCCTGCCAATCCTATCCTCCTTCCCTCATTTCGTCCCAATCCCACCCTCTCTCCCTCATCTCCTCCCATGCCCCTCCCCTAGTCACTGATAGACCTAGCTTATCAGGTCTCATCAGGACTGGCTGTGTTGTCTTCCTCTGTGACATGACAAGGCTGCACTCCCCAGGGGTTGGTGATCAGAGAGTTTGCCACTGAGTTCATAGATGGCCTCCTTTTATTACCATTACTATTAGTGTTCTTGTATCCTAGGATCATTCTAGAGAGAAACAAGAAACAGTTGAGTGACTCCTCCAAGACTTTCTTTCCCTGTTATTCTTAATCTTATAGGGCTTTGCAAATGAAACGTTTGCTGAAACTTGTCGAATTAAATTTCTTACTCATTTTTCTTTTCTGGCTCAGTTCCTTAGCATCTCCATTATACCTTGTTAAGGAGACCATAGAGTTCCCAGATTGCTACTGAGTGCATAGTGTTTGTGTAATAAATACCACCTGAATGCTTCCAGTGTGCACTGAATCATGGAGTCTCAGATTTTAAGTAGGCTTAAATCATCTGCCTCTGACATCCATCTCCTGTTTCTTTCTATAATACTTCTTTTGCAACATCTCCTGAGATTGAACACACTGCCTCTTCACAAACATGAGCATTGGTCAATGACATGGTTCTTCTGGGTTGAATCATAGTCTCCATCCCTTCCATTTCTAACGTGAATCCTATTTATGTTGCATGGAAAGTTAATAGAAAAGAGAAGCCATGGATTTAAGATGAGATGAATTGGGGTGAAGCCTGATTAAATTAACTGTTGGAGTAGTTGTTTCTATCCTGTTCACATCTGTTCACTTTCACTTTCTAAATCTCTCAAATGGATCAATATGTCAACTGTTTTATATCAAAGCACATTGGAAAATAGTCTAAATTCAGGAAAAGCTAAATTATTGCTACAGCATTACAGTCTGAGTGAAAAGGTTTGTGGGACAGTACTCTGTATGGCTAGCTAAGAAACCAAGCAGATAGAGCCACTCTCTAAGAATTAGAACTGTTTAGACAAGCAATCCATACTTGGGTGTGTCATCTGATCTCATAGCCTTCATCCATGTGTCACTGCCCCTGCAATCCACAAAAAAGATCTACTTTGATATTTTACCTTATTACACACAAAGCCTTCATCTACTGGACCATCCCAATAAGAATAAGTCACCCAACACATGGCTTTGTATATTCAAGGACATTCTTCCATAGTCCATGGACTCATCAGAAAACATTGATTCTAAGGCTGTGTTGCACTTATTTCTTCTTTTGAACTGAAGAGAGAAAAATAAGTGGGAGCATGTACACAAATGGCACCTCTGATTTTTGTGTACCTCTGTGTATAAATGTATTATTATACATGGAAGTGACTTCCTGTTCTCTCACTAGTATTTTGTTGACTGGATCACAGTTATGGGTTCATAGCTGACAGGAAGCCAGGAAGTGTAGTCCTTCGACTGCCAAACATAACAATCATTTCTAAACAAAAGAACAACAACAATAAAAAGACCCACCAAAAAAAAAAAACAAAACACCAAACAACAACAAACAGTACTGTACGCATTTTGTACACTGATAGTTATCATTTTCTGTACTTTGCACGCACAATAAGCAAGCCCTTTTTGTTTCTTATGCTATAATCTTAGCATTCTTAAGGTCAGCCAGTTGATGTCACATGATATTCAGCCCTCTGACCAAATTATTCTCTGTGCATTTGTTATATTTTTCATACTGTGTTTCAAGTTCTGTGGCAATCAGGCTTCATTTCTTCGCACATGCTTTAAACCTGATTTATACCTATGCATAGCAGTCCAGGTAGTGTGTGCAGCATCTAGAGAGAAGGAACTTTTCTCGTCTTGCTCAACATTCTGTGTCTCTCTTTAATGCAACAGATGATGAAGATAGTTTTGCGGGGAGTCTCATTCTAACTCTGATATACTGTGACACTGTGCTTGAATAGAGCTCTTAAGTCGTTCACAGTCACATTGCTTTGCATTTCAAAGATGCTCTAGTGCCTTTTGCCTGAAATGGATCCAATTTTCACATCAATAAAAAGCCCACACAATCATCGAGAAAACTTAGGCCTTATCCAATGGGCAGCACTTTGAAAAAAATCATGCACTTACTTAGACAAAGATGTCCTTGACATTCTGCTGTCATTTTTGAATAGATTTTCTTTTGCTTTTCATTAAGTGGGTGTTTTTAAGTATGGATATACATTAATAGTATGGTATCATTTTACAATACTCAAGCCATACTGATACTAGCTCTATTTTAGGAGAACTTGGCTTCTACTTATTTCCTGAGAGAAGGATGTACATAATTTGTAAGGATTTTGGACATCTTGTATCAAATGTATTTTCACTTGTCAATGTATTTTGAAGGTCCATATGTGTTGGAACACACCGATGCAGCTGCATCTTTATATTACAAGTGCTTGCTACATGTATATGAAAAGTCCATTTAATGCGTGTTCATTTTAAGGGCATTTAAATGGTGTCTGATTCTTTCCATTAGTACAGGCATGCTCTAGTGAGCTTCCTGAATCTACTTCAATGCAAAATCACTGTCATTTTCCTTTTACACTTAAATATGTAATTACTGAGCTGCCCTAATGACACAGTTTTAATTTTAAGAGACAATAGAAACATTTCTCCCTGAAAAGCAAAAGACAATTTTCATTTGATTTCTCCAACAATTGCAGAAAATGCCTTCCTCTCCGCAAACTCACTAATCACATGTGATTCGGTATCTATTTAAGGCAGCTAATGATTGGCATAGCTTTTCACACACTCACATCATACCATTAACGTTTACTACCAGCCTTTTGCTTTTACTGATTTTGTGAGGAAATGTTCACATCCGTTTTATTTATATGTCTCAAATGAACAGTGATTTCAAGCATGTTTGTGAAGCTGTTTTGACTATTGTTGTTTTTTTTTTCTGTTTCGTCATCATAGCATGAACCTCAATCTATGTCCATCCATGACCTTCCGAGTCTCTATTTTCATCACATGTTGTCACTAAGGTAGGATTTGATTACTATGCTGTCATCAGTGTCGCTAAATTATTCTGTCCTCTGTCACTACATCTAAGATGCCCAAGTCATAATCCCTCCCCCTTCACTTACCATGTATAGTTTCAAGTAAAATTTGTTGGTTTTATTCTTGAAACAATCCCAATTTATTATATTGTTTATTTTTCTCCCTTCACAGAGAATTTCATTTCCTGCTGGGCAGTGATGGTATATGCCTTTAATCAGAGCACTCAGCAGGAAGAGACAGGCAAATCTCTGTGAGTTTGAGGCCAGCCTGGTCTACATATCTAGTTCTAAACAACTGGGGCTACCCAAAGAATCCCTGTCTTGAAAAACAAACAAACAAACAAACAAACAAACAAACAAACAGGAATTTCATTTCTATGTAAATAGGAGCTTTTTGTGACCATGTACTTGCTACTAGTATATAGTGATCTTAATGTTCTTTTATAATTTTTATTTTATTTTATTTTTACAATTTATTCATTCTATATCCCAATTGAAGACCCTCCCTCTTACCTCCTGTCCTCTTCCTCTAGTCCCCTGAAAGGGAGAGTTCTTCTCTGCCACATGCTCATAGCTTATCAACTCTCATCAGGGCTGCCTGGATTATCTTCTTCTGTGGCCTGTTAAGGCCGCATCACCAGGGGCAAGTGATCAAAGAACAGGCAACTGAGACCCTGTCAGGGTCAGTCCCCATTCCCCTTACTAGGGAACCCACATGGAGACTGAGCTGCCTATGGGCTACATCTGAGCAGGGGGTCTAGGTTCTCTCCTTGCATGATACTTGGTTGGTTCATCAGTCTCGGCAGGATCACCTGGGCTCAGATATTTTAGCTTTGTTGGTCTCTTTGTGAAGCCCTTGTCCCCTCCATGTCCTTCTATCCCCCCTTCTTCCATAAGACTCCCTGTGCTCTTCCCAAAGTTTGCCTATGAATTTCACCATCTGCTTCGACCCCCTGTTAGGTAGAGCCTTTCAGAGGATACTCTATAGAACCTACTATAGATCTTAATGTTCTTTGCAATATTTCTTGGGTCCCTTGATAGGGTACACCAATTTTTTTTATCCTACTTTGAGGAAAAAAGACAAGTTGGGTTGAAATTTTGAAAGTAATCTAGGCAAATAGATGACTGGATTATTTTTGTTCTAGCTTGCTTTCTTCTGTTCTGACCAACACAGTGACCAAAAGCAACTTAGTGAGGAAAGGGTTTATTTCAGCTTATACTCCTAACCACAGTCCATCATTGAGGAAAGTCAGAACAGGAGCAAAAGCAGGAACTAAGCAGAAACCACGGAAGGAAACTCTTTTTGCTGATTTGTACTCTAGCTTGCTCAGTTAGCTTTCTTATACAATCAAGAAGCACCTGTTTAGGAATGGTACTTACCATGGTGGGCTGGGCCCTCTTTCATTAATCATCAGTCAAGACAAACTTTCAGGGCTGTAAGCCAATTTCTCAGGTGAGGTTCCCTTTTTCCTGATGACTCAAGGCTATGTCCATTCGACAAAAAACAAACAAACAAACAAACAAACAAACACACACACACACACACACACAAAACAGTTACCATCCCTTTTTTTGAGATAAGGGTCCTAATAAAACAAATTCTTGACATAAGGACACAAGGAAAAAAAATGTACTTACAAAGACATCCTCATCTTAATACAGAGCAAAAGTGAACAGGTTATCTTATAGAGCACTGGGCCTTTCCATTTAAGAGTCATGATTTTCCTTGGGGGTCCATGTCAAGTCCACATAATGGCAGGTCCTTCTAAGTAGAATACATGGAGTTGAATTTATATAAGGAGCTGGGAATTTTCACAGAAGTGGAAGTTTTAATGTCACAAGGAAGCCATGAACCAAGAAATAGAGGTAGCCTCTTGAAGTTAAGAAGACAAGGAAAAGGTTTCTCAGAACTTCTGGAAAGAGTTTTCCTAGCACCTTCCACAGTCACCCACATCAGATAAAGAGGGTAGGGACAGAAAACAAACTTAATGTAACCTTTGCATAATGGTTTCATAGTCACTGTTTTCCCTAATGGATAGCTATTCTTTCTGTTGTCTTTTCCTGGGTTTAGAGTGTCAAGCCTCTCACAGCCTTTTCTTTCCCATGACATCTGTGCCATCAGACACCATGCCTATCATGCAAACAGCGTCCTGAGAGGTTTGCCATACCATTTGGTAGTCTTGCTCAGACATGCCTAAACTCTAATGATGATGTCAGAGCCCTCTCAAGAATTTTCTGCCTTTGCATCATGTTTTCTGTTACACAGAACAACCCATAGACACTGTCACTCTTCATTCTCCATGTGGCTTTCAGAGGAAGGTGAATCAACAGGACAGTATTATCTCTATTTTGTGGACTCAGAATCTACATCTTATTTAAGTTCAGAAAGCTTATATAAAGTGGGCCAGATTAGAATCGTTTAATTTCAAAACCAATGCTTTTTCTATTCTGTCATTTTATTTAAAAGGAGACAAGGACTAAATAATTTGCACATGAGAAATTATCATGACTGCAAATAAACAGATTACAATGAGTGCTTCTTGTTTATTATTCAAGGGAGCAGGGCATTAGGCTTGGTGAACAGCAGGATTTCAATTGTTGCTCATTTCACCAGCATATAGTCACTATTTTTCCTTTTTGCAAAACAATCCATATAATGTGGTCTTTCTTGGTGCACATATAAATGAAGTTTATTATTTTGCCACTTTTTAAGAAAGTGTCAAATCCAACTTATGCCATGTTAAGGAACCAAACTGAAGACCTTTAGTTTATATTTTCTATAAAATCTAAGAGCCAAGATTTCTCTGTGGATACCAATGAATAATGTCAATAGGTAGAGTAACTAGACTAGGTGTCTTGATATTCCCAGATGCCAACAGTGTCAACAGACTAAATAAAATTGACAGTGTTTTCTTTTTTTTTTTTTTATTTATTTGCTAGAAATAGCTCTAGGGTTATAGAAAAATTTTGAAATGATTCCAAAGTCTCAAGTTCATGCTGTTTTTGTATTATTCTCCCATTCATCATTTAGTTTCTTATTTTACAGCATACACAGAGAAGTTATGACATTTGCCATATTTTCCCAATGAAAATGCATATAAAACTTATGCATTATTACATTAGATTTCTTGTTGCATTTCATTAATAGTTCATAATCCCAAGATATAGGCAAGGACAAAGATTTCAAGTAATTCTCATGGTACTACTGAGTCAACATGGTGAGGGCTAGGGTCATGAAAAAAGTATTGGCACACAAGAATTATTTAATGAGCAAAATTTAGAAAATATTATGTTTTTCACAGTTTCACAGATATGTATTAACTTTTTATTTCAGCTCCAAATATTGTTCTTTATGTCTATTTTTTAATTGAACCAATTTTTATATATTGTGTACTTTAATGACATTTTTCTTATTAAAAAATTACTTCTAATTATTCATTTTGTGTGTGTGTGTGTGTGTGTGTGTGTGTGTGTGTGTGTGCGCGCGCCACAGTCCTGGTGTAGCAGTCAGAGAACAACTTGGGGAAATTGTACTTCTTCTTCCACCCTGTGGAACCTAAGGATAAGACTCAATTCATCAGCCTTGGTAGCAAGTGCCTTTATTTGTGGAGCCTTTACCTCCCTAGACCCAATGTCTCTTATTGGAATGGAATTTCTTTATACAGTCTTTCTTAATCCTGATAATGGCTGGGAACTTTCCCACTTATGAACTTCCTGATTATGTTCACATGGTCTTTCTGAGTGTTGGTGATATCCGGGGATACTTCCATTTATGGATCTTGAACCTTTATTTTCTGCTTAGTCTTTTTTTTTTTTTTTAGGTGCTTTAGAAAGAAGTATATCCCACCTATCCTGCACAATTAACCTTTCTGATAATCATTCAGCTTATATTATAAAGCATACCAACAGAAGCTGCACCTGGACTTATATATTTAGACAGTGCTTTCTGCATAAATACTGTGTTCAACTCTCAGTAAATATCTGTTTCATTGTTATGGCACCCTGATTAATTAGGTTCAATGACAGCCATTTTTTTTTTCCTTAAAAAACAAACTCCTTTTTTATAGAAGCTACTTGGAGGGATTACTTAGTCAAGGTCACTAATTTGAGCAAAATTAGTGCTAATTTGAGCAAAAATTCAAATATAAGCAATAAAACTAGACTCTGCACATTCATACTGAATGCACATTTTAAAGCTTTAGTCCTTAGACAAACATCATTGGTTCAGTCTTTGAACACCAGAAACACATCCAAATTCCCACTTCTTACAGGCTGAGAGGAATCATTCATTACATTGGTGCACTTTTATTGCAGAATCATTGGTTATTTCCATGAGTAAAAATAATGCAAAGCTTCAGCACTTCCAAGAAAATAAGATTATCATCCAATCATAGTGGAGACTGAGTTATTTTTGGTGGGAAGAAAAGAAACCATGCGTACCAGAAAACATGAAACTTCAGCCATGACCTATATCCAGTTGTGCAACTTGTGGCAAATTCTTATTTCTCTCAAGAGAACTCTTAGGAGTTCTCTTAAAACAATGAAAATTACTTCCGAAGGTCCTGAGTTCAATTCCCAGCAACCACATGGTAGCTCATAATCATCTGCAATGAGATCTGGTGCCCTCTTCTGGCAAGCAGAATACTGTATAAATAAAAAATAACAAAAAATGAAAATGGGTCACATGTCATTTCAGTGCCCCTTGCAAACCTATGTTTCTCTCTTGGTCAGTTCTTCTGGTTTGTCATCATGTCAACTTTTTTGTTTGTTTGTTTTTTGTTTTGTTTTGTTTTGCTTTGAGTAGAGATAGAATACTCTGGACCTGAGCCTTTCTTCCAGAGAACATTGTTTGCCAGTCCTGATGTGATGCCACTATCAACAAGGGTCAGATATGCAGCTACGTATATGTTCAATAGCACAAAGCACAGTCTCCTGATGAGGAAAAACTATCCAACCCAAAATGTCAACAGTGTGGCTATAGAGAAACTGGTAGTAACTGAGAGTTTAATATCATTGCACATTGCAAAATGCTAATCTCAAATTGATGCGCTATCAATGATTAATAACACTAATGTCTTTTTCTGCTTTGCTATTTGTAAGATCGTGCCAATGATGCTATATAATTTGAAATTTCTATTTCCATTGCTAATGTGTATGGCTTTGTCATATAACAATCATTAATAATACAATATGGGAGAGGCTGCCAATTGTATTTTTCCTCTTAATGGTAAAGATAAACAGTTACAATCCACCTCTGTACCTGCTGTTTTCCCAACTCTATTTTGTTTTGAAATGTGAATTCGTGTTCAAACACTACTGAGGCTTAAGCATTCTCCATTTGAAATTTGATATTACAAGAAATCAAAATGTCACCTATCTTAATGATACCCCATTTTCTCTATAAAAATGAAAATCAGAACTATAAAATTACATTAAAACAAAATGACTCCCACATTTCAAAGTGAGTCTCCACTGGAAATTGGCAACTGGAGCTCCTCTGTGGCTGTAGATGAAGTAAATTCTCCTATCATCAAACGCATTTGCAACAAGGCTTTCTGTTCATGAAAGGCATCCTGATAAAAATGAAAATGGCTTATTATTGTTAATAAAAATGAGCTCATAGTAGCCAGAGAAGCGAATGTTTGAAACATTGTCCGGGATATTTATAAAGGGAAAACATATTGAAGAAAAGCTGTACTCAACCAGTGGACCAAATATATTACCCTATGACTTAAGTTTGAACCCCACTTGATACTACGAGAGCTTGGGAGACTTTTATGCAATCTTCTGTTCTGCAATACTCCTCCACTCCACAGAGATGTTCTTCAGTCAGCATGCTGGCTGTCAGCTCCTCTTTTGTTTTGCTATGAATGACTAAGGTCAGGCAGGTTGTAAGAAATATGTGCATACAATTCCACAAATGAATCACAGTTTGAGGGTTTTTTTTCTTAAGGAAAATGGCAGAATTTGAAAGAGAACCAAAAATAGTCTGTTACACACCAAATCTAGAGAAAAAAAATAAAGAGGATGATAGAAGGTGAATAGAAGCCAAAGACCTTTAAGTGAAGAGACAATAAAAAAAAATCAAAATGAAAACTTTCCTGGCCATTTTCTCCGTTAAGACAAAGAAACCTAGGGTTCAATAAAAGAGCAACCACTGACGAGACCAAGGATTCAAGTACTTGGTATTGATTCTATCAGAGCTGTCTTTAGCAAAATAAACCTAATTTTAAAAGTAGCTATATCTTATATCTTTCAGTGAAGTTATCATTAGTCTTCATTTAAATGTAATTAAAGGAAATGGAGGAGTTATCTTCAGCCACTCTGCTATTCATTAATACAGCCAACAAATGCTAATGGCCTACTATCTAAAGGCTCTGCTTTAAGAACGAAACCCATCTCATTTGCCTTTCTGAATGAAGATTGAGCATCTTACCCAGGGTCCTCCTTCTTGCTTACCTTTCTTAGGTGTACAGATTTTAGTATGTTTATCCTATATTATATGTCTAATATCCATTTATAAGTGAGTATATACTATCTTTGTCTTTCTGCTTCAGGTATACCTCACTCAGGATGATCTTTTCTAGATCTCACCATTTGCCTGCAAATTTCATGATTTCTTTGTTTTTAATTGGTGAGTAGTATTCCATTGTGTAAATGTACCAAGGCAAATGAGACAGACATCGGAAGAGGGAGAAAACAGAGAACAGGACAGGAGCCTATCACAGATGGCCTCTGAAAGACTCCACCCAGCAGGGTATCAAAACATATGCTGAGATGCATAGCCAAACTTTGGGCAGAGTGCAGGGAATTTTATGAAAGAAGGGGAAAATAGAAAGTCCTGCAGGGTACAGCAGCTCCACAAGGGCACAGGGGTCTTTTCTGAGACTGATACTCCAAACAAGGACCATGCATGGAGATAACTTAGGACTCCTGCACAGAAGTAGCCCAAGGCAGCTCGGTATCCAAGAGGGTTCATCAATAATAGGACCAGGGATCATCTCTGACATGAACTCATGAGCTGGCTCTTGGATCACCTCCACCTGAGGGGGAGCAGACTTACCAGTCCACAGAGGAAGACAAAGAAGCCAATCCTGATGAAACCTGATAAACTATGGTCAGATGGAAGGGGAGGAAGACCTCCCTATCACTGGACTGGGGGAGGAGCATAGAAGAAGACTGGTGGGAGGGTGAGATTGGGAAGACGCGGGGAAGGGGGCTATAGGTGGGATACAAAGTGAATAAACTGTAATTAATAAAGTAAATAAAGAAAAAAAAAGAACTAAACCTAGCAGTTATCATGGTGTGGAAGTATTAGTATACTCTTCTACAGCAAATGACTCCCAATCTGGCATCTTAGATAAAACAGATGTTGAGAATTTCTTGTAAATTATATATATATATATATATATATATATATATATATATATATATATATATCAAGAATCAGAAAAGCAAAACCTGTTTATGTGCTTCTATCACCGAGTCTCTTGTAATACTGGAATCAATTAATTATCAGTCAAATCTGCAATTCTTGAAACGGAAGTAGTAGGTAGAAGTTCAGTTTCCAAGATGTCTCTCTCCCCTGGTACAGGGTGTTTCTGGGTTTCCCTTTGGCAAACTGGAGTGCTGCCTTTACCCACAATGAGCCAACCAAAACAGAGGTAGGGTTATGGAATGACCACGGATGCTCTGTGTTATAGTTCTCATCCATTTCATTGGATAAGAAAGTTTTAACCATTTGCAGCTTCCTGTAGAGGTACCACCAGCAAATACAAAGCCTTGGAAGGACACATAATATCATCTGTAGGCCAGGCTAGCTCAGCTAAGGTTTCATGAAACTCTGTTGAACTTCAACATAATGGGAACAGGGATAGGAAAAAAAAAAATGGAATTCATTTGTTTCAGAGAGGAGAGAAAGTGTGTCCTAGATTGTATGACTATGTAGTTCCTCTGATGGAAGAGCTTGTTCAGGTATGTTCTTCTTGAGTGTGGGTTCCACTGCTAAAGGCAGGAGTGTCCGTTTTCCTTTAGTACCACAGACAACGGCTGTTGAGTGAGTCCTAACAAGTGATGACTAGAACTCAGGGTCAATCTCACCTTTTGATGATCCCTGTGCTCCAAGAGTGAAAGCAGCCTCTTTTTCTTCCTTTTTTGATCCCTTAATCAGGTAGTTTAAAGATATACTACAAGTGGCATATTTCTATTAAACCATTATATACACATGTCATGTTTTCATTTATAATTCACCACAAAATCTGCCTTTTCCATACATTTCCCACTGTATATGTTCTTTAGAAAGCAAGAAAGAATGTATGCAATTTGTGTATTTAAAAAAAAACATATTACCAATATATAGTAGAAACACTGGTAATATTTGTTGGACACATATAACAACTAAAAGAATGAATGAATGCACAGAAGAGTAGCTTTTCCTAAGAACAATAAACCATAATTAAGTGGAAACTTGAACCTCAATGATATGAACATCAAATCCATTAAAAAAAGAAAGACAAAAAATTAAAAAGAAAAGAAACATTTATATTCATGATGCTTAGACTGCTTTGCAAGCCCAAAGAGAACAGCTACAGATTCAGAACTAAATATATTTCCAGATTCTGCTATAAAATCTGACTCTGTTGGCAAGCAGCTGACACCACTGGATCCTTGATGTAGGAGCTCTTTAAATCTCACAATCACTAGTACACGGAAATACCCGTCATGGTGCAAATATTTACACTCATTTCTTGCGTCTTTCTGCTTCTTCATGGTTGAGTGCTACAATTGTGTTTTAGCAGTGGACTTTATAATTACTAACCCTTTCCTGTACCTGTTTCTTTACAGCAGCTCTTATTTATTTATTTTAGCCTCTTCTCCCATATGGGTATTTTCTTATTGACCTTCCCTTCCCTCTGCACTTGAAAATGTGGATTTAAAAATGTACCCATAATAAGAACTTTACCCCAAAGGAAGCTCATCTCATCCTAGGAAAGGCACTTTGGAAATAGTCGATGCACAGCAGAAATGCACACAAAGCCCTTGCAGGGCAGATGCGTTAGTATCATTTATTTTAGATTTTAACCATCTAAGCGATAAAGGTCAGTGAAGGGTGGCTGTGAAGACAATTAAGGTCATCAGGATTTACTAGGGATTATTAGTTCTCCTTAAAATGGCAGCAGACTTAATATTGAGCCAGGATTGCAGAGTGGCAAAAGCCATTTTTAATTATTAAAAGTAATTTCACATGTGGTTTAACAGTTATAATTGGAATTTTGAGTTATGCTTTCCCTGGTAACAACCCATTTCCTTTGTTTGGATAAACCTCAGGCATGAAGAGATGAAATATGATGTCCTTTAATATGTGGTACTCAAGAAATTGCATTTCACCAGCAGGCATTCAGCATTTCTGCAGCTGAAATGGAATCTCAGTAAAATATAATAGAGATTAGGCCCCATCATTAATACATCTACTAGTCAGTTTCCATGCTTTTAATAGACAAAGGCTATTAGTAAAAGAGGTCTGTACGATGCCCAGAAGACTTCACCAAGGCCTGTTGATAGATTGTCAATACTTGGCTATCATCTGCAAGATGGCATTCATGGATTCCCAGCAGAAACAGGTGTAGGAATGCTACAGTTTCCTTTTGGAAAGTACTAAGTGTGTTCAAATAAAGTACAAACTATCGCTATAAAAGCCAATATTAGCAGGAAGACCATAAAACAGAGTACTTGTCCAGAAACAACCTCTGATTGCTGGGCTTAGAGAACTCCTACTGAGATTCCGAGCACAATTTGAATCTCCTTTTATTTTTAATCTGTCAAAGCCTCATTAATGTACAACACTTTTAATTTTCTCTTCCTCCAAGGCCTCATGAGCATCTGCTTTAGACTGAAGTGATGTTTTTACTTGCCATCCACTCACTCACGCATCCAACACATATGTATAGAGCACCTACTATGCATTAGGGAACTGACCCAAGCATCATCCTTCAAAAACCCCAGGTGATGAATTCTCTCAATAAGTAGATGTATAAACTGGGGTACAAGAGAATAAAGACACTACTGAATTACATATCTAGTAAGTAGGTATGTTGACATTTAAAGTTACTCTGTTCTTATCCCAAACATAAATGATATAATATGCTATATTATAAAATATTTTGCTATATAATTTTAAATAACATTGCCTCATAAATATGTGTACATATGTATTTGTAAATTTACAATATTTACTTTCATTAGTCTAACAGTCTCAGGCTCTGTAATATATGTGTACATATATATATGTGTGTGTACACATATTTATGAAGATATATATACACACACATATATATATAATGTGTGTATTGATACTAATACAATAGGATGAGTTCATGACATTGGTTACCAACCTTCTTGATGCTGTGACCCTTTTAATACAGTTCCTCATGTTGTGGTGACCAAGACGATAAAATTATTTTCGCAATTATTATTAATAATTGCATAATAAAAATACTATGTGACTTTATCACTCTATTTTCTACTGTTATGAATTGTGATGTAGATCTGCTCATTCCATGGTCTTAGGAGAAGCCTGTGAAAGGGTCATTCAACCCCCAAAGGGCTCATTACCCACAGGTTGAGAAATGCTGGCATAATACAGCATATGGCATGCTGGGTGGAGCTGGTTAATACTGCTTACAATAGCTGGTTAGAACCCAACTCGACATTGTTTGAGACCATGTTGGTAACTTGACATCAACTCTGGTAGCAGTATTTATTCACAGCACAGTAACTGCAAATGATATGATTCCGGCTCTGTTTTTTTTTTTTTTTTTTTTTTTTCACAGCACAGTAACTGCAAATGTTATGTTTCCGGCTTTTTTTTTTTTTTTTTTTTTTTTCTGAAGAGTTGGCTGTTAAACACTTACCAATACTACTGGTTGTATTATTTTATAGTTCATGTGCAGTGGTCCATATACAATCATTTTCTTCTGGAGGAAAAGGACCGTCCCTTTGCCTGAGCTTGCACACTGTGCAGCACCTAGCACGCAGTGGGTACACGGTAAATTATTCTTACACGAATGAGTGAATATTTTACCACATCTTTCACAGCTTTTACAATATTTACTTTCATTAGTCTAACAGTCTCGAGGTCTGTAATATCATGGCAGTAGATTGCCAAGGGATAAAACGAATAAAGTGAAGCTCTTTCTTTCTCGGCTGAATTGCTTCACAGAGAAGAGACACACTGCATATCAAATACCTCACACTTATTTCCACCTGCAAAGCCTGGGACCATGCAGGCTGCACGGAAGGCAAAAGCCTAGCCTGCTCAAAACAAAGCAACGGTAAATACAAATTCTAGCCTGTAAAGAATGTGTTTGTGTAATCTATTTATGTACTCCTCTGTTATTGTATTTATTTACTTATTTGCTCTACTCTACTTCTTTTGTTCCATTTCCTCCACATTCTACCCAAACTGATCTTCAAGAAGAAAATCTCTAAAATTGTAGGTTCCTGCTATAACCAAGATATTATCCTAATTTTATATAATCACTATCATATCTAATGTTTTTAATCGAAATAAAATTACATCACTTTCCCAGCTCCTTTTCCTCCCCACCCAGGCGCTCCCCCAACCTTTTCCACATTGCCCCTCATATTCATAGCTTCTTTTTCCTTGATTATTATTTTACATACATTTATATGTGTGTGTTGCATGTGTATGCACAGCTATATATAAATATATATTGCTGAGCCTATTTTTGTTGTTTGTGTGTATATGGTTTCAGGATTGATCACTTTGCATTTTGCAACGAATAAGAGGTCTCATCTTTGTCTAAACACTACCTTAGTTACTTCTTATCATAATGAATCTAATCTATAAAATTCATTTTTGTAAGACTATTAAAGAGGCCATTTTTACCATAGAGTACCATAAACTTGGAAATCCACACACTTCCTGCCCATTTCTGACCTGATAAAATATGGGCTTCTCAGCATGTTGGTTTTTTTTTTTTTTTTTTTTTTTTCTGTGAAATAGTTTGATACACCTACTTTGGAAGGATCAATCAAACATGGAAAGCTTCTTGACTGTTAGGTGACCTGTAATAACCATCAGGCATATGGCTTAATTTTTCCCACTGCTTTCAAATTAATGTGTTTGAATAAATGAATAAGTGAATAAATGAATGGGGAAAAATGGCTGCCAATGATTTAAACATCCTATCCGGTGGTCTGTTAGCGCATACCTCTACTCCCAGCTTGGCAAAAACAATGTTGTCACTTCAAGGCCACGCTTTAATATAATAAGATACAAGCCAGTATGGGATATAGAGGAAAACCCTGTGCAAAAATACGAAATTAAACAAGAAAAAAAAAAAAAAGCCAGCCTTGCTGTCTCCCAGAGAAGTCTAGCAGATACTTCTGTGATATCAGTAATATTATATGTCTGTACTGTCCATTAAGTAGTTTACCCAGTAGCTTCAAGCCACAGGTAACTATTGGGTATATCAGTGTGACTAAAGTGACTAAGGAACTAGATTTTGAATTTTGTACAAATTCAATTTATTTAAATGTAACACTTGTATCTGGCTTGTAGCTACTACATTAAAGTGAGTTACACAACCAGCTATAGATATATTCTAAGCTCAGATTGAAAATTTCAAAAAGCATTGCCTGCTTCAGGAAAGATAATACGACAATATAACCTCACCGCCACCACCCAGGAAAAGCCTTCCTACTTTCCTTGCTTATCTCACCCACAGAACTATATGTCTATGAGGAATTTCATGGGTGTGAGAGGCTCCGCATGCAACCATTATGGCCATGCATTCAAAATCTACCCTCCCTGCTGGGGCATATTTAAGCACCAAGGACTGCTGATAGACACCAGAGTCACTCACCGGGGCACGGAGGGAGGAGTAAAGGGTTAGAAGGTCATGGGTGACTGCTTCTGTAATGCGCAAAGCCCTTCATATGGCTTGGCTAAAGGTTAGGGCAATTATGCTGTTATCGGCTGATAACGTGGCCCAGAAGCCTCAGCAGCTTCATTTGTTGTCACATATTCTATTAAGAGAAAATACATAAATTCATTTTAGATAGTATTCAAAGTGATGAGGACAAAAGAAGCTATGTGCATTTAGAGTAGGTTGCAATTCACAGAGGCTAAGCAAGCGTGGGTGTATGCAAACATGTACACCACTAAATCATGAAGCAAAGGCCCTTTAGAGGCCATCTAATTCTGCCCGCTTACTTTACAGCTGCAAGGCTGAGAAGCGACAGACTGAGGGACATAAAGATGGCTGCAACACTAAAACCCAGGCTTGTTCATCCTCCATACTGATTCTGTTACACTGCATGGACAGGTGTGGACCGGAAATAAACAAACAAGCAAACGAATGGATCTCACATTTTATCTTGAAAGACTGCTGGAGAGTCACTATAGTCCAAGAACAGAACTATGTGCAAATGGATAGTAATGTGACACCTTAGAAAGAGGGTGACACCGTTTTGGGGGTTTTCTCTAATTCTCCCCAACACTCCATTCTCAGCAGGTGCTCATATATTCTCATTCCCCCATGGGACGTAATACCCTCTTGGAGTAAATTAGGCAGGTTGGAAAACAGCATTAACTCCTGTTCCCTAGGGAATCTCTGGTAAATCTATGCTTCAGAACAGCAATTTCCATGCTAGTGTGTGGCTTGATGTACTGGGGAACAGGGGCTCAGAGGGTGTGCTGGTGAGGTCAGGGACCACATTATTATGACTTCATTGCCAGTGAGATGAGATGCTGACTCCTCCATGTAAATCAAAGAGTTGATGGTGGGCAGGTGGCTGCTCTGGCTTTGTCATCTCAAGTTCATAACTGGGCAGGCTGCTATCTCTCATCCTTCAGACACATAGGTTTAGTAGCCATTCTGTTTTGCAAACCATTGCTCTGTGTTTCTGGAAGAAACGGCAGCACATTACATGGCCCGAAATCATTCAATCCTCAAGACTCATTTCATTCCTGTCAGCTAATCTTCTAGGGGATCAAAAAACGTAGGTGAGCCCAGAAATCTCTACAGTCATCATTTCTTCAGCTTTTTCAATATCCTGTTTTGAGGGAGACACAACTATGTGTTCTAAACTTGCATTCTGTCCCAATTTTGAAGATTCGCACAGTTTTAGTATCCTCTTACCAAAATAAAATGGCTTCAAAACTATAGGCAAATCTAGTAGCACTTAGCAAACATTCAAATTCTGTACACACTCATGTTTGCCTTTTTTCACACACACACACACACACACACACACAGCCACACACTACAAAAATTGCTACACATACACACTACAAAATTGCTGTAATCTAATAGAAAAATAATGATACTATCAGGTTTCTACCTCAAATTGTTTTTAGAAAATAAAATGAGATCTTACAAGACTTACAGAGAAATTTCCCACACAGAAAACTAATGTCAGAGATGTGACTCGTTCTGTATACCTCTTCTGGAATCTTCTCAGTAGCTGCAGGGTTTCTCAGAGGGCTGGGCTTCTGAGCATTTGAGTTCATTAAGCATACATCTCGTTTTGGCAGGAAGCCACTCTCTTTAAGCAAAACCCAGTCAGAGATAAACGGAAGGCAATCATTGCTTTACTAATAAATGCAGGCTGCAGAGATGGGGCTGCCAATCTCAGAGATGGTGTGGAGGGAGGAAGTGTGAATTGTGTCCTTAGGATTCCCACACCATAGATATAGCTGAAGCAAGAAGCCCTGAGCTGACTCTAAGAAGTGAGATATCAAAACTGTGCATACATGCAGAATGAGACCATATGTCTGGCTTGGACTGTACTTGGTTCCTGGAAGCTTGGATCATCCAAAAAAATTATGTAAGCTGGTTCTCTGAAATCCCCTTGGCTTACTTGGGAAAATAAATGAAGCTAAAACTGCTACAGATTAAGACACTGGCCAGATAAGTCCAGGAATAGGGAGGAGCTAAGTAATATTACTGAGGTATTCTAACAGAGTAAAAACATGAAAAACCCATGTTTCAGATAATAACCAATGAGAAAAGGCTAGAGCAAAGCAGCTGGCAAATGAGAGAATCTCAAATAAGTGTTCACGGTATATAATAAAGGAATGCAGCAAGATATTAGCCTCTTACCAGGAACAGTGAGGTCTGCTCTCAAGAACACCTAGAGACCAGCTATGTTTGATGGCCTCTGGGAAAAAAAGAAAGTTCACTATGCTAGAAATTTATCCAGGAGTTCTAACGGACAATGGAGGCCAAACAAAACATGATTTTAGTTCCAGCACAATCATCAGCCTACCAGTTGGATCCTGTGCTCTAAGCAATCAACATTTGTCAGCTAATGGTTCAAATCTCTTTTTTATCCTGCCTAACTAGACAAAACGAGTCAGTTTCCTTGTCTCTTGTCATGGATGATAGTGCTGTGTTTCTCGTTTTGTGCATGCAAGCTGGGTGCACGGTTACAGTGCTGTAATCATGATGCAACTCAGATCTCAGCTGTTATGGGAAAAAAACACCTTTAGGAAGTAGAAGATGGACAAGCAGGTTGACAGACATAAAAAATAGGTAAGTTTACTCCTCCTATTTCTGTCATTAACAATATGTATCAAAAGCAACCTAAGAAAAGGGTTTGTTTGCATTCATGGTTTAAAAAAGGAACATATTACATTGCCGAAGGCATGGCAACAGGACCATGAGACAACTGGTCACATTGCCTTCATAGTCAGGAGGCTGAGACGAGAAACTGGTGCTTCATGTAGAATCCCAAGTCATAAGATGGCATCACCCATGTTCAAGCGTGAAGGGACGTTTTGCTTCTTCAGCTCTACCATTCTAGAAACACCCTCACAGAAACACCCTGACACGCCTTTCCCTGGTGATAAACGGAGTAAACTTAACAATGCAAAGGAACCACTCCACAAGGACATAAGCCATGAGGGCAATCCAAGAGTAAGGAAAACAATAGACAAAAACAACAAAGAAATACAGAGAGGCTCACAAACATCTGCATTTCCAGTCCTAGTGGATCTGACGCCCTATTCTCCCTCCCTGGGCACTGTATGTACATGGCACACAGATACATAGCCAGGAAATACATAAAATAAACACATAAAATACACATAAAATAAAAATATTTTTAAGACTAGTAAGTAAAAATAACAAAAGTCTGTTCCTGCCTAATATCGTGCAGGTATGTTTCAAAGGCCAGTTCTCTCCACAAACCTCACTCCCTTTCTTAGGACAAGATTCATACTTCAGCCCTTCCAGGGAATCCCACAGTTTCTGGCATGTCTGCCTAACAAATAGCTATCTGGGTATTTACATCTCTGCTTATATCCTAGAGAGGCTAATCTTTGGGCTTTTTATAGCCCTCAGGGGTGAGAGGAGGGTAAGCCTACTGATGAAATCCCTTCTTTGTTAATGGGTGATAAAGTAAAATCCAATCCCTAGGGCCCATGACAGAGAAACCCTCTGGTCCTACTTTATGTGGATCATATATCTTAATAGATTTCCAAGCAATTTAGAAGACAAGACAAAGCAGCTGGTAAGGGCCAATTTACAAGGCCCTTGTTCCCAAGCCACATATCCCCTGCCCCCACCGCACAGTTACAAAAGCCCAATTGACAGAAAGAAGCCTCCTCCAAACATGAGGGTAGTAACGCGGCTCAGAAACCCCACTTTACACAACACAGATATGTCGTATAAAAGCTGTAGGCATATTCATTTTACAGTAGATTACACCTATTTGGGATTTACATTTTCTTCTTAGCCATTTCAAAATGGCCACTCTGAGTCAGGTAAGTGCTAACTACTGCCCATTTTCTGTTAAAAAGCAGAGAAATAAAACTGTTGGTTATGTGAATAGATAAGCCACGCTTTTGTATTATTCTTGGTTCCATAACAATGGTTTCTCCCAATTTGGAGGTAAAAATTGATAACTGATTCTGCATGTGATAACACTTTATCTCAGCAATTTCACCTTATGTAAATCTAAGGCAAGCTGTGCTTTGAGGGAGCCTGTGGGGATCGACCACAAAACTCATGACAGGGTAATTCTCAGTGGGAGAAAAATGAGTCCTGCTCTTCAAGGTGCCTTCTGCTCTGGAATACGTTTAGGAAAATAAATTAGCATCACTGTGTTACTCTCGCTCATTACGAATCAGAGTAAACAATTACTGCATTAAGCACTCTCTGAGAGGCTCCAAAGGCCACTGGTGCTTACTGCTGATTTTCATAAATGATCTTCAAGGAGCTCCCCTGGGGATGAGAGATCAGGGAGGTCCAGGAAGAGGTTAGCAAGGGCTGCATCTCATTACCATGGTGATGAGATTCAACATGCTGTCTCCATAGAGGACCAGTTGCCATAGTTTGGGGCTATGGTTTTCTGGCTTTCTCAGGGAGTGTTGAATCTAACAGACAGCAGGCTCCCTGGGCACTCTGTGCTTTGGGCAAGCACTTGAAACAGAAGCCTGGCTGCAGTTGCACTTGGGGGTAACCTTGGACTGAGTTGACATAAGACAGAGATTGCCTGTTCTTCGCAGGGTTGAGTGGGGCTCTGCTGACATTAACATATTTCAAGGAGTGCCTGCTCTGGACTCTGGACTCAGCCCTCATTGCAGAGATAATGACTTAACTCATTTACTTATTTTATGAAGTCTCCCTTCCCATTAATGGACAGATACAGGAAGTACAGAAACAGCTCTCTTTCTTCTCTTCTGCATTAGAATACTCAGGACTCCTTGCAAAAGGCCAAGAACATAGTAGGGATTCAGCTGATATTTTCTGAGTTAACATGAAAGTAAATAGTGACTGCCTACTTGAAAAATGAAACTCAGTGTGCAATAGAGCTTTATATAGGGACCCAAGAAAGAGGTTCAACTCTAAACATTTCAGCATTCTCGTCTTTGTATTCTAGCAGACTCTACAGTCAGAGATAAGACAAAATGAGAGCATGCCACTGTGCTGAATCACCGATGACATGGGTGAGTCCGGAGAAAACAAATCTGCTGACCCAAAAGAGAAAAAGGAATTTTCAAAGAAGTCACAGCCATGCCCATGTGTCCTTCATGCTTTCTTGGGCATGATTGATAAGGCCTGTCTACCACTCTCCAGGAGCCTGGAGTCACAGTGAAAAGAATCTGTGGAGTTTGAATCCTCTTGTTTAGAGAAACCATAAAATCAGCAATTTTTCTTATGGTTTCTGTGGCTACAGTACTGACTTACACCAGACCAGTGTACCTGCCTGGAGACATAGAAGAATGATTTTCCAAAAATACTAGGTGTTATGAAAAGGAGGGTTTGGAGCAATTAGCCTGAGATAGGAAAGCAAACCTTCAGGTCTAAGAAAGAGCTTCACTAGGAAAGCATGGCAGAACAGAATGAAGTAAGATTTCACCCTTCCATTACTAGGGTAGCAGGAGAGGTATATCTTCATACCACACAGAGCATGGTCTTGAAGGGAGAGGGTGTATTCCATTCGATAAGACAGAGAGGGCCTCTGACTCTTACAGATTTTCAGGGAAAGCTCCATCCTGCATAAGCTGTGTTCTAGAAGTCAGAAGGCACTGATAAAAAAAAAAATTAAATCAAAGTCCTTTTGAGCTCTTAGCTCTCATTTGCAAGAGGGAGGGGAAGGAGCAGGAGGCTGCAAGGCCATAGAATGCTTTATCAACATTGTTCTAGGGAAAGCTCCAGGAGTTACCATATACTCCACAACTAGAACATTTTGACTCATGCAAGAACAACTG
The DNA here is from genome assembly GCF_907164565.1 of Psammomys obesus. Classification (NCBI taxonomy): domain Eukaryota; kingdom Metazoa; phylum Chordata; class Mammalia; order Rodentia; family Muridae; genus Psammomys; species Psammomys obesus. The sequence continues at coordinate 10,679,469 of NW_026596101.1, forward strand.
ATCTTTTAATTTAATGTACTTTAGGGGGCATGCACGTGTCCAGGGTTATTCTTGGGAAACTAAATGCCTGCCTGCTTTCCAGTACAATATAAGACAAATGGGCTTGGGTCCTCTATTCAAATATTGCCCTCAGAACAGAGAGGATATTATCAATCAAACTTTGAGAAAAAAATTCTGGTTACCATTTCCATGGTTTATTAGTCAGTGGTATATTTACTGGGTATCTTTTTTTGAGTGTCTTATGCTTTAGCTTGCAACTTGAGGGCATCATGTAGCTGGCTACTGATCACTATTTTCATATCAATAATGCACACTACACCACTTACTGAATTCTATCCCCAGTGGATAGGAGCTATTTCATTTCACATCCCTCCTTGAATGGCTGAGGAAAGAAGTAGGCACAGAAGTAGCCCTATCCAAGCATCACTTCTGCCTAAAGATCTGCGAATTCCACTCTTCACTAGTGTGTAGAATGGCATCTTCTCCATTGACTTTTATCTTCTAGCCCCATGGCTGTGCTGTCTTTCTTGACTCAAGCGTCTTTGAAGGTGGAATTGTGTTATGAATCCTCATATGAAGAAACCCTGTGGTTCAATGTCATCGCTCTCAGAAGTGAAAGACAGAGACCAGAGAGTAAGAGTTGGGGCAGGAGTGACGCTAACTGATCACATCACTAATTTTGAAGATGGCAGGGGCAGTGAGCTAAGACATACAGCAAGGGCTGACAAACTGGAAAAAAAAATAGCAGTTAGAAGAAGCACAACTCAGATGAAACATTTGAATTTAGTCCTTGGAAACCATTTTTAGACTCTAAAAGTGTAAGGTGATGCATTGCCACATAGTAGACAATTATTAACATGATCAGTTCAATCATGATATCCACAGAATACTATTTTTTTTTGCTCTCATATTTTCACTTCCTTATAGCTGTGTTTTCTTTTGTTTTGTTTCACAAGAACATCTCACTATATTTCCCAAGTTGGTCTGTAACTTAAGAGTCTCATTGCTATGCCTCCTTGGCACTGGAATTAGTGTTGTATGCTGCCATATAAAACTGCATATTTTTTATACTAGTTAAAGTAACTACCCTGTATGAAACATGATCAAATAATAGATCTATGCTAAGTGCCTGCATTACTTTATCTGACACTCAGAACAATCCTATGACGTTTGATTGGACAGCAATAGTCATTAGTGTTCATTACATCATATTAGCACCTAGAGTGCCCCAGATATCAACTCCAACATATTCAAGGTCTGACTCGAGTTGAGACAACTTTTATATGCTTCACTTTCTTCATCTGAAGAATGTGAATAATGATACCTTCTGTAAGGCAGTAATAACACTTAGTTCACTGATTGATATAAAGAGCTAAAACTCAGCCAGGCATGGTGGTACATTCCTTTGCCCCCAAGACTTGGGAGGCAGAGGCAGGTGTAGCTCTGATGTTCAATGCCAACCTGGTCTATAGAGCCAGTTCTAGGATAGTGATAGCTGTACACAAAACTCTCATCCAAGAAAAAAGTTAAGCCTCATGTCTGACATATAATAAACTATACAGACATTGTTTCCCCATGAAGCCTGAAAAGCTTGCTTCATTGGGCTTTCAGTGGGAACAGGAGTGGAATTAGCCTCATAAGTCAATTTCAGTATATAAGAACAATACAGGGCTTATGGGGGGATACAAAATGAATAAAGTGTAATTAAAAAAATAAAAATATAATAATAAAAAAAGAACAATACAGGTTTCTTCAACTAATGCATCAATGAATTCATAATGTCAGAAATGAAACCTACACTAAGACAAAGAAATTAGAAGAGACTGAAATATCTGAATGTCCTGAGACTTAATTTAAATGGAAAATACATTTTTTATAAAAAGGAGAGAGACAGCCACTGGTTTGATTTTATAGATAAGCAGGCAGTGGCCTAATCACATCAGAAATGGCATTTGGCAGTGCCAGGAAGGTTTTATTTTAAAAAGAAGATTGACATGGAAAGACTTATACATACTAAAATAATTATTCTCATGAATTAAAAAAAGAAAGAAGAAGTAAATATTGGAAATGCAGATTATATCGTCCATGAGGACATTTTTTATTAAGTGTTTCTTCATAAAAAGAGGTTCGTAAATCAGAATGTATCAGGTGGACTCTCAATTGCATGGTCAGGTTCATTGATTCTAGGGTCAGGCTGCAAAACTTGTATAACCAGATTTCAGGTGATGTTTCCAGTCAGGAGCCTGAGCTTGAAGACCCACTGATCTATTGCAATTACTTCTTAGCTGCTTCTAACCAAGATTACTTCCTAAAGACTCACAAAAGGAATTTAATTGTCTCAATCTAACATTTTAGAGAATTGAAAGGGAAATCTTGTCTGAGTATTTGTAACAGCATGAAGCCCATTAAAAGTACAAGACTCTGAGGGAGGAAATCCGCTTTATTCAAGAAAGCATTTTAAAGACTTGGGGACACCAAGGAAATGGTTCTTGGGACACAGTAATGTCAGTTTTCAATAGAGAGGAAAACTGGAACACTGTGTCCCAAGCAGAGCAGCCCTGACCCCACTGACTCTCATAATCCAGTTTCCCAGCATCACACCCATCAGTTTGCCCATTCCAGTGACTGAGGCTTTAGGGTTCATTATTTTTCCATTAATTTATTATTATTATTATTTATTACAATTTATTCACTTTGTACCCTTACTGTGGCCCCCTCCTTCAAAACAAAAAAAATCAAAAGAAAACTAGCATGCAAACACACTATCACCACCAACACAATAAAAGGAACTAACTAACATTCTTTGGTCACTATTATCTATCAACATCAATGGACTAAACTCTCCAATAAAAATGCATGGAGAAGGTTTGTTTTTTTGTTTTTGTTTTTGTTTTACAGATATTCTTGGTAGGCATTTTGTATTAACATCTCAGTGAAAAAAAAAGGGGGACAGCCAAACTGTATGCAAAACATATGACATTAATTAATCACAGAAGTATCACTCCCAACACAGGTTGCACACTCAGGCTCCTTATCTGTCCATTGGATTGGATGGGTTTCTAAGTATTATCATCCAGTATAATCACAGAGTAGAAGAAGATGGGGAAAGAGATGAACAATTCTACAATCTTTTCATTCCCTTTTAAAATTTCTCAACTAAGTAGTACTGTTGAGCTCACATTTAGAAGTGAATGAAATGAATGGATTAAGGGCTTAATTTAAGATGATAAAATATTGAAACACTTCTACTTAAGAAGGAAAAGCACTAAGTCTATTTCTGAGCAAAACCAAGATAAGACAGCCTGACGAATGAGTGGGGGGAAAGTGGGTACACGGATGGAGCTGTCCAAATCTATCTCATTTAAAATGAATCACTTTTCAAAATTCAGAAGAAATATATTTGAGGATGAGGGTTGTGAGGCGATATGGGACATCCACAAGAATATAAAAAGTTTCCAAAAGCCCCTGATTGTTAGTAAATGTCCTGGCAGAGTTCATTGTTTGAAAGATTATCTTAAAAGCTAATAACAAACAGGCATGGTGGCTCACATTTGCAAGCCCAGCACTCAGGAGGCTGTTTGGCAGGAGGGCCATAGCTAGTTTGAGGCCAGCCTGTGAATCAGTGTGAGACTCTCTTAGACAGACAGACAAACAGACACACACACACATAAACACATAAACACACACACACACACACACACACACACACACACACACCATGTACTGGCAAGGCAGAGGAAAGAGGGAAGAAGGGGAAAAATAGTATATTTCCCACTGATGTTTTAGATAGTTTTCAGAATTACTATCATGGTGAAGTATGGAAAAAGAAAGGGGGGGTGGAGAGGTGTCACAGAATTGAGTGAAGCAGCCATTCAGGTTTATTGAGAAAGCAGGTCTCCCTGTGGTACTGACTTTACCCCAAACCTAGGGGTATGGGCAGCTCTCTAACTAGGACCTATGAAGTAACTAACATCTGTACATTTCCATAGAAACAAGAAAACAATCTGTAAACAACAAGCTAACAAGAAGTAGTTTCTCAGCAGGAAAATTTCATATTTAATTTCAGGAAAACAATTTTCTGAGAGCACCACTTTTCTGGAGATTTCATTTTGCTCCTTTGAGAATTCTGTACAACATATTTTGAGCATCTTCATCACGACTTCACCGAAAACTGCTTGTTTTTCTGTACTTATCCACCTCTGTGTCCCATTAAGAAAATGAAGTCTAATTTGTGCTGCACTACCACAACCTTAAAGAAGGCAGACTTTCCCTCTCCCAACAGCTGTTGATTGCCAAGAGCTGTTTGGGTAGTCATGGGACCTCAGGACCACTTGGCCACTCCATGCTGAGATCTTTTCAGGCTTGAGCTTGCATGGATCTTGTGCATATTGAAAAAGCTAAAAATATTTCTACTACATAACCCAGCTAGCTATACCATGCTTGGTTATATGCCCAAAGATATCTGCGTCCTACCTGCTTATCCATGTTTGTTGCTGCTCTATTCACAGTAGCCAGAAAGTGGAATCAGCCTAGATGACCCTCAACTGATTAATGGGTAGTTTAAAAATGCATATTTTACCCTGGCAAATTCTTCTTTCTTCTTTTTTTTTTAATTTTGTTTTGTTTTGTTTTTGAGACAGAGATTTTCTGTGTAGCCGTGGCTGTCCAGGGCTCACTTTGTATACTGGGCTTTGTATACTCAAACTCACAGAGATCTTCTTCCTCCCAGAATGCTGGGATTACAGGTATGTGACAACACCTGGCTTTTTGTTTGTTTGTTTGCTTTGTGGCAAATTATTAAGATGGAAATAAAAACAGTTGTCATTTCATTTAAACCTTGAAAATGACATAAGCAGGAATGGTTCATAAATCCAGTTCTTTTTTTAGCTACTTTGTTCAGCCATGAGCTACTATCCATATACTGAGAAATATCAGTTGCTCATGTGTAGAGGAATATGAGATGATATTCCCAAGCACAACTTTTCTTAGATTTATTTCCCAACTCAGAATAATCCAAAACCCAGTTGAGGGTTCTGAAAATATCCATGATCAATATATGCATATACTGGATCTGCCCAAGTGCAGAATCATCTTTGTATTCCACACCCATATTGTGCAAAAGGCTCCAGCCATGTTTAGTTTGTGACTTTGAAGAAGTTAGTATCAAATTATTAGTTAAGTCTTTTTTACATACAGTCCCAAAATGTTTTAAAATATCAATGTATTTTACCACATGAAAATTCAACAAAAATAGGCATTGTTTTATCTCCAGTTCTCTGGTGCAAAAACCAAGGCACGAAGAGGAAAATGAATTTTGTTCAAGGCAAAAAAGTTGAAATTACAGACAGTTCTCTCTGTCCCCGCTTAGAAACAGGAGAACTTACTTTATGGATTTGTGAAGATTAAGTAAGTTTGTCTTCGGTTTAAAGCATGGCCTTCATAATTGATCAGTTGTCTTGTATATAAGTCATAGAAGTAAATAAACTCATAAAATGCGTTTTTAGTGCGACTCTTTGGTGCATCCAACAGTGAATTAGAACATTTTTAAAAGCAATTCAATGACATTTATACAGCATCGCTCTCCCCAAAATGAAGAGCCTCTCGGTTCTTAACAATCTTTTTAGTAAATGTCTGTTGAAAATTCTGTATATGGATCTCACTGGGTAGTACACACACATAGAGGCGTTAATGATGAAAGCATTTTAAGCATATTCTCCCTACTCCATTTGCAGGCTAGACTTTTGCCAAGCATGAACACAATATCTATGATTGTCAAATGGACTTTGGAATCCTCCAGGGATGGCAGGTTGCAGGTTGAAGCAAAAGCAATTAGTTACCCATCATGTGGTTATTGATCTTCCTGTCTTTGTCGTTATCAGGACTTTAAAGGCAAGATAAAAGGAGCCACTTCAATGCATCACAATTTGGAATAAATATGAATAACATTTGAAACATAGGGGCTGTATTTTTTTCGTGAGATACAGATAGCAAATAGCTCTGGCCCCCGCAAATGGGAAGTAATTGTCAAATTCAGATGACACCTTTCAATGAGGAGCAATGTGGAAAGACCTAAGAAGAATGGATGCCGCTTGGTCTGATTGAGTCAATTAGAAATAACAATAAATACTCTCTGCCTGCCACTCAACAGTATTAAGCCTTTTAACTGCTGTTTTCCATTAAGGCTTAATAACAAAAATGTTTAGTCAAATGGCTGCATCTTGTGCATGTGGAGGTGAAGACTGGCAGAGTCAGACATAGAAATTCCTAATGAGAGAAACAAAAATACTTTAAAACATAGTAGCTGGGCTGAAGGGGTGGCTCAGCAGTTAAGAAGGCGTGCTTTCCTTGCACAGGATCCCAGTGTGGTCCTTAGCACCCATGTCAGACTGCTCACTCCTGCCTGTAAATACAGATCCAGGAGATATGTTTCTTGTCTCCATGGGCACATTTGCATTCTCCCACAAATAAAACACACAAAATATGATGAAAAGGTACACTCACAAGGAAAACAAACACATAATAATCTGGATTTTTAATCTCAAGCGAAATCTCAATCTTTAAGCTAAAGGTATTCTGAATGATTGCATGAATTAGAAACATGAGTTTTTAAAATTATTCTTTTAACATTTCTTACAAAGGTTGGTAAATTATGGCCATTCCTATTTTGTAAATATAAATCTATTGGAACATATATATGGGGAGAGGCTGAAGACTGGTTAGCTTTTTTCTTTTTTCGCAACCATTATCTTTTAAATGGAACTATCAGAAATGTACTGAGGAAAGCACTTTTCTAAATTAGAGAGGCCACCAGCACCATAATGGAACGTACTGTACACTCCAAAGCACCATCTGGCAATTGAAGATTTATCCTGAGTTCGCTTCTTCTTTTTCCTCTCAACGTTTCTTTCATCAAGTCCTGTCTTGGCTCTCCTTTCTCTTTCTTCAGTTTGTCCATCCACTACTGCAGTCCTAATGCAAGGCAGCACCACTTCTCAGCTAGACCATGAATAGAATGTGGTAACAGATGAATGACTGTGCATCTGCTAAACCTATGTCATGGAAGTGGGTCTGGGGGTGACATTGGGAGGCAATTAGTCATAAGTATAGAGTCCTCGTGGGTATGACTTTAACATAAAGACAGATGTACAGGAGAGCTTCTCTCTGTGTCTCTTTGTGCCTCTGTCTTTGTCTTTCTGTGTCTGTTTCTCTATCTCTGTCTGACCTTTACCGGTATCCGGTCATACTGAAACATAATATCAGAGTTTTGTCCTCTAGAAGAGAAGAAATTTTCTGTCTTTTAACCACCTACTCTGTAGTATACTGTTACAGCAACTTGGGCTGAATAAATGAATAGAGCAGCTTCAACTTAATTTCTTAGTTTCTTCTTTTCCCCCGCTAGAGAAAACTTATCTCACAGCCAATAAGACCTTTCTAAAATGTAATGATTTTATGTGTGTATATGTATGCATGTGTGTATGTGTATATGTATATGAATGTATGTGTATATGTGTATTTGTATGAGTGTATAAATGTATACATGTGTGTATTTATGTATCCATGTATATGTATGTGCTTATGTGTATGTCTCTGTGTTTATGTGTGCATCCCTCTGTGTGTACATGGGTGTGTATAAATGTGTGTACATGTGTGTATTTGTGTGTACATACATGTGTGTATAATGTGTGATATGTTCTGATAAATTTGTTCTTGCTTCCTGTTTCACTTAATCTGCACCAATCATTTGCTAAACTCTGATCCAAATGCCTCAGACTCCCTGTCCAGTTTATTATTAAAATCAATCACACCTTCTATTTCATCATCCTCAAAGACGGTAGTTTGTTCTGCAGCAGGGACTCTTGTTCTCTTCCTAAGTTAATATGTCCCTCGGTCATTCCTGTTATCCTCTTTGCCTCTCATGTGTTCTCAACAGTAAGGAGTCCCCAGATTCTCTATCCAACGTGCCTTGCTTTGTCCTGTAGACCTTTCTGAAAACTTTACCACCCTTAATTAGCCTAATGAATCACCATGCTTAGGAATTATTTACTCACTGTTTAGTTACTCACTGTTCCTGTTGTCTGTCATCCTATATTTAAGGACTTTGAAACATACATGATACCTGTTTCTTCCTATCTTCCACCACCTTCTGCACATGATAAGCACTGAATTCGCATGTGTGGACTAAATAATTTTATATAAGCGTTTAAGAGCTATGGTTTAATGGAAGAAAACCTCACATAAAATGTTAATTTATTCAAAATACATGAAACAACTCACCATGGTGTGGCCATCCTCAATTAATATATTTACCACACAGCACTTATACCCAAGGCTCAAGGAATATCAAGGAAGATAGTGTGAGGAGTGGGGGTCTGCAGAAGCCCGAGGACTAAGATAACTATTTTAAGTGGACAGTGTGTTCTAAAAAATGAGGATGTGAGATGGAGAGTAGATCAGGAAGGAAGTGAGGCGTGAAACAGGAACTAAATATGATCAAAAGTACAAGATTCTCAAAGAACCGATAAAAAAATATTACTTTTTTGGTTTTTGAGATAAGGGTTTTCTGTGTAGCCTTAGCTATTCTGGATTCACTGTGAAAATATAAAAGTGTTAGAGCTCACATCCAGGGCCTCACACCTAGTTTGCAAACGTTTTGCCACTGAGGTATATTCTCAGTTCCAAGTCTTTCATGTTTTTACTTTAGTTGACATTTGTAGCAAGTGTAATAATCAAATAATAATAATCAAAAAAATCTAAGAATTAAAGGTAAAATGTAAAAGTAAAATGAGAGGGCTGGAGAGAGAGCTCAAAAAGTATAATGCCCACTTTGCAAAACGCAGGACCTGTGCTCCATCCCTGGTACCCATTTACATACACACACACTTGTAACTAAAGTGGTCAGATGGTAAAGACAAATGAATTTCTGTGGCTTTCTGGCCAGCTAGCCTAGCCTTACAGACTCTGGAAGAATGAGAGATTCCATCTCAATCAAACAGACAACGCACATAGTTCCTAAGGATTGACATCTAGGGCTCCACATGTTCATGCACACACATTCATACACACACATGTATGTATGACATGAACACACGCAAATGAACACGTAAATGTATGAACATAGACACACATGAACATATGCACAAAAACAGAAGGAGGTCTGTGTGAGAGTTAATACAAATCACAGGGATCAGAGAATGGGAATTATGTGGGTTTCCTTGATAGAAGGTTTTCTTGGAGGAATAGGACTTGATGGCAGAAACAAAGAAATGGATGAACATTAACACAGGATCTCTACTTTAAATACAAGATGAAGAGGGCAGAACTCCAGGAGCCTAACCAGATATGAAATTTGCAGAAATAACAGAAACTTTATTGAGCATAAAATCAAAATTAATGAGGTGGCTGAGAGCACTTCGCACAGGAAGAAAGATTATTTCAAATCAAATTACTTAAGCAATGCAGACTCCATACCGGAATAGAAGGAAGACATGAGGAAATTTTTTATCTCCACTGTTGTAAGGTAGGCAGACATTAGCTCATGCTCTAACGAAAGCAAAGATGATGTTGCCATGGATCTATTTTAATCTGTTCTCTCTCTGCTATTCTTCTCATTCACTCACCCCAGGGTTACAGAAGCAGTTTTCAAGGAGTGGTTACCTAAAATCCAATCTTTTCTCTGGACCTTATAAGCTCACCCTCTGAAATAGAGTGCCTAAAAATTCCAGATGGTAGTTACTGCTGTTCTTTCCCTAGTAATGTCCAGAGGGCTCCTAGTAGCCACATGACTGTATGGCCACTCCCTCCCTTTCTTTGGATGCTCTAATCTTCCTGTTCTTCCTTTGGATTAACATTCTTTGAACTAGCATAGCTCATGCTGTTCTGGTGCTTGCAAATGTGTTCTCTTGTTTTCATCATCTTTTTAACCTCGAGACATATCAATTTAGACAATTCAAATGCTACCACTTGTCTGAAACTTTTCAAGTCTTTACAGCCGATTGATAAATTCAGATATCCCAAGTACTTGTAATGGTCCAAAAACTTTGCTTAAGTAAATATATGCAGCACATCCCTGAATGTTATAATCGTCTTTTAAAGATGAAAAAAAAAAAAAAAAAAAGGCTCCATAGCTTGGCCATGGTCACATGGGTCCAAATATCTGAGTCTAGAGTTTCTGTTACATCTGCCTAATTCCATTGTCTATTTTCAAAAACCTGTTCTCCAAAGCTACAGGCATAGATAACTTTCTTAAACTCACGTCTCATCACTTATTATATGCACTGTCACTTCCTAAGAATGGCAAGAATTCAGTCATATGCTCTGACTGATCTATGCTAATGTAATAGTTATTAAATTGTGAGTACATTCATGCTTTTTTATGTATTGTATATCTTCGTCATCCTCTAAGTCTTTTGGTGTCAGAACAATAAAATGTGTCTTGCAGATTTTTCTAATAAACATGTCAACTGTTTAAGTAAATAATACATTACTTTTCAATTTTACAGTAATATAATATGTTACGCTCTAATATTGACACAGAGATTTCTAGAAACAGTGACAAGATATTCATTCAACCACCCACTGATTCTTCACTGCTCTAGCCAGCAACTATGCAAAGTTGGGGGTAAAACATCTAGCCTGGGGCATGAAAGAGTTTACAAGCAAGGTTCAAATATGTTCCATTTGTTTATGAGATATGAACTGTTGATATGCAGTGATTAATGGAGAATAGTAAGTTGGCAGGATCTTACTATAATTTAGAACACAATGAAAAGAATGCATAAAACTGAAACAACTTCAATTGCAGTAGAGGAAAACACTTTTTTTCCCCTTTAAATTTACTGGAAGAAGCAGGCTAGAGCAGATATTTGCAAATTAAGTCCAGTAAACCTTACAATTGATTTTTTTTTTTTTTGGTTTGTTGGTTGGTTTTTTTTTTGTTGTTGTTGTTGTTTTTGGTTTTTTTTTTAATTTTTGTTTGTTGTTTTGTTTTGTATGTTGCTGTGGCTCACATCCAGGGCCTCACACCTAGTTTGCAAACGTTTTGCCACTGAGGTATATTCTCAGTTCCAAGTCTTTCATGTTTTTACTTTAGTTGACATTTGTAGCAAGTGTAATAATCATTAACTAGAAAACAAAGAACTCCCTTCTTTCCATGTACCAGAAGAGAACTTGAGCTCCTGATCCTTTTCCTTCTACTTACCGAGAGCTGGGATAACGGGCTTGTATCCACATTCCCGGTTTGTGTGGTGCAAGGAATTCAACCCAACGCTAGACAAGAACTCTACAATGGAGTAACATCCATTGTCCTTAATAACCATTCATTTTGTGTGGGTCATCTTCTTGGTGTTTCTGTTGTTTGTTTTATATAAACAATATCTATAATGAACTATCTATGATTTCCACTTTCAGTTTCCATTGCAATGATGAAAATTTAAAAACACTTAGGATTATATTCTTTCCATGAATATTTTGCAGTTTAATTGTCAAATGCATTGTAATATATTTTGCACTTTTATTTTTTATGTGTTTGTGTGTGTGGGTGTAGAGTTATGCTACAGTGCCCAACTAGAAGTCTGAAGGCAAGTTATGAGTCCTGTCTCTCTTTCTACCAGATGGAAATGAAATTTAGATTGCCAGCCTTGGTAGCAACCCCCTTTATTCACTAAACCATTTTGATAATTCCGAACTATTATTTGAACAATTTTCCTTCATGGGCTATTTCTAAAACATTCCAGTTAGTTTCCATGGCAATATAATTCTTCATTTTCACACGGACATATATATATAAATTAAATATTGTGATTATAATAACAAGTCAATAGTTAAACAGCTTTGAGAACAAATGGCATAACAGACTTCTTGTAAACTCTCAGATCAAACGGTGAGACTAGAAGTTCGTGGCACCACCCTTTTCCTTGGAATCTAAGTTCTAGATGTTGAGAATAGGGAGAACTGTAACCATATAGGTTTCTCAGAAATAATACTTCCTTGGGATTCTGAAATTTCTTCACAAAATTATTGCACAACAAGCTTTGTTGCTTGTCTTAGCTTGGATGCCAGGGACTATGTGTGATGGAAGAGAGATAGGCACTGATAAATCTGGCAAACTGATTAGGTAGACTATGTTTAAACGAGCCTGTTTAGCTTCTGTCTGGTCCCAAGTAGAACCTAAAGGTCTTTTCACCCACCATACCCTTGTCTTTTCACGTGCTTGTCACTCTAGGTCAAAATATAATCCTTACACTCCACTGAAATTCCTCTGAATTACTCATTCTAGAGCCTAGCTGGCTGGGCCAAAGGCAACTGCTACTCACATGAAATGCAGTTGGTTGCAATTTATTTCATTCTAGAACTGAGTGTTAACTTTTGTGAGGAAACTTGAAGAACTGTCCATTCATCCCAATTTGGGTCCCAATGACATATTAAAGTCCACCCAAGTCCAACTTAAGGATCAATGAGCATTAGGCTCACGTATAATCTCAGTTTACAGTATATTCTCAGCTTACAGGAATTTAAGCAAAGACGTTACATTCAGGTGTATGGGTGACTAAAAATAAATCAAGATGACACTAACATCCCATCCCCTCATGGATGATGGCCTCATGGAAGCTGCATCATGGAAGCCTACCTTCAGTTAGCCTGCCCCCTGTTCTTATACCCTAGCAATTGCCACTACCATACAAATATAGCTCTGGAAAGGAGGTAGTAGGTGGTAAAATCCCATGAGAGGGTCTCAGAATCCTTAAGCCCCTTTCATCTACTAGAAAGTGTTAATGACACCACTATTATTACCACTGATCTAGCTATCATTATATATATATTTATATACTTCATTGCAATGACTATGGACAGAGAATATCTCTGTTCTTTGGCAGATGGGATAGTCACGTTGTACTTAGAGGAAATAACCATATGATAATTTTGCTTCCCTTCTCTCTGGCTCTTATATCCTTTCTGTCTCCTTTTCTGTGATATGAGCTGAGTCTTAGTCAAGAGTATGAGCCTTTTCTAATTATTAAAATGTTTTGTCACAGCAATGGTCCTTTTATTCTCCATACTTCTCTTTAGATATTAACCAACAGAAACAAACATTTCTTCCTGAATCTGTACCCCCACCCCTAAAAGACTATGGTATGGCCTATGACTTTAAGAGATAGATGATGTCTGGTATCTATGCATTTATATTTCTTGATGTAGTTGCAGATACCTCCAGGATTAGGATTATAATTGTTTAGACAAGGATTGAGCAGTGGCAGTCACAACTTAGTTTCCATGGAGTATTTCTTTACAACGTGTCCAATGGAGAAGTTTTAACCACTCTTACACTATCAGACTTGGATATTTGGTTGTCTAATAACAAGAGCTAGTTTATAATGACTTTACATATGATATGCAATGTGTTTCCTACATTCAACACTGAAACTACTAATTCAATCTTTGGAAGATAGAAATTTCCTGAGAGCAGAGTGTGGTGGTGCATGCCTTTAATCCCAGCACTCAGGGAAGCAGAGGCAGGCAGAGCTCTGTGAGTTCAAAGCCAGCCTGGTCTGCAAAGAGATCCAGGACAGCCAAGGCTACACAGAGAAACCTTGTCACGAAAAACCTAAATAAATAAATAAATAAATAAATAAATAAATAAATAAATAAAGTTAAAATAATTAAAAATAAAAACAAACAAAACAAAAACAATTACAAAACTTAGGTATTAGTATCTCTTTTTACTTATGTGAACTGAGTGTTCAAACAATCTGCCATGATTCAGGCAACTTCTGATGAATTCAAGGAGATAAATATTCCAGCTTACTCGGAAAACTGAAGAAAAGGATGCAGTGCTGAGTCAAATCCATGCTCCCCGAAATAACTCGAGGAAAACTTTTATTTATTTATTATTCAGCCCATGAAAACTTGTAGCAAATTAAGACATACCTTCACACGAATGAGATAAAGAAAATCCCTGCCATTATTAGAAAGAAAAAAAAAAAAAAAAAAAAAAACATCATGTGCTTAGTTTACAGTTGTGAAAGATGCCTTTGTAGGCTTGTGAAGATGGGTCAGGTCAGTGTTTGCCTAGCAAGTGTAATGGCCTGAGTTCAGATCCCCAGAATGGACATAATGATCTGGGTGTGGCACAGTGTGCCTGAAACCCCAACAAGGGCAATCTGTGAGGCTGCAAAGCAGATCGATGGAAGCTCAGAGAGCAGTCAGCTTGACCTTTGTGGCACAGTTCTAGATGGGTGGGAGACCTTGCCTTAAATAAGGAAAGGTGCACCTAAGGAGTGACATCTGAGGTTGTCCTCTGATTTGTACACACATCTGTCATACAAGTGTGCAGTTCCCCACACACAAATGGGTGTGAAAATAGCACACATACACCAAAACCTACATCCATATAGGCAAACACAAAATACAAAACAAACAAACAAACAAGCAAACAAAAAAGGCATTTGTAGGGTGAATCAAATCCAAACAAAGGGATGCTGTCAAACTCACATTCTGAAATCCTGCTCTCAGGGTTTTACCCTGTAAGGTGAACAGGGCCTCTGCGTTTTGTGTGTGTATACCTTATCACTCAAGGATAAAATGATTATCTTTAAAAAGGTTCTGTATATTAAAAATGATTCTGTATATTAAAAGATTGATGTCATATAATGCCCTCCCATACCTAATGTATTCATTATTCTCGGTGTTCATATTATCAATAAAAATTATATAATGTCCTGCACATAAAACATACCCTCCCTCTCTCAAAAGATAACATAACCATGTCCTGAAAGGCTGAAGGGTACCATCACAGATCTGGTTGGCTGGTCATCTTTGCAGACATGAGCAGCAGAAGGCACCCATAGGCAAAGCAATTTTACAGGGAACATATGGGCAGAGCGTTACAAGATCCTTGGGGAGAGAGTTCTGTTACCCAGATGGTTGCCAAAATTCCTGATCCCTGCACTTTGCAAATGAGACTGGGAGAGTTAATCAGATTACTTTAATGATGATATGGGAATTTTTGGTTTTCCCGACCTCCCTGGCTCCAGACCTCTGAGGAATGCCTTCAGTAGGGTCCATCTCTTTAGTAGTCATGGAGCCATCAACATGTAAGAGCACAAGATCAACCACTCACTTAAGAATAATTGTGAACAAGCACAGATGTAAACACCATGTCCAAAATGTTAATACTTACAACTATATTTTAATCACTGTGAATCTTCTGAAACATTATGGTCACAGTAATGCAAAGATGGCTCAGCAGTTAAAAGCCCTTGCTGCTCTTGTAGAGGTCCAAGTTTCGGTTCCCAGCATCTACACGGTTGCTCACTACCATCTATAACTCCAGTTTCAGAGGATATAACACTCTCTTCTGACCTCCACAGGCACTAAGCATGCACTTGGTCCACATACATGCATATAGAAAAAAAATACAACTCATATACATTAAATAACTAATTAATTATTTAAATATAAAACTGCAACAAAAAATGTTACGGTCCCAGTTTCTATGACATAATAACAAAATAAATATTCTTAGCTGGGCAGTCGGTGGTGTCATATGCCTTTAATCTCAGCACTCAGTAGGCAGAGGCAGGTGGAGCTCTGAGATCAAGGCCAGCTTGATTCTCAGAGTGAGTTCCAGGACAGCTAGGGCTACATAGAATAACCCTGTCTTGAAAAACCAAAACAGAAAACAAAACAAACAAACAAGCAAACAAAGGTCCAATATGTTTTTACCCATAACACTACAGAATGAAAATCAATTTACAACTATGAAAGAAATTTAAATATAAAAATAAACAATTAAAATGTGCTCAAAGTTTCCTAGTAACTACTCTGTCCCTGTTTTTGTTTATCTATTTGTTTGTTTGTTTGTTTTCTGCTCTAATCACAGGAGTTAGCAGATTAACTCACTAATAGAAGCTAATATTTTTTGGAAGAAATAGATTTTTAGTAAAGAACCACTGAAAGTGGCAGTCTATTAAATTGCAAATATTTTTCCTTTGCATTGACAAAAGTCAGAAGCTGAAATTTACTGCGGTTCCCTGTCCTGTATAGAAGACATTTAACACAGGAACAAAAATCTTGGGCTGTACTC
Organism: Psammomys obesus; assembly: GCF_907164565.1. Classification (NCBI taxonomy): domain Eukaryota; kingdom Metazoa; phylum Chordata; class Mammalia; order Rodentia; family Muridae; genus Psammomys; species Psammomys obesus. The sequence continues at coordinate 10,695,550 of NW_026596101.1, forward strand.
ATTGAGTCACATGTTTCTGCACCATGATGTGAGCTCAAGCATTAACTAAAACAGACAGTTCATTTTCAGCATTAGGCCACTTCTGAACTCCTTATGCCATTTGCAGCTTCATGTCTTCAGCTATAAAGCCACACGATCTAACACCTATGTCTAAGCACTGATGCCAGAAGCAAAACACAAGGTTTCTAAAAATTGAGTTAATACAGTTTCTGAAACACAGTAGCGTGAGGTAACTTGCTCATGGAACTTAGTATGAGCCCAGCATTCGTGTACATATGCTTTTTGCAAGAACTTCTGACACTCTGATGAGAAGGGATTTTGTTGCCAATGTACTGTGGATGGAGGGGATGGAGGCCACGAAGAATAGAAAGGTTATTCCGTGTTTTATGCTTTATACATCCAATAGCCAACAAGAAGATTCCGAAGTGGGTGGATTATCTCTATGTTCTGTTCTCTTCTTTAGTTGCTAGTAGCATATGCTCATTAATATTGAGTAGTGAGTGCATTGTCTGTGACAGTCAATCTGTGACATCCTATCCCTACAAGTGTTTTAAAAGATGCTTGAGTTCTTCTATTATCGTAAATATGCAAGAAAGCTGGAAAGAAACAAGGTTATATTCAGTTGGTTTCCATATTGTTCTAATTCAGGTTTGGAAGTGTCAGATCATGTACACAGAAGGAATCAGGTAGTCACAGCAACCTAGAAACTTCCCTGTTTGGAGTAAGATAGTATCCCATCTGACAGGATGTAAAGCTATAGTGATGTCCAGTTCTGGCCCTGCTCTCTAGGCCTGAGGTTCTTGGGAGCATATCTGATGGTAAATTGTAACCCATGACTAAATGCAAGACGTTTGCCTGAGACTAGGGCTAGAAGCCAGCCTAGTAGCTGCTTCAGCAATAGAGAAAGCTGTCTCCTAGAAGGCTAAATGAAATCACTAACTCATTTCCATAAACCAGCAGATGGGAAGAGTGGCATTTCTTATCAGGTCTGGCTGGATTTCAACCAATTACATGGGCTTAAAATGTTTGGTATTTCACTGCCAAATTTCTAAGCTATCCAGCCCGCTAATGTGTGTGTGCTTTTCTTTTTCTTTTTCTTTCCTTCTTCTCTCTTTTTTTTTTAAATAAACACTGTATTTAGGATTCAAAATAATGATAACAACAGCTTTACACTTTATTCCCGGCATTTACAGCTCACAGCTAGTATGTTCTTTCTTCCAATTATTTCTTGTGAATGTTTTTCATAGTCATCACCTCCACTATGGGTTTCTTCTATACATTAGACTGAGTGTGGTTCTTTCAAAGGCCCCTCGCAGTAATCTCTGCACTATTTGTCTATCTTATCATGTTTTCCTTATTGTTTTGGGGTTGTTTTTTAGAAATTATAATACAATTACATCATTTTTTCCTTTCCCTTTTTCTCTCCAAACCCTCCCATATACCCTTCCTTGCGCATCTTCAAATTCATGATCCCCTATTTAATTAATTGTTATTACATGAATATATGTATATGTCTATACACATATTGCTAAATATAATATCTTCCATCTGTATAATGTTACTCCATGTGTGTTTTCAGAGCTGACCATTTGTTATTGGGTAACCAATTGTGTTCTTTTCTCTGCAGCAGACTATTTTTCCCACTCTCAGTATTTCTTAATTGCCTGTGGTTCTTTGTGTAGGTTAGAGAACTTGTAGGTTTTCTCCTGTCCACTTCAGCATGCCTCTTGAATGCAAGGATGTGGGCACAACCCTTAGCACTCAAAACAAAACAACTAAAATCTAATAGATAATAGTTTAGGATATATATTCATGTATTATAATTACAGCTAAATATTACTACCCACTTTTATCCTAGTGCCAAACACAGTGTCTGATATAAAATCAATACTTAGTCATTTACCAAATGACTAAGCTAGTGAATTACAGAGTGAATATTTGAACCACTAGTATTTGAATATCAGCTTTCAGAGCTATAATGGAAATAAGTGAGAATTTCAGATTCCTCGGCAGGGTCTCCACAGGGAATAGCAATCAGTCAACCACCCCCAATCAATATTTACACAGTGTGAGCTCCTTCAGGCTGTGTGGGAACTGTGTCTTTTTCATCTTTCTATCACAGGTTGTTAAGGAGTGCCACATACATGGCAGAATTTCAATAAATGCTTTTAAATGACCACAAAAGAAGGCCAGGCTTTGACCCTACCCCCAAGGAATGCACAGTCTATATTTAATGGCTACTTTCAACATCTTGTGGGTTCCTGCCCACTTGCACTGTGGGTCAAGAGGAATATCAATACAGTATTTACTGAGATTTCTTGACATTTTTAATAGTCCATTGTGACTGCTTTCTCAAACTCCTTTCAAAAAGAAAAGGCAGTGGGTGCACCCATCACCCTATGTCTTGATTCCAACACAGTGATTCAGAAACAAGAATCACCACCATGTTATGAGTTAGTTACTACATAGGAGATAAAACAATTCATCTTTTGTCATTAAGTTGTGACACTTGCCAGCATGTGGCCTGGGTTTCAACGTGCTTGGCTTTGTCTAATTCCCTGGGTCATTAGCTTTGCAATCATTATTATTTTCAGCTGTGCAGAACGGCATTATTTTTTCTCATCCATTTTTCTCCTCCCCTTCTTCATCGCATCTCGGCATTGATGGAGACCATGAGAGCACCATCTGGTTCAACCTGTGCAAGGGAGCCATCAAAATAAAAGCCAGCCAATGAAGGATGCCCACGTTTCATTAGACGCATTCATATGCTACTTCAGTTCCCATGTTATTTCCCATCCTTCTTGATTTTACTGTAGGGAGTTCAAGGACTCCCCAAGGCTCACTGAATAACAACTACCTGTCCCCAATGCCAGTGACATCTGTAGACCCATCACTATTGAGGGTGAAAAAAATGACACCAAGTTATGAATAATTATATTTGCAGAGAATTAACATTTCCTGCATGTCTACACACTGACTTAGGCAATTACAGAAGCAGCTGCCAAATGGGTATTAACATAACTGGAAATGCTTCCCTGTGCATGAGTCAGACCATCCTGGCTGTGTACAACACCCTCAATAAACTGCATTGACTTTCATTTCCAAGAAGCTCTTTCATGTGCAGACAATGCCCCATCTTGGAGTAATTGACTGGAATCCTACTCTGTAGAAATCGCTCTGCAGCCTGTGGGAAGCAAATGAAAGAAGTTTTTTGGCTCTCCTTTTCCTAAGAGCTACCTTTAAGCAAACTATTTGATCTGTGTGAACATCAGCAAAATTGGTAGATTGGTTTCTTTTGGTATTCTTAGCATCTTTATTTAGTGTCACACATAGAAAATGGCATCAGATTTAGTGGTATAGGTCTGGCGCTCAGAGGGTGAGGCAGGAGGATTTTCATGAGTTCCAGGTCAGGCAGACTGAGCTAAAGAATGAAACCCTGTCTTTAAGAAAGACAAAAGTAAAATCAATGATAAGCAAACAGAAAAACAATTAACAAGACATAGAATGATATGAAAATAGAAGCCAAAACATGCAAGTGTTAGTGCACATGCTCCATTGTCGACTATTAGGAGTTGACATTTGTATCTTTTCATTGGTCTTTGAATAGCTGTAATTTCATATTCTTTAAAGTACTCCTCAAAAGGTAGCTCATGAACATCTGCCTTAGAACCAAATAGGGTGTACTTAAAGTGTATATTCTTGAGTGCATTCTCTGTCTAGCATAAAGGAATATAACTAATTCTCGATATTTATATTACTAAGTACAGCTAAGATTTATACTAGTCATGAAAAACAGACTGGTTATTAAATTAAGACCCTCAGAATGGGGCTGGGTAGATGGCACAGAGCATAAACTTCTTGCTGTACATCTGACAACCTGTATTTAGATGCCCTGAACTCTGACATCCACACAAATTTACATCTGCACCCTCACACACATGAGCACATTCAAACACCACAAATATATTGGTATTTATTAGCTAGGTATTCACTATGTTCCAGAAATTTATAATGATACTATCAGGTTGCTCATGTTACATTCAAGCAATGAGACACCAAAACCTACAAACAAAACACGGTGCAGAATTTTTGCGAAATGACAAAGGACATCTTCTTATACCTAGGTGTCCAGAAAAACTATTGCTGATAAAATAATTCTGATTTAATCTCCGCATATGTTTTGATACCCTGCTGGGCAGAGTCTTTCAGAGGCCTTCTGTGAAAGGTTCCTGTCCTGTTCCCTGTTTTCTCCCTCTTCTGGTGTCCATCTCGTCTGCCTTTCTGAATGAAGATTGGGCTTCTTTCCAGGGTCCTCCTTCTTATGTGTACAGGTTTAATAATTAAAAAAAAAAAAACTTAAAATTGCTCAGTTAAGCAATAATGGACCTGGAAGAGATGGTGTAGAATTAAATGCAGAAATAAGATAAGACTAAAATAATAATAATAGTTATGGAGGGAAACAAATGTTTAGGTCTTGCTGCAGATAAAGCCCTGTCCAGAGCATGTTTCTCATTGGCAAGGACTCTACAACGTTAGCCACAGACAGGAAGGCAAACAGTTAAGTATATAGTTTTGCCTGGCTGTATGCATTGCTTGTGGGGGAAAAAGAGTAAATATTTGCTATATGGTAAGCAATTCTTGAGACTGTGAGAATTCATACAAGAATTCTTCTATGATACCATTTTTAAAATGCCAGAAGTAGACACAAGACTGTGCTATTTATTAAATGTCACTTTCCTCTCTCAAAAAGTAAATATAATAATACCTCATATTTCAGGTATCAAAAATAAACTTGGTTTTTATTGCCAAGAGTAAATTCAAACATTTTGCAGAGATATTAAGGGCTTGAATGTACCTTGTCATGTGGGATGAGTATATGGAACAAAAACTGAGAAACAAGAAACAAAAAGTAATAAAGGGCAATGGGCAATGAATATCAATATTAATAACATTGGTCAATATTTAAATATTAATAACAGAAGTCCTTGGACAGTGGTGACACAGTAATGGTAGGCATGCGAATTAGAAACAAGACATACAACACTTCTCCCATGAGGCCCCAACAGAAGGTAGAGTCTCCTCTGAAATCCCTCTGCAGGTATATAGCCAGACACCGGCACAAACCATGTTTTACTTCATAAAGCAAATGACAGGTGCCATCCTTGCCCACTTGATGCTGGAACATAAAACTGTGGTCTCCTGTGCAAGTCTTCTCCCCTCTTCCTTTTATATCACCTCCCATGGGAATGTTCATTTCTATGTACTTTTACAAGCCTATTTTACAGATGCGATGAATCACCGCAGACCTCTCACACCCAAGCTGTATTACAAGATTGCTGGGGGCTTCACAAGCAGTGCACTTTGGAAATGCTGATTTTACTTTGTTTAAGAACAAATGGACAATAAACAAAAAGTTTAACTACCACAACAAGAGCAAGAAAACTATTTGATAATGTATAATTATTTTTGCACATGGATCTGGAGAGATGGTTCTCCACCAAGACCACTTGCAGCCTTAGCATAGGATCTGAGTCCAGCTCCCAGCACCCACATCGAAGCTCACAACTGACCACAACTCCAGTTTCAGAGAATCTGATCCCTCTCCTGGTCTTCTTCAGGCATTTACACGGCATAAACTCACATTTGCAGGAAAAACACTCTCAAGCATAAAATAAAAGCAAGTAAATCTTTAAAAATACAGTTTTTTTCTAGATATGATTAACAAACAGCTGTAATCCCGGTATTTGTGATAGCGGAGGCAGAAGGATCACAATTTCAAGATCAGCCTTAGCTGCATGCTGCATGTTGGATATAAGGCCTGGGATGTGTGAAATCCTACCTCAAAACAAGAAAAAAAAGCAAAAACATATACAAACTAATATGTAAAAACTAAAAAAAAAAACACTTATGTATAAGAATCAATCTATCAAAAAACTATTCTCTTAATTAACTAGAGCCTTTTGCCTTCTATCTATATCTGCCTAGAACATGTAAAACATCATTTGCTTTTTTATGAGGCAGGATTTAAAACAAAATTCAAAGTATTGGTCTATAGTATGGGACCCTGATGGATGTGTGCTAAGTGTTCAACACCCTCATATTTTTTTTTCATAGTCACAGATATTCTTAAATATAATATAGTAGATAAGATTATTCTACCTCAAAACATATTGTTTTGGTAAATTTAGAGATGCTTGGACAGAAACAGACACAGGAACAGCCCTTTAAAACTGTCTTTGTGAAGAAAGGCCTATCGGCATAGAAAATCCACACAGAGAAATAAGGAGTGGAGGAAAGAGATGACCACAGGACAGCACAGACTCCGGGGAAATGGCTTCAGCAACTCATAACTCATTTTCATTCTTCACACTCTAAAAATGCTGCCTCTAACTTCCAGGAGCTCCAGGTCCCTATTTCTTACTGCACAGGGACTTCTATCGGTTTCCCCTTCTTTGAGTTCACATGTGCATAATATGAAATCTGTGTCTCCACTCCTGTCTGCTGACTTAGCACACTTAACCTTCGGAGGGTAGAAGAGAATGGATTTCATTCTCACATGTGTAATACAGTCGCTTCCTCCTGCACTGCACAAAATCAAATGCTGCATGACTGGATTGAAGGCAATTCTATGTGTGTTGGGCACTGGTTTAGGAATAGACATAACCCATGAACGGCCACTGGGAATTTAAAAGAATACCTGTGAAAATCTTCTCAACCCTAAAAATTAAGGACCTGTTTTTCTTTAAGACATAGGCTTTGGGTAACAGGAACATGAGAACTTCAGCCATAATTTTGCCTTATAGAGGGGGCAGCTAACAGGTACCAAGACTTCTCTTTATCTTTTGGAAAATGGGAGAAATCCTTCCATCCATGGCATAGCCATCAGCTCTACCATCTCTGAAGGCTCTCCGTTCCTCCATGTTTAGTTATATAAAATAATACATTTTCTTCATTTTAAATTTTCTTTTAAGTTATTATGAGAATCACAAAAAAATTAATTAGAAAAACTTTAATGGTAGTAATATTCTGGAAAATATATTTTGGTAAGTGAAAAATCAACCACAAAACCAAAACAACCAAAGCAGTGTCGACTTTGAATTCTAGTATAAATTCTTTTTTTCTAACGTTTCAGACTCTTGTGCTTTATCAGAAGACACAGAAAACACAGTTGTTTCTTTTTTTTTCCAGATCTTGCATGACCATAGAATATCATTTATAACATAGAATGCAAATACAGGTGTTCCCCGTGACAGCTGAACTACAGATACAACAGTCACTTAAAAACTTCTTTGGTGCAAAAGCACTGAATCTTCACTTGAACCCACAAAGCCACTAAAGGTACAACATGCCTCTATTTTGTACTTTGTGTTTTTCTTTTAATCACCCACTTACCTCTGTACACCATCAAGGAAATTACTCAAAGAACATCTACATAAAAACAAGGAAAACATAGTTTATTCATTCTTTCTCAAGACTAAAGGCACAAGGATAATAGCCTTTTTCTCAAACACACAGTTACCTTAGATTTTAAAGAACCACACCTTTAACCACAGCACTTGGGAGGCAGAAATAGACAGATCTCTGTGAGGTCAAGGCCAGCTTGCTATACAAAGTGAGTTATAAAATAGCCGGGGCTACACAGAGAAACCCTGTTGTAGGATATTTGATCTAATTGTGAACCCTGAGATTGTGAAATGTAAAACCCTGTTTCTTGTTTGGTTTGGTTGAGCCCTAAAACAGGTGATTACGGTGTGGCTTAGCCTTACTACACAGCTTTAATCCAAGAGCTTTCTGTACAGGACTTAATAAAGTTAATAAAGAGGCAGAGCAAGAAACCAGCTGACATGGATTAACGTGTAGGAGGGACTTTGAGTTGAGGTGTATTTAAGACAGCCTGTAGAAATAGAAGGAGGTTTTTTTTTTTTTGAGCTTTAGCTCTTTAGCTCTCTGGCTTTTCGAGCTAACAAGCCTTTGACCTCAAGTTTTTGGCCTTTTCCTGCTGGACTGTCAGCTGAGACAGTAAGCTTTTTGGGCTTTTTCCTCTGAGATGTGAGCTGAGTAGGAAGGTCAGCTGGGTGTTTTCTCTGCTTGTCTGAGCTAGCAGGTTTTTACCCCAGCACCTGGCTCCTAAGTCTTTATTGGTAAAATGTATTCATATATATATTTTTTAAACAACAAAACCCTGTCATGACAAACTTTCAAAAGGGATAAAATAGAGGGGAAAAAAAGAATCATTCCATGAAGGGAAGATGGTCATCCTTCAGTCACGGACAATTACCTGTGTCAGTGAGTTTATGCACTGAAGCTGAAGTAACCATCTCATAAGAACTACTGAGGCCCTTAAGTAACAGCAATCTCTTTTCAAAACACATTGCAGAAGCAGAACAGAACAATAATCAGTACACTACAATTTGACCAGGACCGCTCAGTTGTTTAGCTATGCCTATTTCTGTATCCTTAATCTAATTCTTCTAAATCTAAAGCCTTTTTCAGCACCTAAAACATGACCTTGTGGGTAACTGAACCCATATACATGCTCCTCTTCCCAATGTGTGCACTGATTACACCCACACATTCTCTACTTTCTACTATCAATTAAAGTCTTTTTTTTTTAATTGTCTTATTGAGGCAGAAGGCCAAGCCTAGTACACTGGGACTCCTAATTACATGGGGTCTTCGTATAGAAATCTCTACCAATATCTTGGTGAGCCTTAGATGATCTTCCTACTCTGTTAAAGCATCTTATTATATCCTGTCTTATAAATTTTTAGTAGTTTACAAGGGCTGAGATTCATATGTTTTTGTTAAGGAGGTATTAGCTACATTACAATTAGTTCATATAGTGCTAAAAGAACCTATCAAATGCTGAGGGCAATGGCACAGGCATGTGCTTTGATAAGAAATGCACTGATTAAAGGAATGCATATGAGGAGAGAGAGAGAGAGAGAGAGAGAGAGAGAGATTTAGTATATGCAGCAAATCATTAAGAAGAGAGTACAGAGAATTATTTAGCATAGTACAAGTTGAAATTAAAAAGGTAAATTTTGAAGAGGAATGAAGAAAATGATTCCTGACAGTAAAAATAATTGGATTGTAAAGTCATGTCCTGAGAGAGACAGGACACTTTGTCTTGCATTATGTGCAAAGATGAGAATACAGCAGCTAAATTCTACAAAAGGCCATGAGGGAATTTAACTTCTCTCCTGGCATATTGATTTCATGTGGCTCAGCGATCAGGTTATTTCTGCCTTTTGGAACCAAGTAGTAAAAAAGTGAAAAAAAAATCCTACCAAAGTGATGAAGAAATGCACGCATTCTGTGTAATTATTGTGAATAAGAATGTGTTCAAAAGCATAGAATCATTAACAGTGATTCGGGGACTGAGGGAACTAGGGGCTAGCAAGAATCACAGTCACTCAGGCTTCCTCAGCTTTCAGCTTCTGCAAGTACAGAATAAGATCTCATATAAGATCACATAACTAAATTTGTGTGTGTTGGGGGGAGTGGTCATGAAAAATTTGACAAAAATAAAAAGGTTTCTTAGTGTGCAGTGACCAACAATTCAAAATCACATGTGCAGTAAGTTCAGGATATTTCTTGACAAAGTTCCCGTTATGCATTATACAACTTTAGTGCATTTTTGGCTCTGAGATCAACAGGTACACTTTGCACAGCACATGTCACGCCTGACACTAGGTAAGCCCTGACGGAAACACCAGTGCTCCAATCCAAGAGGACTGTATGGGATAAAGACAATGTTTTCAGCTCTTATCGAAACATAGTAGCAAGTTATGGAATGCAAAGAGTTTCAATGTTCCCCTGCCAACATGTCTAAACACAGTAGTGTATCTCCGGATTGCATAATGTTAAAATGTGGGATTTTAAAATTGTTTGAGGGCCAGGAGAAGGGCTCAGTGAGTAAAGTACTTGATGCTCAAACATAAAGACTAAGTTTGGATCCCCAGCACCCATGGAAAACTGGGTCTCTTATGCCAGGTCATGTATGTCACCGCCATGATTGGTGTGCAGGGATCAGAGACGGAAAACCCAGAGGGCATGCTAGCACTTTGCCAAGAGAGCACGCTTTATCCTCTTGAGAGATACTGTCTCCAGGAAAAAAAGGGGGTGGTGAGGTGGGAGAATGGGGGAAGAGGTGGAAAATAAGAAAAGACACTTGATGTTCACTTCTGGCTTATTCGCATGCACAGATGTTTACAGCAGCGCCAACTTCCCCCAATTGAACGAGTTGCAACTTGAGTTTCATTAAGACAGATTAAGATGGAATTTCCAACCGTTTCTAAAATGGCCCTAACAATACATCATCCATTTTGTTTCATTGTTATGAAAAGAATAAAATGATCAACTCTGTAAAATGGAAAAAAAAAATTCTCTGTGTATGGTAGTGCCAAGTATTCAGCCAAGACTGCGTTGTTTATATAAATATAAACAAGCACTTCATCTCATTAGTATACAAATCTGTTCCATCCTCCCCAAATGGTAAAACAGCAAGTAATTGTTTTAAAATAAAAGTCTTTGCCATTTATTCTCATTTGCAAACCTATTTCATAGGCTCACATCTTCTGATCCTATAAAAATTCTGGAGGGTAAAAGGTTGCTAAGTAGAAAAAGTCCAACAAACCCTGCCTTAAATAATAACTATCCTTTAACAGTGAGCTCTGTTGAATGTGTACACTCTTTCTTAATAAGTCACACCCATTCCTGCAAATCAGGTTCTATAATATTACCACAAAGAGGAGAAAACTAGACTGGGAGAAACTGAAACATCCAGCAGAGATCTCACAGCTGCTAACTATATGACTCATGGACTCAAAGCCGCAAGCAGTTGGCCTGGCTTAGAGACTTAATTTCTTGCTTTCTGCCTTAATACCTTTCTGAGGAGGAAAAGATCCTAAGGCTCACAGGGGTGGCATTTCTGGACCTGGGCTTCCCCGTCAGTTAAAACCAGTTTATCACTATCCTCAGTTTCCTGCTCCAGTTTATCACTATCCTCAGGCAGGCGCTCTACAAGCATATCCTGGTACTTAGGGGCAAGGCAAGCAGTACCTCCCTCTCTAGTTGTCTGAAAATTGGTAAGTGTGTGTGAGTGTATGTGTGTTTAATGTAGCCTCCTTACAACTAATATATTTTTAGAATGCTTAACCCCCCCCCCCCCCAAATGGCTGAAATCTTCCACAATTCAGGCTCTAAGCTTAAAGATTTTGTATAACATCATCTCTAGTTAAACTTGGTCACGTGTGCTGCCTTACTCTCTACATTTCCTCCACCAATCCCTTCAACCCCCATGATTGACCACTTGTTATTATTTTCTGTCTTCAAACCAATTTCTTCTTTGCCTCTAGCATACACTGTGCTTTCTCCTGAGTTGAGTATTCCTGCCCAAGGCTTTGTTGGCAAACACAGTGTTTTATGTCAAAACTGGCCTGACTCAGGCTTCCTTCCGGTAATGAATTAAAGGTCAGCCCTTATGCTAGCTTTGTGGGGAGGTGCCCACTGTTCTCACTTACAAATGGCAAAAAGCCACTGGCTACATTCTGAGTACAAGTGACCTGGTTTACAACTTTGACTTCAAGCCACCCACAGCTATAAGCCAAGGGGGTCCAAGACAGGCACTGAGCCGAACATTTAAGAAACAATGGGCATTCAAGATGAAAGTATCTCTCAGAGTTAAAAGAGACCCTTCCTTGAGTTTCTTCTTTCCAGTTTTTGGTTTTTTCCTTCCCTTTAAAAGTCCTCATTCAATGATAGGGTTGTCTTTTTCAATTGCAAATGAAACACTGGCTTTCTAAATACAGTTGGCTCTTGGCAGGATTTGCAAGTGGACCTTTAAAAGCTGGATTCAAAGTAGCAGAGGGTTTCAAATTTTGGAGACATCAACAAAATGATTCCCTGTTGGTAGAAAGAGGTAGGTAATACCTGTGATGAAGTAGGGCACACAGCCCCCTTCCGATGGTCAAAAGCAAAATTTATTTAATTTTAAAATGCAAACAATAACAGTGCTCACAAAGGCAGCAAACTTGTTTATGTCAGGGAAGGCTGGAAAACCTCTGCATTTTCATTGGCACCTAACCTGATACTTTCTGGGAGAAAACTACAATGGACTTCCCATTTTCATCTCTGAGCAACAATGCCAGTTATTATGAGAGCTAAGTGACATCCCTTCCAGATGAAAACCCATTTACAAACATGTGCTTACACATACAAGCGCACAGCCAGAGTTCACTGATAGGTGGTCGAAGCAACCCTACCACACTGGCCGGGTTCTAAAAGGGTGCTTTAGAGAAGGACTGTCTTCTGTGTCCTGAACTAGAATTCATTGCACAAGAACAATGCTCTCTTCAAAGATGCTGGCACATGGACAAAGAGCAGGAGCCATCCAAAAGCCCTTGATAATAAACCCACCGAGACTTTTGCAGTGACCAGAAGCACAGATCTGCAGCATGAATGAACTGTTTGGACCTCAGAACAAAAGCACTGCTTCGCCTGATAATAAACTCTTGAAAGTGGAGTCTTTCAGGGTCTCTGCAGTCCAATTTTTTTTCTTGGTCTTTCAAAAAAAAACAGACAATACCCACTATTTTTATTTATTTATTTATTTTTATTATTTTTATTAATTACAGTTTATTCACTTTGTATCCCCCCTGTACATCCCTCCCACCTTCCCTCCCAACCCCACCCTCCCTCTTCCCCACCCATCTCCCTCTCCCAGTCCACTGAAAAGGGAGGTCCTCCTCCCCTTCCCTCTGACCCTAGTCTATCAGGTCTCATCAGGGGTGGCTACATTGTCTTCTTCTGTGGCCTTGTAAGGCTGCTCCCCCCTCAGGGGGAGGTGATCAAAGAGCAGGCCAATCTGTTCATGTCAGAGACAGCCCCTGTCCCCAGTACTATGGAGGCCACCTGGACACTGAACTGACATAGGCAATACCCACTATTAATATTTTGTCCCTTTTAAGTTATCAAAGATAACAGGATGAGAAAAGTGACCAACATACTGCAAATGCATAAGCGACTATTTTATTTTATTATTATTTTTTATTATTAAAATAATAATAATTATTATTATTTTAATAGAAGAGCAGATGCTAAGGCCTCCTGGAAATGTGGAAAAGCCCAGGTCACATACCACAACCCATACAGCTTTATTCAGGAAAACCGGGTCCCTCTAATGCTGCAACACATTTTGTTCTCTAGACACAGTTCCTGAATGATTAATGTGGAAGGTGTGTGCAGGTTTTTGCAGATGCGTTTCTGAGTAGGATTTAGTATGGACAGCGAACCTGGGCTGCTTTGCTATTTCTCTTTGGCAGCCCCAACGTAAAGTCCACAGTTGAAATTTGGTGACAGGTATGTAATCTAGAAGAAGGCTGCATACATATCAATCACCTGGTTGCTCTCAAGGTTGCTGTGGTTGGACACAGTCCCTCTGTGTTGAAATATTTTCTCTGAAGTCTTCTTCTCTCAGGCTGATAGCTGATTTACTAGGTGTTCTGGCCATTTGTGAGATGGCGATGTCTAGATTTAATGTAGTGAGAACACTAACATTTCATGAATATTAAAAAGGCACCTCGCGGTATATCATTCAAATGGACCAAGGCTTTGTCGGGGATTTTTTTCTGCATGGTTTTTGTTTTGTTTACTGACTTGTTTGCAGATTTTCTGAAGACATGTTGCCTTCTAATATTTTTTTCATTTACTTTATAATATTATATAATATTTATATCTATTATATGTAACATACTATTTATATATATTTACATAAATATGTATATTTATTTCTATATTAGCTGGAGTTGGTGGCTTACTCCTGCCATCCCAGCACTTGATAGGCTAAAGCAGGAGGATAGCAAGTTTGAGACTAGCTTAAGCTATATATCCAGACCCTACATTAGGGAAAAAATGTTGTAGGAGATGTGCCCTTGCTCTCAGATAACTTAGCATTTGATTGAAGAGACCTCAGTACAACACAAGAAGATGGGAATCCCGAATTTAGATTGTGATCATAACTAAGACATGACTGGTCCAATGAGGGCCTGAATTGGGAGAAAAGAGATCTATTTAAAGGCTGTGGGTAAGAGGGGTTCCCTAAGGATGTGAAATCTTAAACTCTCCCCAGGAAAGAATGTGGAGTCACACAAAGAAATAAGGAGACCGGCAAGCCAAACAGAGTAAAGACTTGTGAAAAGCCCCTGATAGGAAAAAGCTTGGTACAGTGAAAAGCAGAGGGAAGACAAATGAGGGAGGAGATGGGATTCAGGGAAGGTCACAAAACCCAGACAGGCTCTAAATGGCTATCAGGCACAAGCTGGAACTCAAGAATGGGCCCTCTGGTGACTGTCACTCTTGGACTTTCCACAGGCACATAGGAATCAACATTTCAGGATAAAGTCCTAGGGGAATGATGCTCAGAATATATCTGTCCAAGCTATTGATAATCAAGTTATGTGAACTGGGGGCACTATTGAGTGGAATAGCTGATGTGAAGGTTGATGAATGTTTTTGATCATAGTTGATTTTTACTAAAAAAAACATAAAGTAAAATAATATTCATTTACGAGCAGCCTAAAGATCATTTTCAAAGGACAGTAATTGAAGCCAAGTAAGGCTGAATGACATTCCAAAGGACTGAATCTACTAGGTCCCTGTGTAGTACACAGGACATGCTGAAGTGGCTACAGCAGAGCAGATAGAGATCAGTACAGCAGAGCCGTTGTGGGGACAGTGTTCTTGGTATTTGAAGAATCATGCACAAAATTGCACAGGGAAATCTTTATTTCACATTTCATGAGAAAGTTAGAGGAGAAAATTCTGAATTTTCATCAGTAAAAGAAAGTTGATGGAGTTTGGAAGATTTATTTGTTTAATTAGGCTTTTGGAAACCAAATCCCAAATTCTAGAGTTTGGCCTTCACTATGAAGGTTTGCATGTTCATAAACTTGTAGCGATCCTTCTGCCTCAGCTTTCCAAGTGCTAGGTTTACAAGAATGTATCACCTTTCCTGGCTACAATGTGATATGTATGAAGATATTTGGTTGATATTTAAAATGCATATGATTAACATGGAAAAAAAGAATGGTCTAACATTCTTAAATAATAAATTAAAATAATAAATAATAAATAAAATAAATAATAAATAAAACTTTGATATCTGTTGTTATATGTTCATTGGAAACAAGATGAGACATACATAAACAGTTATAGAATATGACATTTCACTATGAGATCTACTGGTTCTTTAAAAAAAAATCTTTTTGAATCAGTACTCAGTGCATCTGCTTCCCCTATGTCCTGGTGATCAAAAACCAGGCGGCGAGTAGAGTTCATGTCAGAGTCAGCCCCCATTCCCTTTACTAGAGGACCCATCTGAGGAATAGGGGAGGGGGTATAAGGGAAATAGGAAAGGAGGGTGGGACTGGAAGAAAAGGGGTTATGACTAGGGATATAAAATGAGTAAATAAAAATTTTAATTAAAAAATAAAAATGAAAAAAATCTAGTGTGTGTGTGTGTGTGTGTGTGTGTGTGTGTGTGTGTGTGTGTGCACTGTGTGACTGCAGGTGCCTCTAGAGCCCACAAGAGGGTGTCAAATTCCCTGAAGCTGGAATTATAAGCACTTTCTACCTAGGACTTGAACCAGCATCTTCTGCAAGAGAAGTAAACGCCCTTAACGGCTGAGCCATTTCTCTAGCCCCAACTATACCAACTTTAAAAATTATTATGTACCAGGCACTGTGTTAAGCTTATATTTGTGATCTCACTAAGCCTTGTACAAATGCCAAGAAGCGAAAACTGTAAATATGAGTGAACTGAAACTTTATATTGTTTCTTTTAACTCTGCTTTCGCCTATGTGCCTATGTGCCTATGTGTGCCTCCCTCCCTCTCTCTCTCTCTCTCTCTCTCTCTCTGTGTGTGTGTGTGTGTGACTACTCGCTGGTGGTCTTGGGGGCTCATGCTTTGGAGCACACAGGAAGATAAAAGGAAGATTTTCAGGAGTCAGATCTCTCCTGTCATAAAATCCAGGATGAGACATAGGCTACCAGGCTTGACCCACAGGCCATCTCACCAGTCCAGCCTCTGAGACTTAATTAACTCACTTGAGGTCAAAAGGCTAGAAAATGGCTGGGTTAGAAGATTAATCACAGACCACTATCTAAATCAATTTTTTCCTTTTCAAAAATTTCCCACTTTTTCCATGTGCAAATTACTCACGCTGGAATTTTAAAAATGAATCAGATGTGGATTTCACTGAAGAGATATAACTGCACACATTGCGCTACACTGGCCAACGACGCGATCCCCTCCCTTCCCCACGCACTTCTGGAAAATGTCATTACTGCTGGCTTTCTGGTCTGTTCTCAATTCATTAAGTGTTCATTTAGCATTTACTATGCTGGAGGTATTATCGATCCTCTTCACTCTCAGAATCACAGGAAATACCAGCTCTCCTCCATAGCACTCACCCCTGGATGATGGGAAATGACTAGCCTTGCCCACACGCATGTCTTGTTCTTTAAATCTGAGTTGCCACAGAATTCTCTCAATTCAAGCAGGCTGTTCCCTAAACTACCCTCAGCACGTCCTTTTAATTTATGTGAAAAACTGGCCTTGTGGTTTCAGTGCACTGTTGTCTCGCAGAATTCTTGTCCCTGCCAAGGAAGTAAGAAGCAGTTTGAGATTCCCAAAGCTGCCAGGGTGAATTGAGTCAGTGACAGTATATGCCTCTGCTTCCGGCTCTTAGCAACCCATTACTCTCCACTATTGAATTGTGGGATCTGTGGTTTATACAGGCTTCACTTTTATCTTGTTTTCTGCTCGTGGCTTTACCCATGTCTTTACAAGAATTTTCCAAGACCATTTTCCTTTACTGAAATGCTTCTAAAAATGCTACAATCATTTCTACCTTGATTTACAATTGTGGTGGTAGTTATTTCTTCAAGTTGCTAACTTAAAAAAAATGTAAATGAAACTCTTGCTTTATCTACCTTACTTATTTGTAAACACAAACATTTATTAACCAAAAACTAAAAACTAATTTGATTTTATTTTCAAAAATTTACTTTGTTTTTCTGATTAGGTTTTTGAGCCAGGTTCTCACAGTAGTAACCCAGGCAGGCCTAGAACTATGTAATTTATACTGGTCTCAAACTCATAAGAGTCCTCCTACCCTTGCTGCACAAATGCTGAAATTACAGGCATGAGTCACCACCCATGGATTAGAGAATTTCTAAAGAAAATTTCCAAGAATTTCAACATCATGAGACAATGAAAAAGTCAATACCATAATGGAAGCAAGTCACTGAATAATTCGTGTATGCCTGTCACTGCAGGATGTTTTGAGAGAAGATGCTGGAGTTGAACTCCACTTATCTATATCCTTAGGGTTTGTGCTTTAAAAGAAAGTTATTACTTTATTTATCATCCAAAATTATGAGCTAGTATTATCACTACTCAGTATGACACCAATGAGATCACAGCTTGGAGAGCATAGATTTATCTAGGGACCCACACCCATAAAAGACAGACCCAGATCATACACATGGTGTGTAACTTTCATGATCATAATATACTATATGATTTAATTGTATCTGGCAAGTAAGAGGGTATTTCTGTCCATTCACATAAGAAAAAAAAATCTTAGCTTGCAAAGTCAGAAAAGTTCAGGGACACTCACGCCAGTCAGTGTAGTTTCTGCTAATAGAAAGCTGAGCATTGATCAAAGGCTATAAAAAGCACAGTGGAAGAGAAAAAAAAAAGGAGATCTAGTTTATTGACTATTGGTCCCTAAATGCAAACTGATACAATCAAGTCAATCTCCTGATTTTAATAAACCTTCTCTCTTCACATACATAAGCAATGAATTTAAAGCAGCTGTTTCAGTTGGCTCACAATTGTAATTGTTGAACTTAGAAGGCTGGGTCAGAACCCTGTGAGGCAAGCCTGGGCTACATAATGAGGTCAAGGCAAGCCTGGCCTATTTAGTGAGTCCCTGTCTATAA
Source organism: Psammomys obesus (assembly GCF_907164565.1). Classification (NCBI taxonomy): domain Eukaryota; kingdom Metazoa; phylum Chordata; class Mammalia; order Rodentia; family Muridae; genus Psammomys; species Psammomys obesus. The sequence continues at coordinate 10,713,560 of NW_026596101.1, forward strand.
AGTAATAAATAAACAAGTTGAATTAACTTTCTTATGTTCATATAAGAGTAATGGGTAATGAGCAATATTTACCATTGTATGTGGTTACGTGAAAAATATGTTTTATTTTGACAAATGTCAAGTAGAACACATTTGAAATTAAATAACGCTTGAAATTTTACAGGTGAGAGTGTGCTTTAATGACCTCTTTAAATGGATGAGCAAGTACATAGTAAATTCAAGGCCAGCCTGGGCTAGAAAATGAGTCCCTGTCTTAAAAAAAAAATTAGCTGTCTTATAATTGTATAAGAATAATGAGAAATATGTAGCATTCACCATCGTGTGTATTTACATGAAAAAATATGTTTTATTTTGACAAATGTCAAGCCGAACCATTTTAAATTAAATAACACTTGAAATTGTACAGGTGAGAGAGTGCTTTAATGAACTCCTCGTACGAAACAGAGAACAAAGGAGTAGAGTTGCTAAACAGCTATCCAATTTTAAAGGACCAAGAAGTTCTGGTAGGCACTGCAGTCTTTTGACCAGAGGTGGGAACACCATTCTGAAGACCTTGAAAAGTATGAAGGGACATGGATGTCCCTCAGTGACACACTTGCAAAGCAAGTATGTGACAGTAGTTTTGAAAAGAAAAGGAGAGGCTCAAATGATACCTGTCAAAAGGAAGAGAACAGGATGTAAAAAGCAGAGGAGCATAACAACAAAGCATAATGGCATATGTGTGACAGAAATGTCACAAAGAAACCTTTGTCTGAATGAGAACCAGAAAACTAATGAAAAGAAAGGGGATGATAACAATATTAGAAGACAGACAATATTCTAACAATATTAGAACCAGTAACTCTGATTAAGCCATTACACAACACATAACAAAGAATCATGTTACCTCCTAAGTATATAATGTTTGAGGTTCTTCTTTTTGTTTTAATTTACTGGGATAGGTCTTCATGTAGCCAAGACTAACTTCAGACGTGCTGTCTGCCAAAATCAGATCCTCTTGCCTATCTCCCAAGCACTAGGATTGCAGCAATTTCCTCAGCTACCATTCAGGCTTTTCGATACTGGTGGAAATGAATTTAAATACAAAATTTTAGGCTGATGATGTAGCTCTAGGCTTGCCTAGCATGTAGTAATCCCCAGATTCCATTACCAACAGCAAATTCATTCATTAATTCATTGATTAAGTGGTCTCCCAGAAGAATTTATTAGTCTGAATAACAATGACGAATATCAAATCACACCCAACCATCAATTGAGGGCTGTGAATTATTTAGGGCTCATGCCCTTCTTTGTCAATACAATAATTCAATAAGACATTTTTTTCCCCAATTCAGGTCTGAAGAAATAGAGCTACGTAGAAATAATCAGCTAACCCCCACACATGTTTAACTGACTCTCAGTTATAAGTCAAATAAGTTTCTCTGCTTTTTCAACTATATACTATTGCTAACTGTGGTAAGTGGCTGCTATATGAAAGGCAATTTAATCATTTCTATACCAAGATATTATGTGGCAAGGTGGGCTCATGCAAAAAAAAATAGTGAAGAGTTTACTTCGATACATATTTTTGCCTATTTTAATTAGTTGGTGTGTTTTACTAGAGTTGTTTTTAACTAGCCATGGTGGCACAGTTGTTTGTACACTTGGTATAAAATTTCCATCAATGTTGGTGCACCAGAAATTCAATCATACATGAGTCTGCAAATTTAATAAGCAGTAACTCATGGGCCTTTAAAAGAACAAAAATCACAGTTTTAAATGAGCAGTAACTGTTTCCATGGTTTGAAAAACTATACTCTTAAAATAAATGTACACGTACATCACAGGAAAGAGTAATACACCGGGGACCACTTCAGTCTTTCCTCTCTTTTGGAGTTATCGAAGTCTGTCTAGAGTGTGACCTTTGGAATTTTTATTTTGGTCCCCAGCAGTCACTAGTTGTACAGTCACTAGTTGTTTAAACAGACAAGTTAATTAAACTTCCTAAAATTCAGGTTAAAATAAAAAAATATAATGATAACAATATAAATAATATTAATGCCTTATCATGTGCTTTATTGACATCAAATGTAACTATGTTTTTGAAAAGCGGTTTTTAAATGTAAATGGGAATGAGTATTCTCAGTGACCATAATAAAATTCACATAATCCAGTCCTCTCAATTTTTATTCATGGGGACCATGGTCACTGAATGACGGTTGTGAGGACGCAGACATTTCTAAACACAAGAGTGTGCTGAGTCTACCCGTCCATGCTGACAGCTAGAAGACATTGCTCCAGAGCAACAGTTTCGGGGATGCCCCATAGGGCATCTTTACAGGGTGATGTTCACATGCTCCTCAAGGAGTCTGGTCCTGAGTCATGTCTGAAAAGTCAGAATTAATGGAGTTATGTGCTCGATCGATTGTTCAGTACCTGCAGCTCAACTGGCTTTGCCTTTCTTCTTTCAACTATTTACCCATAGGACTCACTGTTCCACTGTTTAAATGTTTCTCTTAATTATTATTGTGGTAACCATTTTTTTTTTTTTGTTTTATGGGATAAAGCATCTACTTAGTGTTTACTTCATTCAAAATTCATACACTTTATAGGACCCTGAGTTTTGGAGGGCAGCATTACTATTAGTAAAAATATCAGACTCATGACAGGACATTGTCTTGAATTATTCCCTCTTACCTGACATTGTCAATTTATGTTCTTTGGCTTTAGAAGATATCACACAGCTTTATATTACATTGCTATATATCTTTCTGACATACCCCAAAACAACTTTTATAGCCTTCACCAGTATTTCTTCTCCAACTTATGAATGTTAGCATCTCCCAAGGGCTCCTCAGTTCTTTCCCACGGCTTAGCTAGTTATTGAGTAGCTTGTAAATCCAATATAGGGTTTTAGACTCAGACAGACTCATGCCAAAATTTCAGATTATAGTATTGATTATGTGTTTATTTTGAAAAGAACAAAGTCTCTTTGTACTTATTTCCCTATCAGACAGGATAATATTTATTTCACAAGGTTTATTTAAGGAATGAGCATACGTAAAGAGTAGGATATGTCTTCACAGATTACCATATATCATTGCTGTTTCTATTTTTCTAAGTTACTGGCGCTTGATACAGGTACCAAAGCCAAACCCGTGTCCTCTGCAAAAGTAGCAAGTGATCTTTTTTTTTTTTTTTTTTTTCTTTTTTTTTTTTTTCTTTTTAGTTACATTTTGTTAACTCTGTGTCCCAGCTGTATCCCGCTCCCTCATTCCCTCCCCAACCCCACACTCCCTCCCTGGTCTCCTCCCTGCCCCTTTCCAAGTCCCCTGATAGGGGAGGACCTCCTCCCCTTTCATCTGTCCCTGTTTTATCAGGTATCTTCAGGGCTGGCTGCAAAGTTCTCCTCTGTGGCCTAACAGACTGCTCCTCCCCTGGGGGGAGGTGTCAAACAGCCTGCCCTTGAGATCCTGTTAGAAATAGTCCGTGTCCCCCTTACTTTGGAAAACTACTTGGTTACTGAGCTACCACAGGCCACATCCGAGCAAAAGTTCTAGGTTATATCCATAGATGGTCCTTGGTTGAGTTTCAGTCTCAGAAAAGACCCTGTGCCCAGATATATTTGGTCCTTGTAGAGCTCCTATCCTTTCCATATCATACTAACTTCCCTTCTTTCATATGATTCCCTGTTGATTGATGAACTATCTCTCCAGGCCACAGCCCAAGCCCTTTTAAGACAAATGCTCTTTGTGCGTGACAATCTCTCTCATTAAACCTGAAGCTTACCATTGCTTCATCTACACTGACCAAGTAACAAGTTCCCAGGATCCTCCTATTTTTGCTGTTTACTCGGTATTTTGGTTACAGCCCTATCAGACAGACCTGTTTTTCTGCCTTAGCCTCCAAACTAGCTGGAATTACAAAAATGTGCCACTATGTTCAATTTCCATTGACATTTTATAGGAATTTTAAATCCTTTGCATACTGTGGATCATACCAGCCTTGATAATTATCATATCTCAGCTGTCTATACAATGTTCATAAATAGAAAATGTCACAACGTTGTAACCAGAGTGCAAACTAGCACACATGTGGTACAGGTTTTAAATTGTATCTTGTTCAAATAACCCTACATAGCGAGCCAGGCTGAGCGCAAACTTCGGCATATCTGTAAACTTACATCTCGTAGAGAAGAAAAGAAATTCACTCCAAATTCCAATTAACATTACAACATTCTCTTTCTCCTCCTTTTCCTAATCTGCCATCTTTTCATAGCTACAGTTTCGCTTTCAACTCCCCACACACTTGTCTGGAAAGACTTTTGTGATTGTCATTGTTAAAAATCATGAGGCTGTGAACCGATATTCTCTGCAAGAAGTTTATTAGGAGGGAGTGGGGAGCAGAACATGGGGAGAGAGACAGAAAAGGGAAGGGGAGCAGATTGAGAGAGAGAGAGGAGAGTAAGAGAAGAGAGTGTAAGAGAGAAACCACACTTCAGGGTCATCCCTTTAAGGGACAAGGTAACCATGCCTTCCAGGTGTGGCCACCTGGCTGGTGACACATGATGACATCATAAGTTGCTGGGTAACCCAGGAGCAGGTTGTTCCAAAACACTAACACTCATTTTTTTTTTTTTTTTTTTACCACCTGATATTTTTACCATTTCCCTTATTCTCGTTACTCATGCATTTTAAAGGCTGTATTTTAACTTTACTTCTGTGTATGTTTGTGCCACTAAGGAGCATGGGCAGGGCTCATTAAGGCAGGAGAATATGGAGTCAGAATGAAGGAAGGCTCTATCTTCAACTTCTCTTTTGAGAAAACATAGATTTTAGTTCCAGTTTCTTGAGTCTTGGAGCAAAGAATTGGACAAAGAAATGGAGCCTATTTGTTAAGGCAGGGAAAGGTTCCCAAAAGAGCAGAAATTGGCTAGAAAAGCTAGGAAAGATCTGAGGCTTGAAAGCCCTGGACACTAAGACTTGTATAGCTCATTTGAATATCACCTGCCTTCTTCCACATTTGTTCACAGTGCTATTTTCTTGTACATGTTCTGTCTCTTATCTGTAGCCCCAGTGGGAAGGAAGTTACACTTTTCCTGCCAACTAGCTCTTTTTATACATTCATCTAGATGCCTCTCTCTCCGTGTTCTCCCCTCCTGCCACATTTACTAATTCATTTATTACCTTCAGAGCTTTCATTGTGTCTCCACATAGAATTAAGCACATTGCAGATGCATGGTAAGTTAAAAGAACACCTGCAATGCATATGATTGAGTGCTCCTCAAACCTGTGGAGCCCAGAAAAGTGAAATCTTCTTAGAAAGCTGAAGGGGATGACTCCATATACCACCTTCTGAGGCAATCTCTCTGAAAATGTGGGATATAATCCTGTTTAATTTAATTGCTTTATAATTTTACCAAACTTTTATCTGGAATGACTGCTGATATCAAATCATATTATGACAGTTATGATATCCAAAAGAAAATTGGTCAGGTTTTGGCTAGAGTTTAATCACAGAGTGAAAAGACTTCAGGACTAAATTCCAATGTTAGCTCAACAGGTACTGGATGGTGTGCTTTGAAAATCTTTTAATCTGTCTTACTTTCTATCTGTACCAAGGTTCATCTTGTATGAATGTTAAATGCAAACACAAAATATCAATGCAGAGCCTGAGGTAGAACAGCCCTCACCCAAACAATTTAGTAAAAAGGGCTTGTGGGGCCTCATAAATACAAGAAATTTTCCCTCCCCTCTCTTGATGCTCTCCTGCTTTTCACTCCTCAGCCTCCCCAAAGGTAGACCACAGAAGCTGGAATTGCTCCTCAATCAGACAGATATTAGAAGATCAAACGCCTTTCCCCTCAAAGATAGAAACAAAAATATTACTTTAACTTTTCTTTTTGGGCGTAATAAGGGGCCATCAAGACATTCTCTCAACCTACCTTATTTGACTGTGCGACCTAAGACCTCCATTTCAGAAAGGGTCTTTGTCCATAAAAAAGAAATACTGCATAGAAAGGGAAAAGAAAATCTAAACAGGCAGGCCTTCCTGCCGCCCAACCACACACAGATGATTAGAATTAGATCCTGTTTCTCTACACACTTATCTTTATATGTGACTATCTTTGTTTCATCAACACACATAGATATGTTATCGTGGATCTTTGGTTTTCCAGCCTAAAGGCATTTGTGTCGTAAAATGGAATGAGCACATTTCTTATACTTTCCTCCTCCCCCTTTCGCTTTTATTTCCCCTCCTCCCCTTCTTCCTCCTAATCTGTCTTTTTCTTTGATACTGAAGAATGAACGCAGCAATTTATGTATGCTAGCTTTACCTCCTAAGTACCCGAGATTGCAACTATGCACCATCACACACAGCTTCTTATGCTTCTCTCATATTAATTCATCTTTTGTTATATGGAAATCAGCCATAATCCTTTATGATAAACAAAACAGGACTCCTCCTTTTTAAAACCCTAAGCTTCCCTAATTATATATTAGCTATGAAGTTTAAACAGAAACAAGAAATTCAACAGCAGTGTTTAAAAGGAGAGATACCAAAGTTTACCAAGAGTCAAGTTTTCTTTACTAGGCTATTTAGTCTCCATATCTTAATATGCTAATTTTTCCCATGAGACAGTGCCTTGGTTTTTCCATTCACACCCTTGTAGTTCAGGTTGCTGTTTTTCAAGTCCTGGCTTACTGATCATTCAAATGAAATATTCAGGCTATCTAGTTGAGGCTTTATAAGTCAACTCCTTTTGTGTTATCATTTAGGTGTTTTCAGAGCGTTGGGATGAGTCCAGAGGGTGGTATCGGGCCTAGGGCGGAGCTTTCCGAGTAGAAAAATTTTCCAGGTATTGGGAGAAGGATCCACTTTCCTGGTTATCCTGCAAAACAACATTTGATTCTGCTGAGCACAGACTGCTCCTCCCCTCCCCTTCACTTTATAACCATGAGAACAAAGAAGCTGCTCCTGAGAGAGATTAGGTATTCAGCAGTGTTTGAGATGATTAAAAAGCAAGAAAAAAAATATTCCTTATGGACTTTGACAAGGCTTTCTCCTCCCTGCTAGTGGAAGGGGGTTTTGGTCAACATTCTGCCACCGGTCAGAAGGCTACAATGATTGTCAATAGAGAATAACCAAGTGAAATAAATAAGTCCCCCTGCCAACAATAATCTGAGATACATTTCCTAGGCCATGCACTCTCCTTTCTCTACACGGAGGGTGTAAAAAGTTCACAGCATAGCTTCAGGCGCTCTCATGCTTCATCTGTTATGGACCATGTAAGTGTGTGGTGTGAGCATGGCTGTGTCACTGACCAACCATAAATCAAGTTGCATTCTTAAAATTGTTTTGGGAGCAGTGTTTACTTGAAATGAGTGTTTGGGAAGGAGAGGGATATGGTACTTTCAAAAATATTTGTAAATGACACCGAGTTGTACCTTTGAGGGATTCTTTTTTTTCATTACTGAGAACATAGCACACACTGTGTCTTCACAGTAGGCATTTATTGTTTACTGATAGGAACATATTCTGAGAGAGGTGCCATTAGCCAATCTCATCTGTATGTGAACACCATAGAGTAGATTCACCCCACACACCTGAACAACCAATCTCTGGCTTACCTGGACTGTAAGTAAAACCCTTTATTTCCATTTTTAATATCTTTTCCTCTTTCCAAGACAAAATTTTTGTTACTAATGAAGACACAAAAAATGCATTAGTCTTTGCTTACATAATCATCCTTGTAGCTGTCTATTTTCTTCTTCCACATCTTTTCTCTCTGAAAGGTCTTCAGTTGCAATGGCAGTCATGGAGCTCTCACCTTTTATGATCACAATGCTTTCCTCTGGAATACCTCCTGAACAACTTACACCAGTCTAGTTTATAGTTAATGGTTTCTATATAATAAGTATAAAGCTTCTACACTAAACTGCTAATAGAATACAGTACAATGAATACATGAAACAGTGGGATATCCATTAGTCACCATTGTCAAGTACTATGTATTATTCCTGATTGTATACATTAAACTTTATGGGCCATCAGCACGGTTGGTCTGTTTATATCAACATCACCATAAATGTGAAAGTTAGGAATTATTCTACAGGGTGATAACAGCCTTATCAAAAGGCAATGGAAATTTCTCAACCATCTTAAGTGTTATAGAACTATGGTTTTATATACATTCCATCTTGCCTGAATCATGGTATATGGTACATGGTTTAAGTGATAAGGACACTATTGGCAAGAGGTCGTCTTTCTTACCCTGAGTGATGCAATGCTTGCCTAGCTAATGAGATGCCCTGTGTTCAATCCCCATTAAATACAATAAATAAATAAAAGAAGAAGAAGACAAAGATGATGAAGAAGAAGAAGAAACAAAAAGGAAGGGAGGAAAGGATAGAGAGAAGGAAAAAGAAAAGCAAATTAGTCTTTACTTTCTTTTTGTTCCCAATGTAGATAGAATATAAATAGCTGAATTTTTTTGGCACTGGCTCCACTCAGCTTACCAGTTCCTTTCTCAGTTTATTCATTTCTTCCTGTGTTTACTTACTATAAACCAGCAGCAAGAGGAAACTAGGCTGTATATTTGACACCTGCAACATATTATACTCAACTAAATATTCAAGTTTCATAGTTCATATATTTTATTTTTGACACAACAGAAAACTTCAGCCAAATATTCTTCCTTTTAATAATAAGAACTCCCTCCCCCTTTAGCTTCTAATAATAACGGGCTTTTAATTTGCTCCTGTCTCATTATTTACAGTACATTTTTTTTTCACATTCTTACTTCTTTCCTTGGTACTATCACTTAGTTAGAAAACAACAAAAAAGAGTTTTAGTATTACATTTTCACACAATCCTTTGTTCGTATTTGCCTCCCACTTTTGCCTCTTCTCTCCTGGCATACACATTTCTAGCAACAGTCCCTTCAATGCAGCTTACACACTCTCTAACACTCTAGAATGCGTCCCCGTTTGCTCCTCCATTTTTTTCTAAGCCTTCAGAAGCATCTTCCTCACAGTCCACATTTGCACCAAGAGTCTTTTCAAGAAAATGTAGGTGTTTACTACTTTATTTTTCCAAGCTCTTCATGCATCTATCCATTAATACTTGATTGCAAAGCCATGCACACATTTCTAGGAATTCGTTGATGTAGAAACTTAAAATACGTGTCAAGTTCCAACTGCTGCCATGTAAAACGGCTAGAAGCTTGGTGACGTATAGTCATGAAGAAACAATAAATATTCATGCATTCCTACTTCTGGAAAGCAGGAACCTGAAACCAAGTTTTCACAGGTGCCATCGTGGTGACTGTGAACATCCAGTTATGTTCATGCAGAAGGCTCCAACAAGAATCTGATGTTTGCTCCTTTCAGTCCCTGTTGTCTCCAGTGATTCATCAGCTGTAGTTCTGATGCTCTTATGACCCTTGTCTTCAGGTCACCTGCTATTCTTCTGTTTGCCCATTTCTCAGTGTGTTTGTTTCCAAATTCCTTTTAACTCTTTTTTTTTTTTGTAAAGAGATAAGTTCACTCTACTAAACTGCTGCCTCTATTGTCTACAGAGCTTCAGCGAAGTTGAGTCTCCATAAAGAGAGAAGAAAAAGGGTAGAGGAGACAGCCTGGCTTGTAGAGCACTGTGCAAGCATGGGGACCTGAAGTTTGATTCTTAGAACTCTCATGAAAGATGGACAGATACTGCTGATAATGGCAGCACTTTAGGAGGCAGAGGCAGCACATCCTTGGAGCAGGCTGGATAAGTAGCTTAATTAAATTGGTAAGTTACTGCTCCAGCAAGAGATGCTGCCTCAGTAAATTGGGAGTGACCAAGGAAGACACCCAACATCGACTTTTGGCCAGGTGCTTGAGGAAGTGTGTGCCTGTGGACATGCACTCACATCAGGGCCCACAAACATCCTAACACATGCACACACACACACACATGCAAACATGGCTGCATACATACACACACTTTACTAAAAAGAGGAACAAAATGTAGACATGAAAATGTCACTTGTTCCATCATAACCTGTGTCTACATATTCTCCTGTGTGTTTAGCATCCTTTAAAAACAGCTCCAAAGAATCTGATCTAATTACATGTAGACACATTCGAGTTGAGTTCAGTATTGAATTTAGGATTCCAAATTTCTATTCATTATCATTCTTGGCTTATGTGTAATGATCTTTACAGTGTGATAGAAGCATGAAATTGAAGCAGTGAGGGAATGCATGTGAGATAAAGAACCATTTTGCCTCATGTTTCTAACCTAGACAGATGGAGAAATGAGGCTGGAAAATCCTGAATGTCCAACAAGCAACAATTTGATATCTACTTCTCTCTGCATCCCCACTGAGGAAGACAAATGAACAAAGATGGAGTTCCTCAGCTAAAGAGAACAACATAATCTCAAAGCATTTAAAGGCCTAAGGGAGAAGAAGAAAACAAGTTGTTGGAAAGAATGAGACAGAAAAGAAAAGGCCAAGTTTGAGCAAGGGAGAAAATCACTGAGGAAGACTGGTAAGCAATCTTGAGGAGAACCAGATGCTATGTTTTGGTCTAGGGATTTGTCTTAGCTTTTTGTACCATGAAAGTCTATATTTATCCATTAAAAATTCCTTACAATTGGTGTTTAGAATGTTTTCTATTCTACACTTTTAACTTGGATCACTCTGGGCTGAGTTTGATGTATGGGGTTCTCAGAAGTTACTAAATATTTTTTTATATTTGTCCCCTCCATGCATACCCACCTGGCTTATTGCAAAAAAAAAATGTGCATAAACTCTTCTCCAATGCATGTAAAATTTATGAAACAGAATAGAGAAATTGAAACACATATATGGCCACCTGAATGACTAAGTCAGTGACCTCTAAGAGGATATCTAAACTCAATTCTCTAAGCTGTTACTGGTAAGAACTCATTATGCCAGGCAATATAATAAGTATTTCTGGTAACTGTCTTAAAGAAATATCACAAGTTTATGAGGTAAAGAACTATTATTAAGACCCTGTTGGAACATGAATAGAAACAGACAAGAGTAAATACTTTGATCAAGACCATATAGGTGCTAACTGACACATTGTACAAGAAATCTGCTGTGTGGACATATGTTTTAGAACACAATTTTGAATTACGTATTTGAGAGGCGACTTTTGGTCACCAATCTTTACCTTGCCGGTAAATTCATCAATGGTATCAACATTGTATGTAGCTTAACAGAACAGAACCCATAACACCGTTGCTGGAATTCAAATCTCAGTTCTGGCCCACTCTATTCCTGTGACCTGAAACACTGTTGACATCTCTGTACCTGTTTTGCATCTGAAAAACTGGACCATGGTAATTGGTTTCTTATAAAATGTGAACGGGAAAAATAAAATATGTTCTCCCTTATAATTAATGCTTCAAAAGAAGCTAGCTAGTATCAAAAAAAATGATACCAATGTCAAAAAGCATTAAAAATGAATGGAGACCAGCGGTACACATGTGATTCTAGTGCTCAGGAGGTGGAGGCAGGGGGATCAGAAGTTCAAGATCAACACAGGTTACCTAGAGACTTGCAGGTCGCCATGGGTTACATGAAACTCTAAAACAAACACATTAACAGATAAGTAGAGGTGTTTGCTCTTTGGTTGAGATCTAAGGAAGAAGAGTTTTGTTGGGATACATACATCCAGTTGGGCAGCCTGAGGTAACACTCACAGTTCAGGGAAAATAGAAAACTCTACAGAAGTCAAACTGCCTTGGATACGGAAAATTGAGCTCAGGGCCTCATCCACGCTAAGTACCTGCTTTACTGATGAACTATGTCTCTAGCCCTGAAATTAAATTTTGACTCTTATATTTTATAAAACAGCCATCCAGTCTTCTACTTGCTCTCATATTAAGTGCACTCAATGATATGAAAGAATGGGGATCACTTTCCTAGCAGATCTCTGTAGGGTGCTTGTGTAGTAAAAGTGACATGTGGGGGGGGGGGGCAAAGACATGATAAGCAATTAAAAAAGTCTAGAGGCCTGTTCCAGAGAAGGCCTGGCTTAAGACTTGAATTGAAAAGAATGAAAGCCTTTTTAAAAAATTTTTTAGTAATAACACATTATTCACTTTGTATCCCCCCTGTTGTTCCCTCCCCAATCCCAATCCCTCCCTTCTATCCCAATCCCTCCCTTCCTCCACCCTCTGCCAGCATGCCCCTCCCCAAGTCCACTGATAGGGGAGGTCTTGTTTTCCTTCCTTCTGATCCTAGTCAATTAGGTCTCATCAGGAGTGGCTGCATTGTCTTCTTCTGTGGCCTGGTAAGGCTGCTTCCCCCTCAGGGGGAGGTAATTAAAGAGCAGGCCAATCAGTTCATGTCAGAAATAGTCTCTGTTCCTACTACAGTGCAATCCACTTGGATACTGAACTGCCATGGGCTACATCTGTGCAGGGGTCTTAGGTTATCTCCATGCATAGTCCTTGGTTGAAGTATAAGTCTCAGGAAAGACCCCTGTGCTCAGATTTTTTTGGTTCTGTTGCTTTCCTTGTAGAGTTCCTGTCTTCTCCAGATCTTACTGTTTCCCACTTCTTTCATAAGATTCCCTGCACTCTGCCAAACAGTTGGCCATAAGTCTCAGCATCTGCATTGATAGTCTACAGGGCAGAGCCTTTCAGAGGTCCTCTGTGTCAGGCTCCTGACTTTCCCTCTTTTCTCCTTCTTCTGATGTCCATCCTCTTTTCCTTTCTAGATAGGAATTGAACATTTTAGCAAGAGTCCTCCTTCTTTATTAGTTTCTTTAGGTGTACAGATTTTAGTAGGTTAATCCTATGTTATATGTCTATATGAGTGAGTATATACCATGTGCGTCTTTCTGCTTCTCGGGTAGCTCACTCAGGATGATCTTTTCCAGATCCCACCATTTATCTGCAAATTTCATTGTTTCCTTGTTTTTTATTGCTGAGTAATATTCCATTGTGTAGATGTACCACAATTTCTGTATCCATTCCTCCACTGAGGGGCATCTGGGCTGTTTCCAACTTCTGGCTATTACAAATAAGGCTACTACAAACATGGTTGAGCAAATATCCTTATTGTGTACTTGAGCCTGTTTTGGGTATATGCCTAAGAGTGGTATAGCTGGATAAAAAGACAAAGACTTGACTTGAAAAGAATTAATTTCTATTCTTCAAAAATCAACTTGGGAAAGTAATTAAACTTGAGAACTTTGGTTCATCCTAAATATAGCCTCGTTAGCACATCTGGTAAAACAGGAGCTGGAGGATCCAGGATTAATACACTTTATGTTTAAAAGGATATTGGCCCAAGCACAGCAAACATAGAATCAAGGGAGGTTACGGGAGCAGGAATGAGTGACTTACACAAAGTGCTAGAAAACTGGTTTCTAAACAGTCTGAAGCTTTTTCATTATATCATTTATATGTTTATGCATGTGTGTTTGTGTACTTGTGTGTGTCTGTATGTATGTGCTTGTGAATGCATGTTTCTATGTATGTGTGTATATGTACCTGTGTATGCATGCGTGTCTGAATACACATGTTACATCTGTGTATATATGTAAGTATGATATTTGTGTATCTGTCTATGTGAGTTTTTGTATGACTGTGTATGTGTGTTTCCCTCTGTGTTTATACTTATGCATGTGTCTGTGTGTTTATGCATAAACACGTGTATTCATGCAAATGTCTCTGTGTATATAATTCCAGGAATGTGTTACATATATACAAATGGATGCACCACATATCAAAGGATATTTGTTGTGTGAATATACATGTGGATATATACAGATATGCATGTATATATATACATAAATATATATGTATATTGCATTCTGTATATTCTACCAAATACCTACACACAGCTCTGTTGCATAATTTATGTCATGAATAATTGATAGTATCCGTAGAGAAATTTTAACTTAATTTACATCAAGATCCCTTTTAGATATGTTTAGCAATATTTCACAGCTACCCATAAAGCTGTGGGAATATAGATGTGGTTGTTTTGTTTGTGGAATTTGTTTTGATGATGCACTGCTAAGCTACAAAGATGCTTTCAGAAAAAGCACATCTCAACAAGTAAAGGAAATGCCACTGTAACTGAGGTCTGTGTCACTGCCTAAGACTAGCTGTGCTGTGGTGTTTCAGACAAAGGACCCACAAGAGAAAGGCAATAAGACTCTTCTTACCTGTTTATACACAGAATACAGACTGTGACCTTCTGCTTTCTCTGTTACAGCAGGCTGTTGTGATTCATTTATTTAATGGAAAACCTGCTACACTTCCCTCTTCATAGAAGAAAGAAAGCTATGGTTTCTAATCCATCGATGCTTCCTCAGTAAAAATGATTAATTTAATCTAAGATCAGGGTAACGTTTCTTGTTCATATTGTCTTTTCTTGCAGATAATAAACCAGTCTTAGGGGCAATAATACAAGGGCCCGTTATCTTTAAAACTTCCATATGTGGAAGTCAGAGGTGCCATTCAGGTAGGCTGATGGAATGTGGTTTCTTTGTAGTGCAGTCGGCCTGCTATCCACTTATCATGCCAGTGTGTTGGAAAGTGAAGATTCTTCTGTTCTCATTGTGATATTTAGTGTAAGGTGATGCTGAATATCTGCTTATTGCCAGTGTGAGGCTCATCCTAGGTTGTGGGCTATTGTAGCAATAAAATGAGCAGCTTAGCTGAAGATTAATGTGTTCCCATTAATCATTCGTGTGTCATTTGTTAAGTGCTGGTATGCAACATGCTAGAAAATGTGAGTGTCAGGAAGTTCTATTCTGCCACACTTCTAGTGCCTGGCACTTAGGGAAAGGCAGACAGGAAGAAGGAAGAAGAGAGAATTTTACTACTTATATGAACATTTGATGCCATCGTTTCTTAACTCCCCCTCCCCCAAAAAATGACTAATTTCTTTCAACTCATATATGTCCTGGAAAAAAATATGTAATAAAATATCTTTCAGTTTTTATTGTTCATACAACATAAATATAACACTGTAATTTAAACCCAGTAGTTTATTCTTTTCCCATTCAAATATAGGACAGAAATCGCACTGTGAGAAAATTCAGGTATGACAATCTAAATGAAGCAATACTAGTTAAGCAATACTAATAGTAATAAAGAATAAAGACAAAGTAGCTATTGTGTACATATTTTCTGCATGTGGAGTGAGCTCATTTGCTTTAAACCATATAATAAATTCTTTGGGGGTAAATAATTACATTATAGAATTTAATAAAAGAAATTGGATGTTCCACACAGTGAAGAAACTATGTTCCAAAGAAAAAAAGTTTAAAATATTAAAAGTCAATGCTAGAGAGCTACTTTGATGGTTAAGGGCTCTAACAGTCCATCCAAAGGACCTGGGTTCAATTTTCAGCATCCACATGGCAGCTAACTACCATCTGGTACCCCAGGATCCAATGCCCTTTTCTGGCCTGTGTGGGCCTATAAAAGATGCGCAGGCATACATGCAAGCAAAATACACATTAAAAAATGAAATAAAAAATTTAACATCTATATTTGGGTAGTTCTTTTGTGTTGAAGTTCATCTGCAGTGCCTTGTTTGGGTCTCACAGTGTCCCTGTAAGACATGCTCTATTTCCTTCCTTCAGAGGAGGAAGCAGATGGATTCCTCAGCAATGCAGCTATCAAGGAAAAATGTCAGAATTTATTCCCAGTTGTCATCCATCCTAAACCTGCAACAGGTGCCTGAGTCTGACAGACTTTGCATAATTCCCACCGTAGCATACTCCCCAAAGCGGAGAAGCACAGAAGCTTTTACACGTATTTCAGCGTTGCTCTGCCATGTTACAACTGAAGAAACTGCAGTGCAGAACACGAGGTTTCAATGCTCATAGCTACGCTAGGAGTTTTAGGCACAGGAAAGAACCGTGTACTTGAAAATATGCAAAGAGAACAGCATGCAGGTGCATGTGGAACCCCAGTGCTCTGGAGGCAGAGGGAGTGCGATTCCAAGGTCAGCCAGTCCTATGTAGTGAGTTCCTGGATAGCTGAGGCACACAGTAACAAGCCTCCCAAACAAACATTATTCAAATAACCCACCAACAAAAATATCCCTGTTCCTAAGTTAAGGTGATAGAAAACTCAACCAGCATCAGTGAACTAACCAATGACCTTGTCCTGATCCCCAAGCATTTCAGAGCAGCCTGTCCACAGTCCCAGAGTTTGTTTATATAAACGTAGCAGAGAGTCACCCAGCACCAAGGGCAGAGGAAGGTTAGCAATTGACCTTTTGCCTTCTTTCAGGAAACTCTGAGAAACGGCCGAACCAATTCCAGCTCTGGGAGAGCAGGATTCACAAAGTGCTATTTGTTTTCTTCTGTTTGATTCCTCTATTTGAAGCACTGTCTCAACGCTGAAGCGCAGACCTGTCATTTTTACTCACTTTCCCATTCTCACGTCTGAATCCCACTGGCCCACTTCAAATGCAGGAAGATACACCCTCAGCTTTTGAATGGATCCCTTTGACAATGCCGCGCCGATTGACTCACATTTAAAAATACTTTGATCGACCCATCTCTTTGTGTGCTGAAGCTAGAAGAAAGAACAGAGGCTATTGGAAGAAGGTCAGCTACTATGGCCGGATAATGTTGACTTAATCATAAAACATATTCCCCGTCTCTTTGTGGGAAGATGCACCTGCCCCTTCAAGATGGGTGCTTCTCAGTGTTTCAGTTACCTAGGAGCAGGTGTTTCCAATTAAATTCTGTGAGTCACATTCATTATATGATCAGATATCTGGTCTTTGTGAACTTTTTTATGCTAGTTTAGTTTCTACATTTGACGAAATTGAATTGGTGCTTCGGAATGGTGTAGTAAAAAAAATAATAATTTGCTTTTTTAAAAAGCATTCACAAATGAACAATTGAAGTGATATTCTATAATTTAGAATTAAAACAAAGCTGTCACAGAAAGGAAAGGGAAATGCGTTTATAGCTCAGAATGCATAAAACACGGAGAACTGTAATGAAAACTATTAACAAGGAGAAAGACAAGCAATGCTTTATTCCCAGTCAGTTTTTAGATGTATATACACTAACATAAAGGTGATCAAACACTGTATGCTTTATGAATTGATAACAGCCACTGAAGAGTAATTAGCTAGGTGATAATACATTATCATTGAAAACTAATTGGGAAACATGTTTAGGTAAAACAATGGCATCACTTAGGGACAGCACCACCCTGGGTAACATGTTGCCTCCATTTTATAGTCATCTGATAATTGATCTTTGTGTTTCTTATGCAGCCTGTGTGCCCTTAGGAAGGAATTTAAATATTATGAAACTGGTTTCCTCCCACTTTTCATTCTCATTAGGAGGAAGCAGAAGCAGAGCTCAAGCCCCTCAGCACAGACTCCTGGGTGATACAAAAGAAACGATTATACATGTGTGCTATTAACAATTCTGATGGATTTTATGGCATTTAAAGGAACAAGGCTCTCTTTGTCATTTCATCAACATTTTGTTGCCTGAGACTGAACAGCTCTTCTCTACTCCCTCCATGTTGAAAAAAACAACCCGTCTTTCTAAGCTCATATGAAAGGAAAACGGCAGTTGGATTAGCCATCATTGACGGAAGATATGCGTGGCCTTAAAGCCCCTGCCTCCACTGCTCGTGTTTGGGAATCCCAGTGGGCCAAGAGCTGTGTGATCCTGTATCACAGTGGGATGATAAGAGGCACAGATGGGCAGAACGCAATGAACACTACAGATTATAATTCCACACCGTCTATTTTGTTCATTCTTTTCTTCTTGTCTCTTTCCGTAATTAAATGTTTAATTGTCAACAGGACATACACTTTGAGAAGGATCAAATGCTGGATTTCTTTTCCTGAGATTAACTGAAGATCAAAGTGATAAGATATTGTCTTCATTACTATCTTTAATTTGTGCGTGTGCACATATGACGAATGTGTGGATATCCACATTTGTGTGTATGAACACTGATGAACATATGGCACACAACATGTGTAGAGGCAAGAAGACAAACTCAGGTATCAGTCTTTACCTTCCACCTTGTGTGAGACAAGGCCTCCGTTGTTCTCACGGTGTATGCTGTGTGAGAGCGCTGGACTACGTGCTTCCCGGGAGTCTCCCGCCCCTATCTCCCATCTCTATGCATAATTGCTGATATTACGGATGTATGCTCTTGCATGCAGCTTTTCAGGAGTTCTAGGGACTTGAACTCAAGTCCACACACTTTAACCATGAACCTATCTCCCCAGTTTGACATACTGTTTTTAATTGTGACCTTAGAAATCAATTGTATACAATCTGTAGCCTTAGTAATTTAAATACATGCAAGCAATTTTTAAATTGAGCATTATTTGAGAAGCCATGTAATAATAAGGAAATAATTAAAATAATGTATGTGTACTTATTTCTAGCTTTTTTTTTCTTTAGTTTTGTACTCCGAGCTGCCATAGGAATCACTTTGCAGCCAAAATTAGCCTAAAATTATGGCAGTCTCAGCTCCCAATGCTGGTATTTTAAGGGTATACCATTAAGTCCTACTCACGCTGGGATATTTGAAGCACTGCTTAGAGTTGGCAAGATGATTCAGCTTGCCAGAAAAACTTGAGCACCTAAAGTGGATCCCTGGAACCCACAGAAAACAAGCAAACAAAACAAAACAAAAAACCCGAGGCTGCATGAATCAGCTAGAAATTCCATTTGGTTGTGCAATAGCACAAACAAGAAGACACTGAAAAATAAGGTTGAAGGAGAGTTGAACCAACTCCTAAAAGATATTCTTGAATCTCCACATGTATACCACATGTGCAGAATCCACATATGTGATACCATACACACATACACACCATGTAATTATAAATAAAATAAAAGACTGACACACTCAAGAATATTGATGCGATATTCTATTATATTATACATATGACTGGAATGTACAGAATACGTGATTATATTACTGTACTTATCTTGTTGACTATATGGGCTGACACACACATATCTGTATCACTCATTATAGGATTCACTCTAAAATGCTGGGATGTATGTTTCCTTTGGCTATATCTAAGACAAAACTATGCATGCCACTTTTGATCTCTTTTCCTACATAAAACACAGTCAGTGACATTTGAATATGCAACTACACGGAGGCTGGCTGCACTCCCTGCGGAGTCCTCCTCAGTCACTCACCCAATGCTTCAGAGAAGAAGCTCAGCGTGAGTCACTATGAAGGACAGTTGGGTTAACTAAAAAAAGGGGGGGGGGAGGAGTATGCAGTCAGACATATGTTTGGAAGTAAAGAAGTGAAGAAGGAACAATAGACTTAAATGTTAAGAGTGTCCAAATGGTGTTAAATCTTGGTGGAAAGTCTGGTAGAATTCTGTGCTAAAACCACCTGGCCCTGGGCTTTTTTAGGCTGGTTGACTTTTGATGGCTGCTTCCGTTATCTTAGGGTAATAGTTTAAACTGCTCTTGATTTAACTTTGTTGGGTAAATCTACCAAGAAAATAGTCCATTTCCTTTAGATTTTGCATTTTTGTGGAATGCAGTCTTTTGAAACAAGACCTAATGATCAGTGTTTGTTTTTATGTCCCCCTTTTTATATCTGATTTTGTCAATTTGGGTACTGTCTGTCTGTCTTTTAGTTAGTTTGGCTAGGGGTTTCTTTATCGTGTTGGTTTTCTCAAAGAACTAACTCCTGGTTTTGCTGTTTCATTGCATTGCTCTCTTTGTTTCTAATATATTGACTTCAGCCCTGAGTTTGATTATTTCCTGCCATCGACCCCTCTTGGATGTGTTTTCTTCTTCTTCTTCTTCTTCTTCTTCTTCTTCTTCTTCTTCTTCTTCTTCTTCTTCTTCTTCTTCTTCTTCTTCTTCTTCTTTCTTCTCCTTTTACTTATTCCTAAAATTTTCAGGTGATTTGTTAAGTTGCTAATATGGGAATCTCTCCAATTTCTTTATGAAGGTACTTAGTGCTATGAACTTTCCTCTTGCAGCGATTTCATGGTGGCCCACAAGTTTGGGTAAGTTGTGCCATCATTTTCATTGATTTTCAGGCAAATGGATGGAACTAGAAAATATCATCCTGAGTGAGGTAACACAGACCCAAAAAGAAGCACATGGTATATACTCACTGATAAGTGGATTTTAGTCATACAGTACAGAATAGACATAGTAAAATGCACAGACCCCAAGAAGATAAATCTGATGGACATCTTAGGCCTCAGGTGGGCCCACTAGTTAGGAGAATCGGGGAGACCTCTGACATGGACTATGTTGCCTGCTTTTTGATCACTTCCCCTTGATGGGACTTCCCTACCAGGCCATAGGGGAGGAAGACTAATTTAGTCCACGTGTGAAGAGATGAGCTGGGGTTTCTGGGTGGGTGGGGAGCTCCCCTATTCTGAGGACTAGGGGAGAGGGGATGCAGGAGGGAGGGTAGGACTAGGAGGAAAAGAGGGAGGGGCCTATGACCAAGATATAAATCAAATTAATTAATAAAAAAAAGAACAGAGTGCCAAACTGAGCTCATCATTCAAAGGGTATAACCTACATCTATGTTTTAAAACTAGGGGCAGGGGAGATATGTTAGCATATGAGAATGCTTTCTGTATGAGTATGAGCATCTGAATTTGAATTTCTGTCACCCAATTTAAAAAAATAGCCATGATGGGGAAAGGGGTGGGTGTCAGAGGGGGAAAGGAGAGAAAGGCAGGTGTAGCTTTTGTGTGTGTGTGTGTGTGTGTGTGTGTGTGTGTGTAATTCCCACACCGTGGGAGTCTATTTTGCAGCCTTGCTGGCTTTCAGCCTAGTTCCAGGTTCAGTGAGACACCTGCCTATGAGAAATAAGGTGGACAGTGGTAAAGTGGGACACCTGACAGCCTTCCCTGGCTGCCATAGCTATCTGTAGGTGTGCACACCAGCACACCCCATGCACATACAAGTTTCCTTTTGTAAATGTGAGCGAAGGACATTATAAAGTCCTTCTGAGGAGCATTCTACAGGTTTTCAGATAAGGGAGAGCTGGTAAGATAAAACAGATTTGAAAAGGTCAAATGAGTTATTACTCTAACTTGGTTACGGGAAGGTCAAGATATGTTTTGAAAACATGGTTTATAATCTTCCTTGTCACTTTTTTTTTTCCTCAGAAAACTACAGGTTTACAGATGACTTAGTGGTACTAAGATTAAACTCAAAGGTTGCATACGTTTTGGCTTTGACCAAATTCCTTATCTATGTTAACATTTTTCTTTGAGATCTCTTTCAAAGAAGGATGTACTGTGTCTATGCAGGTAATATTTACAATGTATTTTTTTTAATTACCTAAAATTCTAGGAAAAGGCTTGGACTCTTTTCTATCCTGTCTCTGTGACACCTATAAAAGACTAAGCTACTACTTTAAGCCTTCTTTTTCAGAATGATTCCTCAGTGAATGAAAAGAAAAAAATCCCAGTTAAGACAAACTGAATGTTAAAACAAAACAAAAAAAATCACATTTTTTTTGAAAGGGATCACATCTTTTGTTGCTTTCTTCTTTCTCTTTTTTCTCTTCTTTGTTGATGTCATCATTATCATCCTGCCTGTCGGTATCTCTGTCTGTCTCTCTTTCTCTCTGTCTCTCTATCTCTCTTTCTCAGACTATAGCCCAGCCACTTGGAATTTAACAAGTAGCACATGCTGGCCTTGAACTTCTGCCCATATCCCTACCCTCTTTGCTCAAGTTCTAGGGCTACGGACATGTATTAATGTGCCTGGATTGAGTTTTCTTTTTACTTTATCTGTTATCTATCTATCTATCTATCTACCTATCTATCTATCTATCATCTGTCTATAATCTATCTATCAATCCATCTATGTGTATGTAGGATATGGCACACCATATATGTATTAGCCCAGAATCGACTTTGTAGGGTTAGTTCTCTTTTACTACTTTTATGTAGGTTCTGGGGAATGAATGCAGGGTGCGAGGTTTGAATAGTTTGCCCATGCAATCATACAGGTGAGCTTTTAGGGGCTCTACAAGTTCCCAAATTACCTCTGAAGTAAATGTTAACCAAGAACTAAAAACAATCCTTAACAAATGCAGACTTGAGACGCAGGCATTCTCCTCCCAGATCTCTCTAGGCATATCTGTTTGCAGGAAAATATAGAGCGAGAGTATACCAGATTTCACCCGGGAAATTTCTCCTCTTTCCTCTCAGTAGGTCTCCCAGGAGAGAGACTGAAAACTGAGGCTTCAGTAGCAGATTTCATACTGCTCTCCTGCAAGAAATATTCCCTAACTCTGCCTGCTTCCACCTTTCCAGCCCATGCCTGTGTCTATATATTCATTTATTTTGGTACGGGGTGGGGGAGGTCCAACTTAGGGCAACAGGTATGCTAGGTAATCTCTCTACCACTGAGTGTTTTTCCAGCTTATTTTGAAACAGGATCACAGTCTATACAGCACAAGTTGAACTTGAATTTGGATTCCTCTGCTTCAGCTTCTTGAAGAAGAACTTCTGCACTTCTGTGACACCAGGCCTGGTGCTGTGCCCTCTTCCATTTTTACCCTTGTGCCACTGAGACTTTCAGGGAGTGCAAATCTGAATCTGCCCTGCCTGCCCTAGTGCATTTTCAATTTCCTTCACAAATCTTGCCATGCATAGTACCCCAAATAAACATTTGCTAATAATAGCAAATGTTACAGCAGCTAGTATGTGACGGCCGCTAGTATGTTCTAAGCATTTTGAATATTTTCAGCATGATATAACTCACATCATTTCTCATGTTATATAGATGAGGAAGCCAAGAAGTAAAGAGTTTAAATAATCAGTTTGTTGTCAAAGAAGGAGTCAAAGTTGAAGATAAGATAGATTCCACTCTGCATAATCCTCAGGGATGTCCTTGCTCTTGGCTCTATGCTACACTTTTTTATACAGGGGCATGATGGTTGCTATGGTTGGCAACTCTGTCTTGGTCTGGTTTATTTTGTTTACTTTGGTAATCTATACTTTCTATTCTCTTACAGGTGTCATGAGTGCCTCCTTCTTTTTCATCGTGGTTTTCATTGTGTTCCTGGGACATTCTTTATTCATTCACATGCTGATGGAGATCTGAGGTGGTTCCATGGTTTAGATATTTTTGAATAGCACAGCATAAAACATGGATGTGCAAATAAAAGGACGAGGATGAGGATGATGATGATAATAGTAACACTAACAGTAATAATAATGCTGATGAAATGGGTGCTGTGAGGCAGTTTCTCCACTTCTGCTCTCTGTGGCATCAGAACTCCATGCCCCAAGGCATTGTTCCTAACAAAAGCCAGCTTCCCCAGCTTTGTTAATCCAATTTGTGGATTTTTGAAGACTTGCAGCCTCTTCACCCCCTACAGTTTCTTGCCTGTAGGAAACACTTTACAAGCTTGTTAGTCCCTCCCCAGAGATGATAGCGGGGATAAATACCCTATTACCTCCATTGTCCTCTCCACCTCCACTTGTCCCTACCCTGGGCAGGGTAATCTTGCAGTAGCTTGTCAGTGTGTGTGGTTATGCCTTGGAGGAAACCGTTTATTATCTGCACTTTCCCTTTCCACTCCTTCGAGGTTGATCATCTAGACCTGACCTCTCATAGGAACCACGTTAGGACACAAGCATCGGCAACTGTAGAAAAAAGAAAAAGAAAAAAGAAAAAAGCCAGTAGAGAAGTGACAGGATAAAAACCGTATTCAAAAAGGATAAAAGACAAATTGCAAAAGAAGAGACTGTAAGGAGAAGGTGAATGAAGGGCAAACTGGATTATTTTCATGGTGTTAACTTCCCATGCACGTTGACAGCGCTGTTGCCAAGAGGCCAGCCCTTTCCACAGTTTTCTTTAAAAGAATTCTTCCCTGTAAAGCATTGTACAGTGATGTCTTCAGCCCAGTGTTTCTCTGACAATTTATTTTGAGAACCCTGTGAGAAAACTCTTCTTTTCTGTAAATAAAATATGTGTGTTTAACTGGGTTAATCAAAATAATTATGCAACTGTTTCCTATCCGGCAAACCAAATTTACCCGAATCTCCCCATCTCAAGGTTTATTTCTACCGTGTTAATATATCTTTTTGTAAGAGGGAGAAATATTAAGCCATGGGGAAATTTTTTCTTGCAACTACAAGCATCTGAAAATGGAAAGTGTCTCCACTGGAGAGAAAGCTATTGTGATTTTGTAATCCAGACCGTCTATGTTTTATGCAACATTAATCTGCCTCGTTTTCCTCAGATGGGAGGTTTTATATGTCATTCCCAGGAAGAACTGGTGACTCTAACTGCACAATGAAGCGGAAGTCATAGCAGCTTTCCAGGATTGGATTACTGACATTATTTCAGGGCATGCACAGAGTCTGGCAGAGACAAGCAGAATCATTTCACAGTAAAATTTTATTCATTTAGAAGGAGTTTATGGCCACGTGCAGTAGGTGGAGTGACCGTTAGCTGGACACTGCCTACTACTCAGTGAGGCTGTCTGAACCTCTCCAGGAATGCAAACTCTTAGCACTGGTTCCCACTCTTCCCGTACCAACAAATCAATTAAAATAATTATTTGCTCACCAGTTTAAGCAGGTATCCCAGACACTGCTTGCTGCTGGCTTAGTCTGAGTACATTTATGCTGTGTCTCAAATCAATACGTCCCCTTGTCTGCTACTATTCATCCTATTTTACTTAATAAAATAGATATTCTGTTTATTTTAAAGAACATTTTATTGTTTTTGTTGTTCCTTAGCCATTCAATTCCATCACTATGAATTAGGTATTGAATAACCAATAAATAAATACTTTCCTATGCTTTAGGAGGAATGAGATCTATTTAATGCAGGGTCTTAGTTTACAAACCAGTCTGCTTTTGAGTGAGTCTCCTGTTCTTGTTCCTTCTGCCGGTCATCAGGCTGTGAATGCCTTTTGTTGGGCCTGACCTCTCCTCCCGCAGAGCATAACCTAGCATGTGAGAGAAGTTCTTTTCTTTTATTTAATATGAATGGAGTGGATGATAAATGAATGATTTGGGCTTTTACATCATGTCCTAGATCTGGAGTCAGTAAATATGGCAAGAACAGCATCTTTTTGGCCCAGAAGATCCTGGCCTGACATTTCATCTATGTAGACCTGGCAGCGAGGGAGAAGCCAAGAGGGCAAAGAACAAGGTTTCAGGAGACGCTGGTAGGAACGGGCTGCTACAGAGGCAGAGAGGTTGAGGAGAAGTAGCAGGAAGGGTACCGCAACGAAAGGCGAACCCTGGAGCTAGTCACGGGATATTTCTGTGTTGAAGATGCAATGCCTTTGTTGCTCCCGTAGTTCAGCTGTTACTTACTTTTATTGTTTTTATTTTTATTTATTTTTTTTAACTGCGCGATGCCATTTAATGTGTCTGCACGGAACACAGGATGGTATTGGGCCAGCATATGTTTGTGAGTTGGGATCGATTAAGTGGAAATACTACCAGAACAAAGCTTAGTTGAGGTGCAGGCTATGTGCGCAGTCAGCTGCTGCCGTGTGTTTCTACGTACCGTTCCCACGTGTTATCGGTGGGTGACCGGCTGTGTGCGTACAGAAACGTGGCCCTCGAGTAACTTTATTATTACTCCTGCTAGCATTAGCGTTCCTGTTCCTAAAGCAAAAGAATAAGCTTAAACTTGAGAAAGCTGTGTGACTCTTTTACTTATTTATTTATATATTTTATTTCAAGACAGGGTCTCACACTGGAGCTCAGACTAAACCAAGCTGAACATACAATATGTCCCAGGCTCTCCTCAGTCTTGCAATGCTCCTTCTGCTTCAGCCTCTCAGGTGTGGAGCTACTGTGTTCAATTTATTTCCAAGGCTCTTCAAAACCTGAACAAAATGCAATGTAAGGTCATGGTTCCATCTGCCCTTAGAAATGAAAGTTGCATGAGCTTTGGGTGGATGAACATGAAAACACACAAATTTCAGGAATTTGTCATTGTTTCCGATTTGATGAATTATCTGTGTAAACACTGAGATGCAACAACAGCAGAGACACAAAATGATGATGTCTCTTTTATTAAAAAAAAATTCTGTTTTTTTCTTTTGATTAACCCTCACTGAGCAGCTGAATCCTACGGTGAGATAACTAACTAGAAGCCTCCATATCGTCTCTTTTTCTGGTTAGATCGAAGGGTTTATTGCGAATTAAATAAAAAAAAGGAACTGGAGCCTCATACATCCGCAGAATCTACAATTGTTTCGGGTTCCAGAACCCGATGAAGCATCAGCTGACTTGCCGAGTTGGGAAGATGCATGCATATCTGCGAGGTGGCCCATAAGCCTTCCCTGTAGCAAAGATCATGCTGTCAGATTAACTGCAGATCAAAAGGAAGGATGAGGTCAACTGGATGAAGTATCAAACACCAATAATTCCTGCCCTCGGGGAACAGAGGCTAAAACATCTAGAAGACAAGGCATTGGCCTTGAGCTTCAGAATAACTTTAAATAAAACAACTAAAAAATAAATAAGAAAAAATAAAAAAGATAACTAGAGGAAACTATTCTTCAAGCCAGAGGAAACAGTCACTGATAAATGGTGAGCTTGGATTGAAAAACTGGAGAGCTAGCATAGCCATCCTCTGAGAGTCTTCTTGAAGCACCAACTGAAACAGATGATGAGACTCACAGCTAAATAATGGGTGGAGCCCAGGGAGCCTTGTGGACAAATGGGGGGAAGATAGAAGACCTGGAGGTGACAGGAGCTCCACAAGAAAACCAGCAGAGCCAATTAACCTGGGTCCAGGGTGCCTGTGAAGACTGAAGCACCAACCAAGGACCATGCGTAGACTGGACTTAGTTTCCCTGCATCGATGTTCCTGATGGACAGCTTGGCATATGGGTTCCCTAGTGAAAGGAGCAGGGACTGTCTCTGACATGGACTCCATTGTACGGTTTTCTCTCACTTGCCCCTGATGGCGTTGCCTGCCAGGCTACTGTGGAAGAGGATGTGCTCAGTCCTGATGCACATGCCACAACATTATGTTTACTTTTATAAAACTGTATTTGTTTTTCTTAGGTCCTCTCTTAACATGGCTATCATACAAATCATCAAGATTCTATTATATTATTTTTAACAAGCACCGTAGCTCAAGAACTGAGCAGTTATTGCTCTATTTTTAACCATCGAAGCTACTTTGGCTTCCTCCCAGTTACATCTGTATCTGTATCTCAGAGATACTTGTACATTTCAGCTTTTCTTGTTGAGCTCTCTCTCCTGGACACTCCTGGACTTCCTGACAGACAGACTTGATGATCTGGGGTGGGATAGTAGAAGGGATGCTCACCTTTTCTGAGAGGTAGTGAGGGATAGGGGAAAGAGAGAGGGAAGGTGAAACCAAGGAGAGATGAAGAAGGGGCCTATGATTGGGATGTAAAGTGAAAAAAATTAATAAATTAAAAAAAATAATGCATAACAGTCAAAAAGTAAAACAAAAGAAACATTTCAGAGAATAGCCATAGATAATTAAAAAAGATCAAGTTGATAATGGATTTATACTATTGTTAAATTGTAAGTCATGATAAGGTTTTGAGTATCCATTTTAATACCATCAGCTGATAACTTTAATCAGCTAGGCTGCATTTCCTCACAAAAGTTTTTAAAGCTCTATTAAATATAAGTTGAAAGATGATATAAATTCTAATATTTTTAAAAGTAAATAATGATTTTAAAGTCTAGTCATTTCTAGAAGCTTGTTTTTCACAATGGCAGACATGTATAATGATAAAAATTTTTTATGTAGTTGGCATGCCTTTGTCTGTGGGTGTGGGCTTGTACGGAAGCAAGGCGTTGTGACGTGGCCTTACCATGTAGTTACATCTGGCATGTCACTCACTATATAACCTAGTTAGGCTTTGGATATGTAGCAATCCTTCTCCCTCAGCCAGCCTTCTGAGTGTCAGATATGACAGGTATGTTCATATGTTTAAAGTAGGCAGCTTTATTTATTTTCTTTCTTCTTTGGAACCAGAGTTTTATTAAATAGCCTTGGCTAGGCTGAAACTGTCAGTATAGACCAAGCTGCCCTCGAACTCAGAGATCTCTCTGCCTCTGCCTCTATCACTGACTCTGCCTCTGGATGCTGAGACTAAAGGTGTGAGCCACTACTCCTGGTTTGCTTTTAGCTTTGTCTTGAGGCAGGGCCTCACACAGTACAAGCTAACTTTGAGGTGGCTGTGCAGCCTAAGATGATGACTTGGAATTCCAGCTTCTTCCTCCACCACTTCCTATGCCAAGCTCTGGGATTAAAGGCTGCCGCCACTGCTCTTCTTATTGTTCTTCTGAACAGTGTTGGCAGCTCTGGAGAACAGGAAGTTTTGAGGTTTCCCTGTTCTACTGCTGCAAAATCAACTATGTGAGCAAGTTACATAAAAGTTTTGCTTCTTTCACAAAACCTCAGTGACAATTAGTAGGAGTTTATGGAAAGCCTACTGTGTAACTTTATGTGCAGAATACAGTTTAAAAAGTCAATCCATGCCAAGAAAATATATAAGTAAAACTATAATCAGTGACTTGGTTCCTAGTTGTTTAGGAGGCAATGATTTTGTAGATGTTCAGAAAAGGTCATGAGGGAGCAGTTGTAGAATTTAGAAGAGTAAAACTGATATGCAGTGTCAGACATGATGCTCAAAAATTAAATAAGTGTAGTTGAAAAAAGTGACTGAAGAAAAAAGGGGAAGGGGAGAGAAGGAAGACGACAGGGAGGAGGAAGAAAATGAGGAGGAGGGGGTTTAGGAGGAGTAAAATAAGGATGAGGAGGGACTTGGGGGAGATTTAGGAGGAGGAGGAGAGGAAGCCGTAGAAAGCAGGGGACGGGACGAGGAGGAGAAATGAGAGGAAGGAGGAGAAGAAGGAAAGAGAGGAGATGGGGGGGGGATTACTTGTCCAGTTTTAAGAAAACCAGAAGACATGTTTAAAGTTAAATCCTGTAGTGACCAACTGTGCCTTTGTAAAGAAAAAAAAAATGGCATTTGCAAAGTCTACTCTGACATTTTTCACCAAATAATGCTAAGTTAAAATTGAAGACAGGCATAAAATGAGATTTAAATAGATTAGCTGAAAATACTTCCCTTACAAGAAGCTACTGACACTAATGGAGTGGCCATTTGAGTGCAAAAAGCATTTTGAGCAGTATTTTACAACTTCCTTCATGAATGAAATCCAGTCATTTATTATAACACCCAAAGCCATGCTTCTCAAAAAGCAGAGAAAGTGGGAACTTTATGTGAATGAAATAAATAAGTGATTGTTCTCATGCTGGACCCATCATCTTGGCTTTATTTGGTGATTTTAATTTGGCCTGCCAATCTTTCCACTCAGGAAAAATGAAAAACAAGGTTGCTGGTCCACAGTGAGGAGAAGTCCTACAGGGAGAGAGAAGAAAGACAGAGCTAGAGCGCCCACAGATCAGGGTTGAAAACGGTCCATTTTGAACCAAAACAGGCTACAGCTGCTGCCACTTGTTTGCAAGAAGGTTCTAAGGACAATCTGTCGAGTTGGGTGTCTTTACAGAGATGGATAGACACACAAACACAATGTCACATCTCTCCATTCGCCTTCAAAACTCTCACAAACACACCATATAAACACTCACATATAGAACTATGTACATTAAGACGTATGTATATGTTTGTATACACCCACACACAAACTTGGGCACACGTATTACACCTGAACAAACCACAACACACACCTCTCACACACAGCATGTCAGCCCACTAGTGCATCACACACAGAACTTAGCTGTATATGTACCTGTGTTTGTGCATGTTTCATACAGTCACGCATAAATTTGCTCTTATATGTGGATCCATCTCATACGTGACACACACACGACATTTCCTGAAGGGTGTGAGCTAACACTAACACAAAAAGATACGTACATTGCCCCCGCATCCTCACACACATACACGTGAACAGACATGAGCTCATAAATTTGTGTACCCTAGCATTCATAGAGGTGTATTCACTGACACAGTCTCAGAAATAGACATCCGAAGACTTTGCAGAAATGAAATAATCTGCATTGCTATCTTTGGGAATTTCAAGTTATAAAGAAGGAAAACAAACAAAGAAAAAGAAAATCAATGCAAGGAGATAAAGGAGCCGAGTTCCAAGCCCCAGAGACCTTTCTTTGCAGAGTGGAGGTAGCTATTTTAATTTCAAGGAACCTGTTCTTAATGCCATAACAAGTTACAGTGGGTGTGTCTCTCGGTAAAATGTCGGGCAGCTATGCTTAATCCGCTAAACACACAATTCCAGTTCCCAGTTGAGCTGAGCTACTTGATCAAGGTCACGGAGAACGCTACCCAGTAGGGGCCTGAGAGATTTTTAAGCGGGAGCTGCAGCACCACTCCCTTAAATTCTCCTCCAGCGTTTCATTTCATAGGCAGAGGGGAATGTGTATTTAAAACAGAGATTTTCCCATTTAAAATTCTATTTAATTCATCACCACACAGCAGAATTTTGACAGTGAGGGGGTGCTCATCATTTATAGATGAGTCTGTTGCATTTTAATCATGCTCGTGCATGCGGAAGGCTGAGCTTCTGTGCTGAGGACTGGTGGGTCTCTGCTTAAATGACGTCAGTTAGCAGGCCATGTAGGCTGACGATGAGGAGTGATGTTCTTTTAAACATTAGTGGCACTAAATTAAAATGGGGGAGCCCTTCAAATCTCCATATGTGAGATATTTAGTAATTATGATTTTGTATAGCAGAAGGCCAGCAAGGGTCCAGTTAGAAAGCATAGTTTTCTACTGCCCCCTGGTGGTAGCTGTTAGGAACAACTTTCTCAAAACAGAAAAACTAGAAATAAAGTATAAAGGATTATTGATACGGAAATTTTCTTCACCCATACAATGTTTTAAGTGTCCTGTGATAGGCATTAGGTAATCTCCTATTGTCCAGGTGTGTTCTGAACTCAAGAATATTTCGGATACAAATTACTTAAATTTGAATAAATTACCATCCCAAATTAATTCTGTATCTACTTAAGGGTAACTAGAGCCATATCTGTTGGTGCAGGCAGGTAATCCCAGCTCTTCACAAGGCTTAGGCAAGAAATCTGTGAATGCCAAGCCTGTCTGGGCAATTTAGGGAGACCGTGTCACAAAATTACAAGTAGTCACATAATATTAAATTACTATAATATAACATTTTGCATATAAAATTCTGCATAACTCACATAATAATCTGTATAGTATTCTGCGTATAAAATTCTATATAACCCACATAATACCACACAATATTCCATAAAACATTCTGCTCATAAAATTCTGTGTAATTCACACAATCTTGGTATTCAGGAGGTAAAGACAGGAGTCCAAGGTCACCTTCACCTTCTCCAGCCTGGTGCACACAAAAGCCCATTTCAAAAATCCAAATCAACAAAAACAGAGACAGGAAATTAAGCTGAGGGGTACTGTACTTGTCTTGCAGACTGAAGCCCCGGACTTAATCCCTCTCTGGGGATAAGTCGTGGCATCAGAATTATCCCTCATTTTGCCTATGCAAGTTTGGCCACTATTCAACAATACGACCTTCTGATCCCTTCAGGGTGGCTCTTCTCCGGGGCTTGCCTTACATGCCCCTTCTAAGCTGTGTGTCTCACTTCACACTTGTGCTCTCCACCTCACCCAGCAACTCTGCAGACTTCTTGCTTGCCTATATCTGGTTCCTTGGAAACTGTGCCTTATTTCTATTTCAGGCTATTAATTGGATTGAACTCACCAAGTGTTCTTCCCTATTTTGTTATATAATGATGTTTCTAACACAAACATAGGAATTCCCAAATCCATAATCACGTATGGAGCGAGAGATAACAATATATTTGTTCTCTACCACTTAGATATTTGTTATGTTTCTATCATCTGTCTGTATCTATCTATCTATCTATCTATCTATCTATCTATCTATCTATCTATCTATCTAAAATAAGTCATTACCCTCATTTCTTGAAGCTGCAAACGCATAGGTTATATCCCAAAGATGATGGTAGAGTGATAATTTGGGGTGAGAGGATGATGGCCCGTGAATAACGGGTGGCACATTTGGAATTCAGTCCCGAGTCTCCAAAAAAATCTTGGCCTTAAAAGAAAATAGTAATCACGTAACATGCAGGCAAGAGCTGCCAGGCCTAAAATTTCCGTGTTAATTGAGGGAAGCCAGAATAGCTGCTGCTAAAAGCTAGAAATCCTGAGGTTCACGAGCAACTACTGAGCAACTCCAGAAAAGTGGTAATGAGAACAGTATCTGGGGCTTGAATAAGGACCGAATCCTGCAACCAAGTAATAAAAGTGATAATGGAGTGATGAACATAATCAATTTACAAACTGACATTGACAAATGCTGTTTCTCACCAGTAGGAAAACATTCTTAAATAAAGGGTCTGGCATTTCTACTTTAGAGTTTTATTTTTGTTTTCCACCTTTAAACAACAAAGGTGTTTAAAATGTCCTCCAGGGGGCCAGCACAGCTTATACATGTTTAAGAAAATGCATTCTTAATCACTAACATGACCTTGAGAACCATGTGGTATGCTGCCCACGTCTACATGACTGGTTAATGTTCCTATGGCTGCATTTTAAATCTCTTATTGGATACTGGTTAGGCCTTGGGTCCCCAAATGCAGATGCTATGGACATCTGATTTCAGCCCTGATGGCTTCAACTCTCTAATTACCAGTTTTCTTTATGGATTAATTAGCTGGGTGGCTGTGTGATTTACCCTGATTGATTGTCATCAGGGCAGAGCATTTGCAGATGGAGTAGTCAGCTATGTGCATTTTTAGTAGTAGCTATGCTGGCTTCCTTAATTTACACTCAGTGTCAAGGCCTGACAGTCAGCTCTTGCATTATTATCAGGCAAAACCCCTTTGAGAATACAGCCACAATTGAGTTTATTTTTGGCAAAAACACTTATGAAGTTGACTCTCCAAATATATATATATATATATATAATTTCAACCAGCTACACATGAAAGTATCTGAGAAAGAACGTGGTTTTATGAAACATGTGCAGAGCTTTTTAATTCTTAAGTGTACTGTATGACAACATTTTCACATAGTACTTATACTGTATTAGGCATTATAAGTAATATAGAGAATCATTAAAACACGTGGGACTGTGCAGAATTATATTCAAGTATTAGCTATTTTCTTTAATACGAGGGGCTTGAGTGTCCACAAATGCTGGTGGATCTACTGAGCATCCTGAAACTTTGGGATGCTGAGGAGCATATTTGCATCAGGTAGTGCCGTTCTACACCTGGGGAAAATGTTTACATGGTCAAGCTGTCACTCATCCTTTCTACTATAAGGTAGTTTTAACAGCTCTGGAAACAGGCTTGCAAATCTATGCTCAAGACAGGTTTGGCTTAGACCACAGGTTGCTTTATTATTAAAACTTTTATCACAATTATATATATATATATATAATTTGTTTGTGAGTGTGTGTGTGCGCACACCCATACACACGTACCATGGTTTACAAGTTGAACTCAGAAGATAACTCCTGCAATGTGAATTCTTTTATCAAACTCGTGTCATGAGGCTTGGTAACAGGCGCTTTTACCTGCTGAGCTATCTCACTGAACACAGAGGTTGTTTTATGACTTTTTCCATGTGGTGTGGTGTGGTGTGGTATAGTGTGTGTGTGTGTGTGTGTGTGTGTGTGTGTGTGTGTGCACTGAAAGTTGAAAGACCTTTGAGCATGTCAGGGACGCACTGTACCATTGATCTACTGCACAAACCCTCCATTTCCTTTTGTTAATTTTGAGACATGGAATCCCTGAATAACTCAGCCTGGTCTGGTCTGGGGTTCATTATATGACTGAGGATGTTCTTGACCTCATGATCTTAGAGTCTGCATCCCCTACACACATCCTTCCAAACAGCTGGAATTCCAGGCTTATGTCAATATGCCCAGTAGTATTTTTTTTTTAAGAATTAAAATATTCTTTTGAAAAACGGAATAAATTTTTTTCATAGAAGTCATTGTTGTGTTGGTTTGGAGACAGGGTCTCACGCGACTCAGGTCGTCCGTGGACTAACGTGGCAGAGGAGGCCAGTGTTTTCACTCTATCCCTTGCTTTTGCCTCTTCATTTTTGGGGATTGCCAGCACCCTCTACCATGCATTTCTGTTTCCGTTAAAGACCTCGGCAATTCTGGCCCTGTGGAATGGTTACACTGCATCTCTGCTATGTCTCGCACAGGCTGTGCATTGAATCTCTGCCATCTCGCTAAGTTATTTTCTTAAGACTCAGAGTTAGATGTCCTACACGACAGCAAGTTACGACAGCTCAATGGACATTACAAGCAACTAAACATGCTATCGACTCACTGCCAATTTCTTTTCCGTAAAGTCACATGTTTGGGTTTTCTCAAAGCATTTGTAGGAGAATGTCTTTGGTTCTAATCCATCAACTCAAGGAAAATATTTTATTAAGTTAATATGTACATCCCTGAGCCTTCTCCTGTGCATATTCCTCTCTATCTCTCCCTCTCCCTCTCCATTTCTCCTTCTTTCCACGTCCCCCTCTTTCTCTTTTCTTTTGGGGTACTGGGGACTGAGCGCAGGGCCTTGCCTGTGACTGGCGAGCACTGCAGCACTGAGCTATTTCTCCACCTTTCTTGTTACCCACCCTGTATACCAGACAAATCTGAACTTGCGACCATCTCAGCCTCTGAGTGGCTGGGACCATAAGCCTGTCTCATCAGACTCAGCAAGTATTCCTTGCTTATAATGCTGACAATAGCTGCCCTGTTCTTCTTTTGATCAAACTGAAAAAGAATCATCTTTATACTAATGAATGCTGCCTAAAAGCTGGCCTTTCCTCTTTGCAGGTAGGACTAAAGCTTAGTAACAAATGTATGAGGAGTGTTGACTTCTCACAGTAAATATAGTGGTAAATTATAAGAAAATACTGCCCGTGTCTGGGGATATGGTGGCAATATGGATTGGCAATATTAGCAGCAAGGTACATTAATTTAAATTTATTTTTAAAGATTTATTTATTTATTTATTTGTTTATTTATTTATTATTTATACAGAATACATGTATGTCTACGGCCTAGAAGAGGGCACCAGAGATGATGAGTTATGAGTCACCATGCGGTAGCTGGGAATTGAACTTAGTACCTTTGGAAGGGTAGCCGGTGCTCTTAACCTCTGAGCCATCTCTTCAGCCTGGCATTAATTTGAATTTAATCTTGAATTCCCACAAAAATCAACCATTTCAGGGGTCTGGGGAGCTGACTTTGCTGGTAAAATGATCTCCTTGCCAGCATGAGGAGCTGAGGATGACTCCAAGAACCTGATCGAAAATATGTAATGCATGCTTGTCATAGAAGTGCCAGGGAGATAGAAACAGGTCAGTCTTGGGCTTGTTGGCCAGTTACACTAGCCTTCTCATCGAGTTCCAGGCCAGTGAGTGACTCCTTCTCAATAAAAGAAAGATGAACAGTACCTACCCTGAGAGGACTGGCAGCTGGGATGGTCTTCTGGCCTTACACAGCCACATACATGCACACCCTCACTCCCATATGTACACACAAATGTACACGCATGTGCACGCACACACATGCACTGTACACACATGCACAGAACATACAGAAGAAAAAAAATAGTCATCTCAAAAATCTGTGTCTTTACCAATAGTACAAGTCAATCCATCCTCAACCCCGCTGAATAGGATTTCAAACGGTATTATCTCCCGAGGTCCTGAGGTTTCATTCCTGGTAAATGTCTTCATTTTGATAACTGCTATGCAAGGCTCCAAGCTGAATGTCATTTAAATTTAACCTCTATCTCATACTTAACTTCCATCAGACCTAGGAATCAGAGTACTACTGTATATGAGAGGAAAAGGACCAAACAAGAAATCCATCTGCAGGAAGTCGCCATCACTACAGGTGAGACCCCCAAAGAGTATTTGGAGCTGAATGAACCTCAGAACCATCTTCTTTATAAAAAGGAAGACAGATAACAGTCATTACTAAAATAAAAAATAATGATGCTGTTTCCAGCCTCTGTAACAAGATGGCATTAATTCACCACTCAATTTAACTTACAATGAAACCTTCTGTTCTGGGCTGGATGAAGTGAGAACTTATCAGATGTGATGCCACATTTTCAGAAAAGAATGATAGTCACAAGCTTAATCGACCTTGTGAAAATATAATGTACATTCATAGAATCTCCCATGAAAAAAATTCTGATGATTTTATCTTGGTGGGCCATGTAGCATTCTCAATTTTACAGGACAGAACCCATTTACTTTATGCCTCAAGGGCCATTAAATTCTCCAGGACTTGAGGTAATGAAGATAAACAGTTTAACCTTTGCTAGACTTCGGACCCTGGTTACCATATTGTCTCATTAGGAAGACACCCTCTTGGGAAAAACCATGATTAAACGTGAAAGCACCAAATCCCTAAGTGGTAGCCCAATGTACTGCTTTTACACTCTTGGTTTGCTTGTTTTTTCTATCCATTTTTCTTTGCTGTTGTTGAAAACTTTTATTCCAAGACACAAACCCTGGGCTTTGAGAGTTAAAGTCACCTACATGTTTAGAAAATAGCCAGAAATGCATTTTATAAACAAGAATTCTTTTGGAATGAGTCTTGCATATTCTCAAGCAATCAAAAGTATTTCTAAAAAAAACTGTTTCATCAATAATTATGGCCACAATTTTGGAACCATGTTGCACTTGCATGATTAGTATACTTTATTGGCAACAGAAAAGCAAATATCAACTTTTATAACACCCGTTAGTACCTGGTAACACCGTATTTCCTCAGGTGAATACGATAAAAATGATTGGACTGTTCGTGGCTTTGCCTCTTTGTTATGAGTAGACCGCAGGAGCAAACCGGCCTCTGAAAAAAATTCTACTTCTGATCTCCATCTTTTGACCAGAGAAGTGGGCGCATCATAAAGCCCAGCCGTGAAAGAGTGCTTGTCATGGAAGAGTGAGTGGGGGTACTCCTCCACTGGACTTAGAGCTTTACTGGGGACACAAGAGTCAAGCCTAAGTCGGAAGTACTTGAAGCTGGCTAATCTCTTCCTTCGGAAAAGAAATCCTAGCAATCCTATAGATGAACAAAAGGGGCCCTTCCTTTTTTTCCCTCCAAAGAATTCAACAATAAGCCATTTTCTTCTCTCAAAAGCACTTATTTAAGTGTTGTATGCAATCAAACCATGTGAAGGATGTCTGAGGTTTAGAATTAAGGATTTTAGCATGACTCTGAATCTCCGGGTTCTCACAACTCATAAAGAACCATCCCACTTCATTACTTTGGAACATCCAAAATGGCCGCCAGAAATAGCTTCTGCAGGGAATGCAGCTCAGTGGTAGGGCACAAGTGTGGCCTGTGGAAGTCCCTTGGCTCAATACTTGACATGAAGAAAAAAAATAATTAATTAATTAATATTGGGATAAACCAACAACAATGAACACGCTAAAACCTAAATACATTTAGAATTGAGAACACTAGTTCATAAAAAAAACTCAAAAGATAAAACATGCCATTGAGGAAAGAAGAAATAATTCATCACTAAAACGTAGAGAGAGATGGTTCAGAAGTTAAGAATACTGACTGCTCTTCCAGAGAATCTACTTTGAGTTCCCAGCATCTACATGATAACTAAAAATCATCTGTAACTCCACTTCCAGAGGACCCAACAACTACATAATACTCTTTTGGCACTGCAGGCATGTGCTGCACAGACTCCCATGTAGGCCAAACACCCATAAATAAAAACAAATAAATATTTTTAAAAATTTAAAAAAATAAACCATGGTGTAGTTTTAAAATTTTATTTATTGGCAATTTCATCATGCATATACACAAGGAATTTCAGGACTTTCACTGCCTTATCCCTTCTCCTTCTCCCACTGAAACTTTTTTCAACAACTTCCCCTCTTACTGTCATGCCTATTTTGTGCATATGTGCCCACTGAGTTTAATTAGCATTGCCTGCAAGATCACAGCTAGGAGTTGTTTACTGGAGCATGGGATGACTTATCAGTGGTTATAAAGGTTCATCTTTATGTAATGGCACCTTATGACTTTGATGAGTCCCAGGTCATTTCGCATTAATGGGTCACTTTCCTCAACTCTCAATTTCAATCTCTCTCTCTCTCTCTGTATTTATCTGTCCGTCTTTCTCTGAACACAGAATTATAAACTATATAATCAGATATTCTGGCTGTTTGTGATTTTAAATTTGTGTGTCTGTTTTACCCACATATATGTATTTTTACTATGTGCATGCATAGTGCCTGTGGATAGGAGCTCCACAAGGAGAACAACAGAACCAAAAAATCTGGGCCCTTTGCAGAGACTGATACTCCAACCAAGGACCATGCATGGAGATAACCTAGAATCCCTGCTCAGTTGTAGCCTATGGCAGCTCAGTTTCCAATTGGGTCCCTTAGTAAAGGGAGGAGGGACTGTCTCTGACATGAACTCAGTGACTGGCCCTTTGATCACCTCCCCCTGGGGGGGGGGGCTTCCTTACCAGGCCACAAAGGAAGACAATGCAACCAGTTCTGATGAGACCAGATAGGCTAGGGTCAGATAGAAGGGGAGGAGGACCTCCCCTATCTGTGGTCTAAAAGAGAGGCATAGGAGATGAAGAGGGATGGATGGTGAGACTGGGAGTAGACTAAGGAAGGGCCTATAGCTGGGATACAAAGTGAATAAATTGTAATAAATAAATAAATAATTTGAAAAGTGAATTTTATTCTAATTATGGTGTAATAGCCATTTCCTAAACCCCTTAAAGTAATGAGGCCCTGGACATAAAAATTTCTAGTGCTTCATGGAAAAGTCTTCTATGCTTCTATCTACTTGCATCAGGATACTATACATCAGTGTGCATTAATCAGGTTTATTTAGAGAAACAGAGTGATAGAGTGAGAACAAATTATGCAATAAGTGTTTCTCATGTTTGCAGTCTCAGAAATCAGGAGAGTGAGGCAGGAACATTCCCATGAATCCAAGCACAGCCTAGACTATAGAATGAGTGAGCTTCTGTCTTTACAAAAAATAACAAAAGAAAGAAAAGAATCAAAAGATAAGATAAAAGGAAAGGAAAGTGGAAACAGCTGAGTAACAGTGTTGTTGAATGGTACTAATATAAAAGGAGAGAAATTGTTAAAATGGAGAAATACAGGGAAATTGTTTTCCTGTGGTTAAAGATGAATTAAATAACAGGAAAAGATCCAGAGGTAAAGTGAGTTGAAGGACAAAGAAGCCTTCATGCCCTGGAAACCACCTGAGCTATAAACTAGACTGCTGTGCGATCTAAAGCCACAGTCCATTAAATCACAGTGTCACTCTTGTGTCCTTACAGTATAGAGCACCCCAAAACTGGAAGGCTGGTCGACTGCATTTTATTGCTCTGTCAGCTTATGAATTTTCGTGTTGGCCTCTGTGATCAAATCCATATCATATTCCCACCACCGCTACCGTCTTGAGAGAAAGCAAAATCAAATGCAAGAGAGACAATTGCCCTGCGAGATGCCTTTGGATGCATTTGCATATCTATTTTCTGTTCACTTCTCATTGACCTAAATTTGACACAAAATGCTATGCCAAATAGGAAAGGAAGTGGGAGCATGTCATGTTCCCTAGGTAGTGTACTTAAGTAAAACCAGAAGCTCTCTATTTCTAAGAAGGCGAAAATGTATACTACCTGCTCAGGAAGCCATTCAGGAAGTATTTGCATTGTCCTGTAAGCGATGAGTGGGAAATTCTGTGAAGGGCATAGAAGGAAGTGTTCTGAGTGTTCAATAATACAGGAGAGCTGACTATTTTCTGCTAGAACACCAGTTCTCCCTAGACAAGCTCCCAAATCCCTTAATTTCAGAATTCAGGCTTTTTTTTTTTCTCAAAAGATCTGGCAGAAATGGCTTCTTCAGCACCTACACTCTTTCAGCAAAAGAAGCATACCACTGTCCTTTAATAATTTGCTTTGATTTCAATGACTTATCACCCTGTATCCTTCACTGGGAAGCACATGAGGATGGGTGTAAGGTTCGAGACTGTTGGTACCATGAGGTGATCAACTAGAGGAGGTACAAATAATTAAAAAACCTGAAGACCCCACTATAAGATAAAAAAAGAAACTATCACCCTATCTCTAGTAGTCACATATACATGACTCATCGTAAGCAGAATGAATTAAATATGATTTATATGTGTAACCTCAGTGACAATAGTTTGAAATTTAAACTAGAGATTTGATCTGTAGGTACTATTGCAATAGGAATGAATTAGATTGCAGAAAACATGTTGTTTCATAAGTTTTCTATTTAATAATCTAATTCATAAAGACTTTCCAACATAATAGTAGAGAAGTATATCCATTGGTAAGGTGCTTGACTAGCCTGCGCATATCCCTGGGTTCAATTCCCAGGACTGCATTAACCAAATGGAGTAATTCATACCTTTAATCTCAGAAATGCAAAGGTAGAGGTAGGAAGATCACATGCTCAGGGTCATCTTTAGCTAAAAAATGAGTAGGAGGCCAGTAGGACTACATAAGACACTGTCTAAAATCAACTAGATAGATGGATGAATGAGTAAATAGATTACAGAGAGATAAATGATTTATTGATAAATAGCTGATAGATAGATAGATAGATAGATAGATAGATAGATAGATAGATAGATAGACAGATAGCTTCAGTTGCTGGGTAAAGCCTCTCTGATGACAGTTACGCTAGACTCCTATCTGCAAGTATGGCAAGGTACTCGAAGCCAAGGAGAAAATGACAGAAATTTAAATTTTTTATTTTTTATTATTTTTTATTTTTTATTTAACTTTTATTAATTACACTTTATTCATTTTGTATCCCCCCATAAGCCCCTCCCTCCTCCCCTCTGGAACCCACCCTCCCTCCCCTTTCTGCATGCATGCCCCTCCCCAAGTCCACTGATAGAGGAGGTCCTCCTCTCCTTCTTTTTGATCTTAGTCTATCAGTTTTCGTCAGAAGTGGCTGCATTATCATCTTCTGTGGCTTGGTAAGGCTGCTCCACCCTCAGGAGGAGGTGATCAAAGAGCAGGCCAATCAGTTTATGTCAGAGGCAGTCCCTCTTCCCATTACTATGTAACCCACTTGGACACTGAACTGCCATGGGCTACATCTGTGCAGGGGTTCTAGGTTATCTCCATGAATAATCCTTGGTTGGAGTATGAGTCTCTGGGAAGTTCCCTGTGTTCAAATTTTCTTGTTCTGTTGCTCTCCTTGTGGAGTTCCTGTCCTCTCTAGCTCTTACTATTTCCCACTTCTTACATAAAATTCCATTCACTCTGCCCGACAGTTGGCCATCAGGCTCAGCATCTGCTTTGACAGTCTGCAGGGCAGAGACTTTCAGAGGCCCTTTGTGGCAGGTTCCTAGGTTCTTTCCTGTTTCCTTCTTCTGGCTTTCAGAGGCCCTCTGTAGCAGGTTCCTCGGTTGTTTCCTGTTTTTAAAGTGCCTTTGAGAGAAGAGGAAAAAAGTAAAGAGAGGAAAAAAAAAAGAAATTAAAGAAATGGATGAGGAATGTTCTTGTAAATGGTTCAGGCTCTCACTGGAAATCCACAGAAATTACAAACACTGCATTCTGTCTCCTACCTTACACACTTTAACTGGGCAGCTCTTTACTCACGTGGTTTGCCACAGTGTCTAATGACTATAATTTACTGTGTCTGGCAGTAAATAAAGTTACTAACCTTATACTGTCCTAAAATAGCCAAAATTCGGCATCAAAAGTAAAATGATATGTGATTCACATACTGGAATTAAAATGAGAAGATTTAATTTTTTAAAGATGCTTTCTTGAGACAGAGTCTCATGTATCTGAACTTGGCATATATAAATATTTTTATTTCCTGGGATAAGGGGATGAGATGAGAGCCATTGTCTTAAAAAAAAAATGCCTATTTAGGTCTTTCTGAGCTCTCACTGCCTGTGTCAACTCAGCTCTTCTGGCCTAACCTCCTATCCAAGCTTACTGATTCAAACTGGCTTCTCACTGAACTGCTCTGCCTGACCTCAAACTAATTCTGGCAATATGTTCTAATTTTCTGAGTCCTTCACCTGTGTCTAGCTTGTTCTCTCTTCAACCTCTCTGTAAAATTGTCCTGGTAAGAAACCCTTGATAAAACAAAACATACAAAAACAAACAAACAAACAAACAAAAAACTTTCTCCCACCCTTTCTCTGCACTGTTCTTAAGTAACCTCCCCTTCCTGTCCCGTTCTCATGAGTTGGGAGTATCCTGACGCTTTCTCATTCTGTCAAACCTTTCTCTGATTGGTCACTTTTTCTGCCCCTCAATTATATGTCACTTTCAAGCACGGCTGCTTCCTTCTATAGACTAACCCTAACATCATTGTTTAAGATTGAAGGAGTGACAACACTAGAGCGGATGGGCATCTTGGGCTTCAAGCACAGCACACACTGCCTTGACAGCCCACAGGGGAAGAAACATTCAGTCCTGATGCAACTCGATGAGCTGGGATGGATGGGAAATAGAGCTCCCCCTTTTTTAGGAAACGGGGAGGAGGAAGGGAGGAGAGAGAGAGGATGAGACTTGGAGGGGAAGGGGGAAGGGGCTACAAGAATGTAAAGTGAATAAAATAAATAGATAGATAGATAGATAGATAGATAGATAGATAGATAAATGAAAAATCTAAAAAAAAAAAAGATTAAAGGTGTGTACTAAGCATGTCCATATTGCAGCCAGATCATACAGTCATACAGAGTGTCTCTGCATTCCAGATAGATTACACAGACGTAGATGTTCTTTGAATGTGATCCCTTGCCATAGCAACCATGTTGCTGGATTAAAATTTCTCTCCAGGCATCAAACCCACAATCTGGATAAGGATTACCTTGAACGCGTCATTATCCTGAATCCAACCTTTCAAGCTGTGAGACTGGTACACACAGCAATAAAATTTAGAGATTTTAAAGTAACTAATTATTATGCACAAGAATATATATTGCCTGATTTTTTTTTTACAAAGAACTGCATTATATTTTAAAAAGAAAAACCGAAAGAATAAAATTTTTAAAAAAATCCTAAAAAAAAATAGTTTATTCTTTTAAGTTTTCATTGTACAAGTTAAACAGAAAACAAGTTCAGGGAAGTAAAAGGGACATCAGCTGAATATATTCTCAGCTGAAATACTAAAGGACAAAATGATAAGCACAGCAACATCAAAACACAAAAGACAAGTTCGGGTATAGAAGTATTAAGAAGCAATATTGTAATAGAACAAAGATATATTTGCATATGCCAATGAGCAGGATCTTGTCACATCTAAAGACAAAAGGAATCTACAAAATTACAACAAAAACACAACAACAACAGCAAAACAACTGAATATCTCACGTAGACAAAGGGACAAAGAAACAAAAGCGTAAAAGAAAGTAGAGTGCTTTAAAGCAGATAAATAAGGCGGTAAACACACTGCAGCAGAGTGACTTAGAGTGTAATCCCAGCTCTCAGGAGGATGAGACAAAAAAGCATTGCAAGTTCAAAGTCAGTTCAGGCTACACGTTGAAGCCTTGTCTCAAAAGCCAAAAAGATTTCAGAGAAGCAGCAATAAGGTGCTAATTTCCCGAGAGATAAAACGAAAGACAGGCATGAAAGCAGAGAGTAAAGAGTTATCACTCAAGTGATGGAAAGAAAACAAACAAAAAACAAAAACAAAAAAAAAACAAAACCTCCTAACATAGAATTACATGTGCAGAAGAAACACAAGAGTAAGGTGAAAGACAAACTCTGGGATAATTTGTTCTCATGACATTCCTAAGAAAAGAAATAAAGAAAATATTTCTTTAGGCAGGAGGAAAATGATCTCCCAGAAGAACAGGGACTCCACAAGCTAGCAGTAGAGCAAAAGGGAAATGTGTGGACTAGTCCAAAACTGTATTGCCTTTTTAAAAGCAATGACTTTATAAATGGTAACAAGAATAAATATAGAGTGTAAGTACTTCCAGATGAAAGTACCATAAACACACAAGGATAGTAAAAGTACTCATTATTACTATTTTTTAATCAGCCTTAAGTATTCAAGCATAATTACCCAGCGCACCTTCCTGAGAGAAAAAACAAAGATGTAGATAGCCAGTAATTTCAAGGGGAGAGTAGATGAATGATACAGCTGTAAAGTAAAAATCAAGGCAAGTAGGAGTTAAGGGACAGCAGGCAAGGGTGGCAAAAATGAACAAGTACTTCCCCATCATTTCACTGATTAAATAGTGGCCGGAGGGACAGCTCAGTGGTCCCTGATCATCAGGTTGCTGCTTTCACAAAGAACTCAAGTTGTGTGGCCAGCATGCATGTGCGGTAGCTCACAACCACCTGTAACTCCAGGGAGTCTGAAACCTTCTTCTGGCC
Organism: Psammomys obesus; assembly: GCF_907164565.1. NCBI lineage: Eukaryota > Metazoa > Chordata > Mammalia > Rodentia > Muridae > Psammomys > Psammomys obesus. The sequence goes on from NW_026596101.1 coordinate 10,757,965, forward strand.
TCTTTGAGCACAGGTCCATGCGTGCACATATACACAGGTGCATATACACAACAAATACACCTAATCAAAACAATGAGTCTTTAAACTCAGCTAATTAAAACTCCTGATGGAACAACAGAGACTGTCAGCTTTGATAGTAAATTAGCCAAACTCTATTCTGCCTAACGTAAAGACAAATGTCCTTCAAGCGCAGTGACAATCAGATGTTATGCTCTGTCTTTCCCGAGGGAAAACTCAGTCTCTTAGATCCAGAAGAGCTGAAATTACAGAAAACATGTCAAACAACTGAGGGCATGGACACATCCTCATAGGCACACACATACATTTCCTCTATGCCAAAGCCGCCCAGAAACTGTAATTAATTCAAGAGAGAGAAAAAGATATGGAGAGTAAGATTCTTCTACAAATTAGTCAAGAATATTTTTACTGTGGGTAGCTGACAACATACAGTGTTTTGTTGACTTTATAATAACTGTAAACTGTCATATTTTCTAAACTCAAGAAGCCATTTTTTTGCTATTTTAAAACACTTTAAAGGCATTTACATCATTGATATTATTTATCATTTTTTTTGCAAAATAGCTAAAGTTGTTTTTTAAACAACTGGGTCATTTTATCTAACATAAAAAAACAGAAAAAAAGCCCACAAACACACACACACACACACTAGACAATTAAGTTACACACGGCATGCACACACTCACCCACATGCACGCTCTTCCACTGTACCTGCTATATTTTGCCAAAATTAGGTGTTTGTTCTCTCGCATAAATGTAGGCGATAAAAAATGCTAAATCCTGACAGTTTTATTTCACCTGAAATTTACATTAGGTAGTCACTGAGCTATGAAAGGTACAATGTCTATGAGAGAACTCATCAAAACAGAGATATAAACCATATACCTGCTTTTTTGTCTCAGAAGGCTGAATGGCTTTTATCTCAGCCCATAAATAAAGCAGGCATCACTACACTTATCTGCACACAATAACAAATCCCATCCTCTTGGCAATTGTAAAAACACTGGAGCCTGTTATTGACCTTGGATAAAATATAGAAATGAGGCACAAAGACAGGGGAAACTTTTTGTCTGTCTGTTTTCACGTCTAAAGCACTACTACACACATTGAAAACCATTAAAATAAAGTCAATGTTGTGAAAAGGGAGTGGAAAATATATATTATTGAATAAAGCAAAACAGACAGATTAAATAAGAAGATGCCTGCATTGTCTCATCAATGCTCCTATTTTCTCTGCTGAAGTTATTTTTAAGCTAAAAACTTTGGACCTCAGTGCTATGATTGATGTTGTTACTTCTTACATTCTGTTATGCTACTTACAGATTTGGCTAATGGATAGTTTCTATGGATACATTCGCAAAATACAAAACCATTTATATATTGTTGGAGCTTATGACCAAACTGTAGTAAGATATTAGTAAATGTTTATTCACCAACTCTTGAAAATGTTTGCCTTATCTCCACTCGAAGCTCTGAAATTTTCCCAGGAGAAGGCTCAAGACCAACAATAGTGCCAGATTCTTGACACACATATCTATGTGTTATGGGTATGCCAAAGGTTAAGTCTCTAAGTAGGTCTTTCATTGAGCTAAACACAATAATTGTTAAAAGGTTCGCGCAAAGGAGGAATAAGTACCAGGCACATCAGTGAAAAAAAGGCTTCTTATGAAAGGCAGGATTTGATAAGGACCAGGACCGTCAAGAGTAGTTCAGAAGAATGCCAAAGTAAACAATATTTCATCACAGATGAGATGAAACTCTAAGTCTAACCAAAGTGATACATATGAACACAGTATATCCTCCAAAAATGAGATGAGAGAGGGGCATGGATGTGAGTTTGAGAAAGAACCCTGGAGAACTATTATGAAAAACCTTTAAATATATGCTAAATAAGTTAATATTTTAAAAGTAGATTCTCTTTTTTTTATGTTTTTTTATTTTTTTTCTTATCAGTTACATTTTATTAACTCTGTATTCCAGCCCTGTCCCTATCCCTCATTCCCTCCCAGTCCTTCCCTCCCTCCCTCATCTCCACCGTGCCCCTTGCCAAGTCCACTGATAGGGGGAACCTCCTCCCCATTCACCTGATCCTGTTTTATCAGGTATCTTCAGGACTGGCTGCAAAGCTCTCCTCTGTGGCCTAACAGGACTGCTCCTCCCTTGGGGGGTGGGGCGGCCAAAGAGCCAGTCATTGAGTTCCTGTTAGAAATAGTCCTTGTTCCCCTCACTATGGGAAACCAATTGGTTACTGAGTTACCACAGGCTACATCTGAGCAGAGGTTCTAGGTTACATTCATACATGGTCCTTGGTTGCATGTCAGTCTCAGAAAAGACCCTGTGTCCAGATATGTTTGGTCCTTGTGGAGCTCCTATCCTTTCCTCATCAGACTAACTCCCCTTCTTTCTTATGATTCCCTGTACTCTGCCAAAGGTTTGGTCATGAGTCTTTGCTTTGAAAACACTGCTAGTTAGAGTTTTTCAAATGCGCTCAGTAGACTCCTGTCAATGTTTAATGTGCATCCCATCTGTCTTTCAAAACGAGGATTGATAATCTTACCCCATGTCCGCTCTCTTGATTATCTTTTTTAGGTGTATAGATTTCATTATGTTTATCATATCTTATAGGTCTATATAAGTGAGTATATACCGTGTTTGTCTTTCTCCTTCTGGGATATTTCACTCAGGATGATCTTTTCTAGGTCCCACCATTTGCCTGCAAATTTCATGATTTCCTCCTTTTTGATTGCTGAGTAGTATTCCATTGTGTAAAAATACCACAATTTCTGTACCCATTCCTCCGTTGATGGACATCTGGGTTGTTTCCAGGTTCTGGCTATTACAAATAAAGCTGCTATAAACATGGTTGAGCAAATATCTCTTTTGTATACTTGAGCAAACTTTGGGTATATACCTAGCAGTGGTATAGCTGGGTCTTGAGGAAGCACTATTCCTAATTGTCTTAGAAAGCGCCAGATACATTTCCAGAGTGGTTGAACCAGTTTACATTCCCACCAGCAGTGGAGGAGGGTTCCCCTTTCTCCACAACCTCTCCAGCATGTGTTGTCCCTTGAGTTTTTCATCTTGGCCATTCTGATGGGTGTAAGGTGATATCTCAGGGTCGTTTTGATTTGCATTTCCCTGATGGCTAATGAGGATGAGCATTTCTTTAAGTGTTTCTCTGCCATTCGATATTCCTCTGTCGAGAATTCTCTGTTTAGCTCTGTTCCCCATTTTTTAATTGGATTACTTGGTTTGCTGCTTTTCAGCTTCTTTAGTTCTTTGTATATACTCGATATTAGTCCTCTGTCAGATAAAGGGTTAGTGAAGATTCTTTCCCAATCTGTAGGCAGGCGTTTTGTTTTGATGACAGTGTCCTTTGCTTTCCAGAAGCTGTTCAGTTTCATGAGGTCCCATTTATTGATTGTTGCTCTTAGAGCCTGTGCTGTTGGTGTTCTGTTCAGGAAGTGGTCTCCTGTGCCAATGAGTTCTAGGCTGTTCCCCACTTTTTCTTCTAACAGATTTAGAGTATCTGGTTTTATGTTGAGGTCTTTGATCCACTTGGACTTTAGTTTTGTGCAGGGTGATAAATATAGATCTATTTTCATTTTTCTGCATGTGGACATCCAGTTGGACCAGCACCATTTGTTGAAGATGCTGTCTTTTTTCCATTGAATGGTTTTGGCTTCTTTGTCAAAAATTGAGTATTCATAGGTGTGTGCGTTTATTTCTGGGTCTTCTATGCAGTTCCATTGATCCTCCTTTCTGTTTTTATGCCAATACCATGCAGTTTTTATTACTATTGCTCTGTAGTACAACTTGAGATCGGGGATGGAGATACCTCCAGATGACCTGTTGTTGTACAGGATTGTTTTGGAGATTCTGGGTTTTTTGTTTCTCCATATGAAGCTGAGAATCTTTTTTTCAAGGTCTGTAAAGAATTGAGTTGGTATTTTGATGGGAATTGCATTGAATCTGTAGATTGCTTTTGGCAGGATGGCCATTTTCACAATGTTAATCCTACCAATCCATGAGCACGGGAGATCTTTCCATCTTCTGAGATCTTCTTCAATTTCTTTCTTCAGAGGCTTGAAGTTTTTCTCAAACAGGTCTTTCACTTGCTTGGTTAGTGTCACACCAAGGTACTTTATGTGGTTAGTGGCTATTGTGAAGGGTGTTGTTTCCCTAATTTCTTTCTCGGCCCTTTTGTCTTTGGTATACAGGAGGGCTTCTGATTTTTTTGAGTTGATTTTGTATCCTGCCACTTTGCTGAAGGTGTTTATCAACTGGAGGAGTTCTCTGGTTGAATTCTTGGGGTCACTCATATATACTATCATATCATCTGCGAATAGTGACACTTTGACCTCTTCCTTTCCGATCTGTATCCCCTTGATCTCCTTTAGTTGTCTTATTGCTCTGGCTAGGACTTCAAGTACTATGTTGAAGAGGTAGGGAGAGAGTGGGCAGCCTTGTCTTGTCCCTGATTTCAGTGGGATTGATTTAAGTTTCTCTCCATTGAGTTTGATGTTGGCTATAAGCTTGCTGTATATTGCCTTTACTATGTTTAGGTATGTGCCTTGTATTCCTGATCTCTCCAAGACTTTAAACATGAATGGATGTTGGACTTTGTCAAATGCTTTTTCAGCATCTAAGGAGATGATCATGTGTTTTTTCTCCTTCAGTTTGTTTATGTGGTGGATTACATTGATGGATTTCTGTATGTTGAACCACCCTTGCATGCCTGGGATGAAGCCTACTTGGTCGTGGTGGATGATATCTTTGATGTGTTCTTGGATTCGGTTTGCAAGTATTTTATTGAGTACTTTTGCGTCAATGTTCATAAGAGAGATAGGTCTGAAGTTCTCTTTTTTTGTTGGGTCTTTGTGTGGTTTAGGTATCAGGGTGACTGTTGCTTCATAGAAAGAGTTTGGTAATGTACCTTCTGTTTCTATTTTGTGGAATAGTTTGAGGAGAATTGGTGTGAGCACTTCTTTGAAGGTCTGGTAGAATTCCGCGCTGAAACCATCTGGCCCAGGGCTTTTTTTGGAGGGGAGACTGTGAATGACTGTTTCAATTTCCTCGGGGGATATTGGGCTGTTCAGTCTTTCTACCTGATCTTGACTTAATGTTGGAAGATGGAATCTATCAAGAAAATTGTCCATTTCATTTAGATTTTCAAATTTTGTGGCATATAGGCTTTTGTAGTATAACCTAATGATTGTTTGAATTTCCTCTGTGTCTGTAGTTATGTCACCCTTTTCATCTCTGATTTTGTTGATTTGGATAGATTCTCTCTGCTTTTTAGTTAGTTTGGTTAAGGGTTTGTCTATCTTGTTGATTTTCTCAAAGAACCAGCTTTTTGTTTCATTGATTCTTTGAATAGTTTTATTTGTTTCTAATTGATTGATTTCAGCCCTGAGTTTGATTATTTCCAGCCTTCTGCTCCTCTTGGGTGTATCTGCTTCTTTTTTTTCTAGGGTTTTCAGTTGGGCCATTAAGTTGTTTGTATGTGATGTTACAAATTTCTTCTTGCAGGCACTTAGTGCTATAAATTTTCCCCTGAGCACTGCTTTCAATGTGTCCCATAAATTTGGGTATGTTGTGCCTTCATTTTCATTGAATTCTAGGAAGTCTTTAATTTCTTTCTTTATTTCTTTCTTAACCCAGCTGTCGTTGAGTAACAGGTTGTTCAGTTTCCATGTGAGTGTAGGCTGTTTGTTATTTCTGTTGTTGTTGAGGTCCAGCTTAAGTCTATGGTGGTCAGATAGAATAGAAGGGATTATTTCAATCTTTTTGTATCTGTTGAGGCTTTCTTTATGACCAATTATATGGTCTATTTTGGAGAAGGTTCCATGAGGTGCTGAAAAGAAGGTATACTCTTTTGAGTTTGGATGAAAAGATCTGTAGACGTCTATTAGGTCCATTTGATTTAGGGTCTCTGTAAGTGTTTTTATTTCCCTATTTGTTTTCTGTCTAGTTGATCTGTCCCTTGGTGAGAGTGGAGTATTGAAGTCTTCCACTATTAGGGTTTTAGGATCCATGTGTGATTTAAGCTTTAATATTGTTTCATTTACGAATGTAGGTGCTCTTGTATTTGGGGCATAGATATTCAAAATTGTGATGTCCTCTTGGTGGATTTTTCTTTGATGAGAATATAGTGGCCGTCCTTATCTTTTTTGATTAACTTGGGTTGAAAGTCTATTTTATTAGATATTAGGATGGTTACTTCTGCTTGTTTTCTGGAACCATTTGCTTGAAAGACATTTTTCCAGCCCTTTACTCTAAAAGTAGATTCTCTTAATTAAAACATTACTAAAACTGGGCCAGAAAAAAGGTTCAGCAGGTTAAAACAGCTGCCAATGAGTTGGTGATCTGAACTTAATATCTAGAATCAACTCCTGAAGGTTTTCTTCTAGCTTACACACACACACACACACACACACACACACACACACACACACACACACACACACACGCACACACACACCGTGACATTTGTATACATTTACAAACACAAATAAATACATGACATAAAACTTAAAAATTTACAAAAACAATCCAGGTAATGCATCCTCAAAATAATTAAACAACAAAGGCAGAATCTAATGGAAGACATGTTGAAGGTTAAGAATAGAAGACTGATTTTGTTTAAACTTGAGGACAGGACCATTATAAGGCGAAGGGTGAGCATGGGTTTTAACTATGTTGAAGGTAAAGTTCCCTAACAATGACGAATGATTCAGCTTTACATTGCCAATAACGTCATTAGAAAAGATGCACCAGCGGAAGACCAGAACTCTACCTACCTAATATGATCTCAGGAAGCTTATCTTTCAGCTCTACCACACTGCTTGACTCTGATATGAGATGAAATGTGAGGAAAAAGATGACAACTTCCCAGCCCCCTTGAACTGACATTCGACATGCTGATTAGGTATACTACCAGTGAGTTACTTTTCACTGAGACAGAATATTTGAAATAAATAAAAAAAAACAAAACAAACAAACAAACAAAAAAGAAACCCCGCTGTTTATTTGAGATGATGGCTTGAGGATGCAGAGTCCAGCATTGTAGGGAAGGCATGGGGAAATTCCTGTTTGGGGAAGCTTGTAGGTGGTACTTAAGGAGAAACAAAGAAAAAAAAACAGAAAAAAACTTCATCTAGAGATGAAGTTTTAAAGCATGGACACAATCCTAGCATATGAAAAAATTCTGAGAGCTCTTTTGGAAAATAATAACAATTCTCAATTTTACCCAACTAAAATAAACAAGCTACAGCAATGCTTCAAAAGAAGCAAGGATACTGTTATTAAAGGGAATTGTTAATGTTTCAATAATCTGCTTGCTGTTACTGGAATCAGAGCCTGTATGTAAGATTCTTAGCACCCAGAGCTAGACTATATTTGAATTGGAAAATTATTCAGTGCTTATATTTGGCCTTTTGTTGTTGGAATACACACACCCTTTTGCATATCCTGCTGATATATTGTATCTTATTTACACATAGCTAATATTCATTGTTAGAAGGCACCAAAGAAGGTTTTCACCATGTCAAATATATTCATTAACCTCAAGTATGCTGCAAACCCTGCAAATCTCATCAATAGTCTAATGGTAATATAGTTCTCCAAAATGTAATCTTTGTGTGAACACAAAATTAAAATATGTAAAATAAGAAAAAGAATTCAGTTTACTAAATTCTCAGAATTATAGAATATCCTCAGATGGAGCAAATAAAACAAGTAGAAAGAAATATACAACTGCAGCACAGAACAAAATTGGAAGTGCCTTTCTTAGGAAAAGCAATCTTCCTTTTGTCAAAGAGCTGACAAGCCTAAGGTAACTTATTTATTTTCCTTTTCATTTTGAAATAAAATAATCGTCCCAAAGAAGTAAAAGCAAAGAGTGAGCTTTAACAGTGAAGACAAAGGTAATTTACAGAATCATGTATGTTGTATGACAGTTACTAAGGCAAAGGAATTGTGTTTAGTGTTTTGATGAATGAGGACATCTTTAATTGTATTTTGAAAGGATGATTCTTTATGTAAGAAGATGCAACCATCACATTTCCAAGGACTGCTGCCAAGATCAGATTTTAACTATTTTTCTTATTTTATTTGTTTAGGAGTAAAATATTTTAGAATATTATAAGAATAGTAGATGTGGTGTCATATGCCTGTCATGCTACTACTTGAGGAGTAGAAGCAAGACAGTCACGAGTTCAAGATGTTGTCTGGTGCCTTCTTGTGAAATTGAAACCTTCCATCTTGCAAGGAAGCTTATTAAGAAAGGAAAGAAAAAAAAAACTCAAAATAGTTTCAGGAAGTCCCTGAAACTGAATAGATTCACTACCATCCTCTCCAAAACTACATAAACAGTAAACGCTGCTGTGAGTAGATCTCAGACAAGATAAGCTGAAAAAAGAATCAAACCAAAGAAAACAAAACAACAAACACTCTTAGACCATCCCAGCTTCCTGGAAGAAGCAGAAACCAGCCAAACTGCCCAGAAGAAATATCAGCTAAGAGACCTGGAAAGGACACTCTATAACCTGTTGAACTGCCTGCAGGAAGTTCAATGTGTTTCAGGTTCTTAGCTTTCCTGAGCTGTCACCTTTGCTGAGGTGGGCTGTAGGCTTAGATTTTTCAACAAAACTTTATTCAGGATTCTTAAATATTTCTACCTCCCTTCAATCCACTGACTAGAAGTAGGGTATAAAGAAAGTTATTAGGAAAAGGGGGTTGTAGACCTTTTTTAGTAGTAGTTCCTAGGAGTGAGTTCACTGTTTGTTGTCCACATATCAGCAGTTCAGTCCAAATGCCAACACCAAACAGCAACATGAATCAGCACAATTCACCAGAAATTGTAATACTCCACTGAATTTGAACAAGTCAGCAAAAGCCACAAGACTCAGTTGGATTGCCCCAAGAAGTTTTCTAGAAGACTCAGGTGGATTGCAAGACTCATTTGGATTATCCCAAGAAGTTTTCTGGAACGTTTCTCTCCAGTGAAGCACTTCTCTTCAGTGAAATGCTGAAGAACAAAGACCATCAAAGCAATGTCAACTTAAAAAGCATTGTCCTACTATCCTTGGCCTTCTACAGATCTACTTTCCTCAGAGTTTACCGAGGGATGTGTTTTAACTGGCCAAAGTCACGCCCCTAGCATGAGACAGCTTACAGAAGAACATCACATGTCCTCTCACAAGACAGCTTCCAGCAAAATATCACAAGGCACCATTGAGTCTTCAAAGAAACAAGAAATTTCCACTTCAGTGGCCTTTGGTAATTTTTGCCTCCTGTTAGTAGCCTCTCATCCACATTCATCTAAGTAACATCAATCAAACTCATTAGTTTAACAAGGGGACTTTGTTAGTATCCATACTTTGGTGTTGTGATAAATTAAATAAATGTTTATTATTTATCCCTATAATTATTATAGTGGTATTATCTATAACCTGTTGTCACAATCAATAAGACACATACACCTGTTAGATTTTCGATTTGCCTTGAGCTGGACAGATAATTCTACCTATGCTATCCCAATAACTTCCCATCTACCTCCCAACCCCAGTCCAATGCCGTCTGTCTTAACCATTCCTATCTGGGCTAGGTTTTCATCCATAATCTTATAAATACTTGCTTATATATTTTATCTCGGTGCTTCTGTCCATGACATTGCCTGAGTCCTTTCTCCTGGCCCACATGGTTTCTTCTGTGTTAACCCATCCTGGCATCCTCCTTTCTCTTCTCTGTCCTTCTATCTGTCTTTTCAGGATTCTCCTGTCTCCAAAGCCCAAGAACATTAGCCAAACCTACCTCCTTTCTCCCTATCCTGGTACAGGCCTTTTTTTAATTAACCAATCAGAATTAATGTTTTAGGCAGGTTTACACAAAAAGGATAGGTGTATCATGACAGCAATCAGATCTTGAGAGCCAGTAATTAGCATCAAAATAGAAGCATCAGACCAAACCCAACACTTTGGTCTGTCTTTGTTCCTTATATGGGGAAATTGATGTATGTATTTTGTCTTCTTACAAACAAAAGCCTGTCATGCAACACAGTGTCAAATCTCAGCTACCTACTAAGTTCAATATTCTTCAAATATACAAATTTCAAACACTTGGCTGGGACATAGCAAAACTAACATAGACATGTTTAAAATAAAGAACTATGTGCCCAGTTATAGAGCCTAAGCTAATAATAAATCTAATTGGTCTCTGTCTTATTATTAGAGAGCTCGAATCGGTGAATAGAAAAGCATCCTCCAAATAAACATGTCTTTTCAATGAATGTTTTCCATATCTTAACATTCTGTTTTTTTTTTTTTTTTTTTTTTTTTTTTTTTTTTTTTTTTTTTTTTTTGAGTTCTCACTATAAGTATGACTAAAAGCAGTCAGTCAGCAATGTCCATGTTACAACCTGGAAGCTATTTGTAAAAAATAAAAATAAAAAATAAAAAAAAAATCTATTTTTAGAAATTTATTTATTTTTTTTATAAATTACAGTTTATTCACTTTGTATCCCCTCTTTAACTCCCTCTCTCATCCCCTCCCAGTCCCACCCTCCCTCCCTCATGTCCTTCCATGCCCCTTCCCAAGTCCATTGATAGGGAAGGTCCTCCTCCCCTTCCATCTGACCTTAGCCTATCAGGTTTCATCAGAACTGGCTGCATTGTCTTCCTCTGTGGCCTGGTGAGGCTGCTCTCCCATCAGAGAGGTGATCAAAGAGCCAGCCACTGAGTTAATGTCAAAAGAAAAAAAAATTTAATCACTTTAGTTAAAGGATTAATGTCAGAATGTAGCAGGAATGGACTCTAGTATGCCAGTCTGGTCCCTGTTCCCATGTGAAGCCTCATGAGTGCCATTCTCATTTATGTGAGCATTTTGTTTTTCTGAGCTCCCAACAGAAAGGGAACTAAGCTCTGCTTTCAGCGTCCTCGCTTTCTCTAACCCAGTTATCTACACATTGCGGCATTTTTCCTGAAAACACGTTCACAAGGCTGAAGAGATGCATGGTCAGGTTTGATCAGCTCTCAGCCATGACCCTATTTCTGGTCCCAGTTTTCTTTGCATTCTCTTTTCATCATGTCATATATGAGACAGAAACAACTTAAAACAAGGAAGATTTATTTTAGTTGTGACTTCATATATATATAATATCTTTACATTAAGCTCTTAATCTGGTTTCTCTTGAATATTTTTGCTCTTTATTCACTTTGCTCTGTATGCATTTACTTCAGTGAATTCAAATTCAATGTATTCACTACTTCATCTCTGTTAAAAAAGAAATGCTATGACAGGAAATGCATGACTTAAGTGAGGAGAAAAGCAATTTTTTATCCAAACCTGGAAAAAAAATGGAAATCCCAAAGTATTTTAGAATCAAGCCTTGTTAACAGAGGAAGCTCGTGAGTGTTTTATCATGCCAGGATGCCAAGAGTTTACACTAATGTACTGTCACAGAGATCTCTCTGAAGACATGCGTGTCAGGATCAGCCCAATACACACACTGTGAAATAGGAATATACTGATTATCTAACTGGTTTTGTGCTCTAGTAATTTATTATCTGACATTGCTCTACTCCATAAAGCACAAAAACCATTGGATCAAAGCCTATTGAATTTCCAAGCCTAAAGTGTTTAGGGAAGTTGTCTCCTGCAAGTCAGCATTGGGCTACCAATGTTTGATAAGAATACTCCTTGGTAGACAAGTAAGCTCAAACCCTTGATGCATCAAGGCATCCATCTCTGCAAAGAAAATATGAACATATAGTTGGTGTAGACACAGGAATCAGAAATTGATACAGCTGTAACTCCTGTAACAAAGTCCCTGGGTATACCAATTTTGGATCACTGGAGCTTTGGAAAATGAAATTTTTTTCTCCTGTAGAACACTGTGGTTGTATTTGAATATCTTAATTTCTCTATATAATTCATTGTTTTGAAAGGCAGGATTACAGGAAGTGAGTAATGGCCTCTTGCCCACCATGACCAAAGACTGGTCACTGACTCTTAAGGGACCCCCAAAGGTTTGCTAACTTGAACCTTGGAGTCCTTAGTCAAAGGCCTGGCCACTCAGTCCTCTCCTCTTTTTCTCTCTTCCCCTCCCTTATCTTATTCTTCTTCCCTATTCATTAGTCTCAGGTCTCAACTTGCATTCAATAAGAAGCATCTTGTTTCTGCAAGTAAATCCAAGAAAACAAGCTCATTTAAGTGGAATCCTACCTTTAACAAGGTGTTACACATGGCACCAAAGGTAAGTATTATGAAGGAAACTGTGTACTTTAAAAAGTTATATTGAATCCAGGTGGTGGTGGCACACACCTTTAATCCCAGCACTTGGGAGTCAGAAGTAAGCAAATCTCTGTGAATTCGAGGCCAGCCTAGTCTACAAAGTAAGTCCAGGACAACGAGGGCTACACAGAGAAACCCTATATTGAAAAACTAAAACCAAAAAAGTTACAGTGACACATACTTGATGTGTCTTAAATCTTAACAATTGGGAACCTGGAGCAGGAATATTACAATTTCAATGGTATTTGTGACTTTATTTAGAAATAAGGTCTTCCCATAGGGAATCAAGTTAAGATGAGGTCATATACATTGACAACGGAAGATAAATCCAATCATAGGCACCTGCAAAAGAGGAGATTTGAAGAAATGCTCAGACCTGAAGCAATAAGGGCCACAAGGCAACTGTAATAACTAACTATAAAACCTAAGGAATATCAAAAGCTACCCCAACAACAGATAGAAGAGAAATCAAGAAAGAGACTTCCCAAGAGTCGTAGGAGAAAAGGACCTGATGTCCATGAGCTCTGCATTTGATCTCTAGCCTTCAGAAGAACTGTGAGAGAATACAGTTTTATGTCAAGCCGTGCACTTGTGATAGTTGTCATCGTAGCTGTAGGACACTTTGAGAAATAAAGTAAGCATGAAGACCTAACTACTTCCATGGGAATTGGAGAAGGAATGACTTGGGGACTGAAAACCTAACTAACATCATAGTAAATTTTGATCATCTATATATACTGGAGAGGGAAACGCTCATGTTTAAAGCAATCCAGAGAGAGGCCAGCATAGGAAGTGACTCTGTCCTCTTAAAAGCCTGGAGGTTATCCTCTTAAAAACAGATGATGGTTTTAGAGGTATCATGGTCAGATTTCCAGTTTGAATGCCACTTGGATGTAGAACTCAAAAGAAACAAGGCTCCATGCCTGAGAACTGGACTCAGAAAATAGCTGAGCAAATGGAGTATGGCCTTACCATTGGGATGTATGAAGAATACTGAGGCAGAGCTGGCTTGTGTCACACTATTGGAGGCCTATCAGCCCAAGATGGTTTACAACAGTAGGGGCATTCTGTGACATGCAGATATTCATGCAGAGCTTCAGACTCTCTCATTAGACTCTCTGTGCTGGGTCCTTCACACAGGCCCCATAAAAGCCCTGCAGATGTCTATCCCCCAGCCTTTTTTAAAAAAAGTTATGGTTGTTTCCTATTTTCTTTTTCTTCTGATGTCCATCCTCTTTGCCTTTCAGGATGGGGATTGAACATTTTAGTTAGGGTCCTCTCTTTTGCTTAGTTTGTTTAGATGTACAGATTTTAGTGGGTTTATTCTACATTGTATGTTTATATGAGTGAGTATATACCATGCGTGACATCAGAAGAAAAAGAAAATAGGAAACAACCTCGGAACCTGCTACAGAGGGCCTCTGAAAGCCAAAAGAAAACAGGAAACAACCTTGAAACCTGCCACAGAGGGCCTCTGAAAGCTTCTGCAGTATAGACTGTCAAAGCAGATGCTGAGCCTGATGGCCAACTGATGGGCAGAGTGAATGGAATTCTATGTAAGAAGTGGGAAATAGTAAGAGCTGGAGGGGACGGGAACTCCACAAGGAGAGCAACAGAACAAGATAATTTGAACACAGGGAACTTCCCAGAGACTCATACTCCAACCAAGGACTATTCGTGGAGATGACCTGGAACCCCTGCACAGGTGTAGCCCATGGCAGCTCAGTGTCCAAGTGGGTTACATAGTAATGGGAAGAGGGACTGCCTCTGACATAATCTGATTGGCCTGCTTGTTGATAACTTCCCCCTGAGGGGGGAGCAGCCTTATCAGGCCTCAGTAGAAGACAATGCAGCCACTTTTGATGAGAACTGATAGAGTAAGATCAGAAAGAAGAGGAGAACCTCCCCTATCAGTGGACTTGAGGAGTGGCATGCATGCAGAAAGGGGAGGGAGGGTGGGATCGGGAGGGGAGGGGGGAGGGGCTTATGGGGTGATACAAAATGAATAAAGTGTAATTAATAAAAAAATTAAAAAAATTATGGGTCTTTGGTGCTCGTTCAAGAATCAGTATTCCTAGAAACTTTTAAAACATACCACAGCCTTTTCCTCATATGGATTCCTTCCAGGAATTCTACTTTATCCCTCACAATATGTTCAAAGAACAATGAAAACTGCAATAGGTGGTACTTTTTTCAGAGGCAAACATCAGTGATCTGCCATCCTGCGTAACAGTGAATCCTGGGTTATCAGTACTCTGCAGCTTCACACATCAGGCTTGTGGTGGCTTTGTGAAACTCTGCTCCAGTTCCTCCCCAGATTTTCCCTGGGGTTTCATCTTGTTTGTTCCTTGTCATGTCATGTACAGAATGCCAAGCACAGGGTTCACTTCCCTTTGGCTTGAGCTATTGTCCATCTGTTGCCTCTTTCACTAGTCCTATTTTTCTTGACCTATCTCTCGAATGTCTACAGAAATGGCTGTTTTTTTTATATTGTCCCACAGATAAAGAATGCTATTTCTTTCCATAAATAAGATTTCTTTCTGCTGCTGGATTTTTATTACGCCCAACTCTGCTCTCTCCTAAAAAGAAGAATGTGTCTACTGAAGAAACTACATACAGAGCAGAAAGTAAATCTGTCAATAATCTCTGTGGTTTAAGCTTCAATAACTTCTAAAGAGTCTCAAATTAAAAGAATATTTTGCCTTTGATTAAGAAAATGCTTTGCTTTACTTAGTTAATTAAAGTATTTCACGATTTTGTATAGCAACAAAAAACTTTAAAACAGAGTTGATATAAAATTAAAACAATATACTACATAAAAGTTTTGATTAAAATTAGTATCAGTATAAAACCATGTATGCCACTGAGAGAAGTCCAGGCATGCTAGTTTGAAAGAGAATAATTGATCTCATGTAACTGGAAATTCATAAGTTAAAAAAGAAAAATATTTTCAGTTGAAAATCTTGTGACAACTGTTTTTGCAGAGATGGGTAAGATGCTTGCAGTACAAGCGTACACACCTCAATTCAGATCCTCAGCTCCTACCTGAAAAATTAGGCACAGAGGCTGGTGAATGGAAGTAGGCAGATCCAAGGGATTCCCTAACCAGCCAGTCTAGCCAAATTGCAAACTCTAGGTTCAGACAAAGATGATTTTCAAAACATTAAGATTGAACTTGAATAAGGAAGACAACCTAACATTAATCTCTGTCCTTCACAGGTTCAAGAAAGGCAAGTCTACCTACACACACATGTGCACACGGGCACACAAAATAACACACACACACACACACACACACACACACACACACACACAAAGTTCTGAGAATCATAATAACATCACTGTTGTCAAGATCTGATCAACAAAATGAACAAACATAGCCACAAAGGTACAAAGGAGTATGCTTGGCATTAAAAGAATTCTACACAGTGGGCATTGTGTCAGACACCTTTAAACTCAGCACTTGGGTGGCAGAGGCAGGTAGATCTCTGTGAATCTGAGACCAGATTGGTCGGAAACCAGTCTCAAATAAATAAATAAATAAATAAATAAATAAATAAATAAATAAATAAATAAATAAATAATAAAGAAAAAAAAAAGAGTTCTACACATAAGATTTACTTTACCAGAATCACATCCTTGCCAAAAGACCATTGTAATATTACACACGCGCGCGCGCACACACACACACACACTTCTGTATAGAAACCTGCCCAGAAACTTTAGCCTTTCACTTCATGATCCTTCATAAGTCCCCCTTTTCAGTATATCAAATATGAGCTACCACATGCAGATTTAATACTCTTTGAAATTATCTTATGCTCTCTTGGAATATATTACTGACCCATAGTCAGAGTATATGACTAGTATCATAAGGTACTGTGTTTAATTCCCAGTACCCCCAAAAGAAGAAGGAAGAGGAGAAGAAGAAGAAGAGGGTGAACGAAGAAGAGAAAGTAGAAGAAAAAGAAGATTAACATATTTAATACCTTCATGGAAACTTTAAAAACCTTCTTGAGTCAAACATTTAGCATATTCTGATAAATCAGTTGGCACAGGTATTGCATTCAGACACGGCACTGTTCTCTTTATCCTAAAAAAAAAAAAAAAAAGCTACTCCTCTGATTATGATTTAAGGTGGTAGAAATAAACAACAGCAAAGGGGGAAAAAAGCTTATGTTGTCAGTACTATTTGCTGTTGTTTCTCTTTTCTTTTTTCGTTTTTCAGCTAGCTGTCTTTCTGGGACTTATTGATTCTTTCTTTGTTTTTTGCTTTCTTTATTTCTTTGCTTCTTTCTTTTTGATTTAGCTATTTTTTCGTGGTGCCTTTTAGATACTGGGCTGTGTGAAGAGGAGACTGAACATCTCTCTCCTTGACACCAGCTGTCAGAAATTCATTAAAGTGGATGATGAACTCAAACTTTGTATTTTCTATGAAAAGTGCATGACTACAAAAGTAGCTGCTGATGCTTTGGGTTGCATGGTTGAAATCACTGGTGGGAATGGCAGTCATGGTTTTCTCATGAGGTAAGGTGTTTTAATCCACAACAAAGTGTTAAATAAGAAGAATTTTTGTTATAGACCAAGGAAAACTGAAGAGAGGAAATACAAATCTTTTTCCAGATATATTTCAGGTGTGAATCTGAGTTTTCTAATTTGGTTATTGTTAAAAACAAAGAGAAGCATATTCCTGGACTAACAGATGCTACTTTGCCTTAGTAGATGAGGCCTGAGTTAACAGAATCTGAGAAATTTTCAATCTCTCTAAATAAGATGATGTCCACTAACATGTTCTAGATAGTTCTTAAAGAACATAAGAAGCCCAGGACCAAATCACCCAAGAGTCTGAGTCTCGTTCCTTCAAATTACCTGCAACACAAATGCCAACAAATTGCTGTGAATTGCAGTGAAATTTTAATTTAGAACATGGCTCTTCTGGTAAGAGATAACATGCAAAGATTAAGTCTGTGTGATCTGGTTGAAATATAGACATGCCTTTAATTCCAGGAGACAGAGGCAAACAGATCTCTGAGTAAAAGGCCAGGCTAGTATAGAGCACATTTCATGTAAAGAAAAGCTGAATCCCAGCACTCAGGAGGCATGCAGATCTCTGAGTTCTAGTCTGTTTTGTTCAGGCAGGTCAGCTGAGAAAGAAATTTGAGAGTCAGTGCAGTGGGCACTGAATTTGTGATAATTCAGTTCGTGCAATTTAGAGGCAGATTTACTGGGAGAGTTTTACAGAGAAAGGTTGAAGACAGAGCAAGTTAGACTCAGGTGAAGACAGAACGAGCCAGAGAATGAAGAGCCAGAAGACTAGAAGATATTGCCAAAGTTAATTTGAGGCCAAGCAGAGCTGAACCATTAGATTACATTCCTAAAGCTATCCCCCAAGGTCTAATTCTTTATTTGGCCATGTTGTTTTGCCTGACTCATTGGTGAGGCTTATGACCAAGGTTCGAAATACCCAATCAGAACTCTCCAACTCATCTTAGCTCATTCTAAGACAGAAGTTCCCTTTCTCCTTCTTAAAATTAATCCTTAAAAAGCTAATTGCAGCTGTTTCTGCCTGGTTCAGTTTCAGCATCTCATCTCTTTTCCTTGCTTAATAAAGGATCTTTTGTATTTGTTTTGTGCTTGGAAATTTGTGTTTGGCTGTCATCTGTGTTTAACCAGAGGTCTAGAGAAGATCACTCTGCAATACACATGGGTTTATTAAAATACTCTGATTGGATATTTTGGGTTCTGTTTACACTTCTAAAGCAACTGCCATTGCTACATAAAGAAGAGAACTTAGTAAATGACTCAGTTAAAGAGTATGAAATGGAAGAAGAGGAGCTCTACACCAATGAGGCTTCTACAGGGGAGGTCAGAACTAAGAAGAAGACAATCAGAAAAAGGTTTTATTAGTCTTCTGAATCTAAGCAACTACAATTATGAGAGACAAGGAGATGTCTCCCTGCATAGTACAATCGCAAGGAATACAATAAAACAGCCTGGTATAGCAATCTGTAATGAGAAACTGAAGAGAATTTTTATGTATTATTAGGGTGGGGGCATCTCTGTGACAAACTAAAGACCTAAGTCAGGCTAGGCTCCTGGGAGGATATGAGGGAGACTCAGGCAGAGACTTAGTAGCAGAGGCCATAGAGATTGAAGAGGACACCCTCCAACTAGATAAGTCTCCTAGTAGAGGAAGGGGAACATCAACTCACCGAAAACTTCTACCCAAATTTTAACCATCCTACAAGATGTGGAGGGATGAAGATAGAGCAGGGATTGAGGGAATGTACAACAAATGCCTGGCCCAACCAAAGACCCACCTTACGGGAGAGTTCCAACCCTTGGCACTATGGAAGATACCCTGCTAACAGGTGCCAAGACTCACAGACAAACATTGGGGGATGCACAGGGAGTCTTGTGAAAAAGTGAGCTGAAAAAGAAAAGGACCTGGAGGTTACAGGAGCTCCACAAGAAGACCAACAGGGCCAATTTTTCAGGGCCCAGTGGGGCTTGCTGAGACAAGTATCAACCAAGGACCATGCATAGACTGGACCTAGACCTCCCTACAAATGTAGCCAATGGCCAGCTTAAATTTATGTGAGTCCTCAAGTAAGGAAAGTGGGGACTGCATCTGACATGGACTTTCCATTCAGATTTATGATCACCTTCCCCTGGCAGGACTGCCTTGGCAGGCCACAGAGGAAGAGGACACATTCATTCCTGATGCAACCTGACAAGTTAGGGTAGATGGAAAGGGGGGGAGGGTCTCACCTTTTCTGAGGAATTGGGAGGGGTTAGGAAGGAGGGAGTGTGGGGCTGAGAGGGAGATGGGATGAGGTTACAGCCAGGATGTAAGGCAAATAAAAAAAAATAAAATTTTAAAAAGTTCTAATAGGAGCATTCTAGCTAGCTTTTTGAAGCCTGCTTTATCTAAGGTAATACTTGTATGAGCAAGCACATCCCCTATATGCAAATTCAGTGTATGGACTAAAGTCTTATAGGATAAGAAATTTCTCCACAGTTTTATTAGTACAGAATATTTTTTATCCTAATAGTTTTGTCTGGTATCAAAAGAGAATTATTACTGATTAATTCATTTTCTATACCTATCAACTTAATATAATACAAATGCCCAGGTCTTTGTTTCTTCTGGCAAACCTCACTGACAGAAACAATCTTTCTATTCTCTAAATTTCAAAAATGCTTGGTTTGCACCAATTGGAGTAACATTATTACATTATTTTGAATTTTAGTTAACTAGTGTGTTTCTGCGTATCCTATTTGGTAAATTTTTGAATAGCATAAACTAAAAGCTAACTCTGAGCAAGTGCACTGTCATCACATATGCTAACTATGAGTGCAGGCTGCTGTGCATCTAAAGTGAGATGTATTTGTCAACATTTTAGACTAGAATAATATGAGTTACGAAAGCAGACTAACTTGTTGTTAGTTGTCAATCAACAACAGATAATACAACTAAGAGATCAAGCGCAGGTATGTTGCTCCAAGGATCCTGGAATAGGTTGAAAGGGTCATATCATGACTAGAAAAAGAAAGCCTGGTTAAATGGGTAAACCACAGTGCAGGCTATAGACAGAAGAAGTAGATGGTAATGGCACGAACATGGTGAAAATGTTATAGATTTAAGGTACTTTAAGGGGGAAGCAAACATCTTAGAGTACATGCTAAGAACTGTTATTTTCCAAATACTTAGAAAACATGTTCTGAATGAACAGTAGAGCTGCGATTCTGCTTTCCACCATGATGAAATACTCCTTCTCAAAGGATAGAGAGAAGTTCCTTGTCTCAGAGAGTCCCTCCATTGTGTCACAGAACTAGCAAATGGTAATGTGGGATGATGGGCTGTCTGCGGTACAGACAGGGAGCTCCAACGATGCAGGTCTCTTGAGTCATTACCCATAATGAGGCAGGATTTATAATGATAAAGCTGCCTTTGTGTCACTCAGACGTCTGTCAGTATCCCCTCACCTGTACTCCAGTAAGAGCCCAACAAATACATTGGGTCTTTGGGAAGAATCATTTGCTCTGTTTGTTGTTGTTGTTGTTTGTTTGTTTGTTTGTTTGTTTTTTATGTGTGTGTTCTATGTGAGTGAATAAGCATTTATTTCAGTCTTTACAAGAAAAACCACATGACAATGACACTTCATGGCTCATCTGAGTGTTGAACTTCTACTCCAACATGGTTCCTTGAAAGCCTGAGTACACACTAGCTTATGTGCATAAAAATAATTCCCAGGAAAGCACAGGATGCGTGAATCACTTGGATCTCAAAAGAAAATGGGACTCAGGAAAGGTGTCTTCAATGATCAAGCAATGAGTCATTTTAACTAAGGACCAAGAACTAGCTCTGATCCAG
The DNA here is from genome assembly GCF_907164565.1 of Psammomys obesus. Taxonomy (NCBI): domain Eukaryota; kingdom Metazoa; phylum Chordata; class Mammalia; order Rodentia; family Muridae; genus Psammomys; species Psammomys obesus. The sequence continues at coordinate 10,778,654 of NW_026596101.1, forward strand.
AGAACCCTGGGAGATGACAGATCTTGGTGGCCTACCTTTGACACTTAAATACTTCTGTATTTCTGCCTTTTAAGCATGTATATAATTTCCATGTATGCCTAACCCTTCAAATGATAAAGGAAAACTTTAATGTCCATCCTTACTTATTAGGAGGCCTTAGTTACATTAAATTATGTTACTAAATAATCAAATGAAATTAGCAAAATCTTATTAAAATTTATAAAACCATACTCTGATAGCACACAATACTCAATCAGCCAACAAAATTTTAATCATTTTATATAAATATTATACAAATATATAATTTATTATATTATAAATACTTTATGAATTACATATACTTTATAAAATTATCATAATTTAAGTAAATTATATATAATTTATAAAAAATGAAGAATGTCATCTTAGTACCACAAAACAACTGATATTAAATTGTTTCCTTGCTGGGGGCAATTTTTAAATTAGAGATAAAAAATAAAATACAAGAATTTGAGTCATACACATTATACTAAATTCTAGATTTCTAACAATGTAAAATATATTCTACTTCATTTAGCACCTATTTTCTCACTGTTCCTGTGTGTGTATATCTTCATGTAGAAAAAACTGCCTATGAATGTTGCAGGATGGCAGTAAACTGACAATAACTCCTGTAACTTCAGCTTCTGCAATTCTTTTTTCTCAACATTTTTTTAATGTTTTTCCAAAATAGCCCAGCAGAGGGCGAATGTTCTCTGCTTGAATTCTATAATCCTGGGAAGAAAGTTGAGATTCTAAATCTTGCATTTCCCCTTGTGGGGTGACATCATTCTCTTGCAGTTTTTTTTTTTTTTCCCTAGTTAAATAGACAAGAGACAATGATGTCACTTTTCTCACATTCATAACCTGCACTTTGTGAGTTAAATGAGCCCCCTGAGACTTTCTTTTTAAAACTGGTTTAAAAAATGTCATCTCGATGCCTAATTTTATGTTGCTATGAAACGTGTTCCTTTAATTCTGCACATAAGCATTGAATAGTAAAGGGAGGAAACCAAACTAGGAAACCAGCATTAAGGAGCATGAAGCAACGTGCATTACCAAGCTAGTTAACACCAAAACACTCAGAAGTTTTGACTTAACCCTAACCAGTACATTGTCTTTGCTTCATGTTTAGCTGTGTGGGCATTTATTATACCCTCCAACAGGTTGGCTTATGAAAGATATACTATGTCCAGAAGAAGTTTCCAAGCTCTTCAGTTCAAAACAGTCTTCCTGATTTAGTCTTTAAGCAAGGAAGTCTATACCGCACCTTTGTGCTTCTATTGAAAAATAGTAGTGATCAGTCCTGATGTAACTTGATGTGCTGGGGTAGGTTGATGGAGAGTGTGTGTGTTGGGGGGGTGCTTGTTTTTTCTGAGGAGTAGGGAATGGAGGATAGAGGAAAGAGGGAGGGAAGGTGGAACTGGGAGGAGAGGAAGAAGGGGGCTATGATAGGAACGTAAAGTGAATTAATTAATTAATTAATTAATTAATTAAAAAAGAAAAATAGCAATGAGTTGTCCTACTTCAAGTGGACGTACTCAATGTTTAGAAGTTAATACGCTAAGATCTCAGATGGCTCACTTTCATTCAAAATGTTGGATTACTGACTGTAGTATTCTTTTTCTTTTGAGTTGGTTGGTTGGCTTTAATTTTATGAGCAGTGAATAAACACAATGTCTTAAGCCTCTCAGCAAAGAGGTCTATAGAGAGTGAAGCAGAAGTGACTTATTCATCCTTTCAACAGCAATGCAGATTTCCCAATGCTTTATGGACAATGGTTATGGTAATTAAATTGAGAGGCAGGGTCCTACCTTGGCCTTACAGCTTGTCCACTGAGTCTAAATCATCTCATACCATTTGGTACCCATTTTCACACACATATGCCCACTTCGATTTCATCAACAAGGCAGACAAAATGGGATTCATCTGACTGTGTAGTGCTCTCCCTTCCATTTCTCCTTTAATTATCTTCCCAGTGTTTCATGTGGATCCGTATTCTCTATGGATGACATGTAACTATTTTTCACACTCTTACTAGTGAGAATATTTAACTTCCCTATAGGTCTTCTAGCTACTAATCCATGTGGTAATCCATGATATAACAGTATCTATAGTCTTTATATTAGGCCACACAGAGTTTACTATTCCCTATGTGCAGTTTATATTCCATGGCCATTTGTAAAAATCACCCTTCTGTATATGCCCTCAACCTCAGTTCCCTTGTCTCTTTTATGCTCCCTTTACTTACTCTGCAAAGACTCACACTGGGACACACGCTTCATACTTCTACCCCTCTTCTAGCTTACTTAACATCCCATAGCTCCCACAACACTCACCCTGGCCTGTACCTCCATCAACTGTATATCATTCATTTAACAGGACAGCGCTCGACTCTATACCATAAAACATATGTTGATGAACCAAGAGTCTTCTGCTTGCTTCTTTTGGTCTTCTATCCTCTAGTACACTCTTCAGCTTTCTAGCATAGTTCTTGGACAAAGCATTGGGCAAAAGCACAAATGGCTGCTTACATCTAATAGACAGAAAATTTACTGGAAAAAAAAGAAGGATCTTTAACTGTGGACTTGCCAAGGCTGCTGATGTACCCCCTACCCACTTAAAATCCAGTCACTTCTGCTGAGTTCTCCTCTGAAATAACAAAGCCAGTTTACAGTCATATGCATAGCACATTGAGACATTTGTTTCTTTACAACACTGTGAACGTTGTATTTTACTCAGTGGATCTTTGCTTTTGTTTATGAAATGAATGGGTCAAAATGAGTCTTCACCTACACTGCTTTTTCATATAATACAAGGCTGAACATAATGTAATATATATATATTACTTTCTCTCCTCTCTTTACCTTTATTGCTCCATTTGTCCTTCCCTCCCTCCAACCCCCCTCACAACCCTCTCTCCTCCAGTAGCTTTGGGGATCAAATCCAAAGCCCTATGAATGCTAGGCCAGCACTTTACTAATGAATGACATCTCTAGCACTCATCTATATTTCTCACTAAGTAGTCTGGAGCTTTAGACAGTCTTCAGGAATTGTAGAATTATGCTTTCTTTTGCTCCATGTATATTTCATAACTACAAGATTTCCTGAGTAGGCAAGACTTTGAGGCTGCATTTTAAGCAATACTGTTACCCTTACCTTTTCACTCTCCCTCTTATTTAATGGTAAAAGTACTTTCCCTGTCACTCAGCCACCCACACCCCCAAGAAAAAAACAAAGAGGAATCACCTCATTAATTCAATGACATTTCTGTTTTTTAAAGTTAATATATTTAATACAAGTAATATAAATTTAAAAATAAAGAGTATGTGACTAATATATTCTCTAGTATGTAAATACAAGAGAATATTAAAAAATGGATTTTATCATTTCATGAGCAAAACTCCAATGATGGTCTAAGATGTTGGTTTGTACTCCAGAGGGAAGCTTCCGAGCGGGAAAAGGCTTGGGAAATGGCTATTTTATTCTTTCTTCTGCACTCCATGCATTGATATAGGCAGTTTCTAGAATTTCTGAGGTCAAGGAAGGAAAGACAAGAGTTATAGGAAGAAAAGTATGGAGAGAGTTCTCAGTGTGCTTTTCTTGATGATTTTCTGTTGTATGTTTGTTCTATGAACAGTCTCATGTAGCCCACATGGCCTCTAACTCAATGCATTTCTGATCCTTCTGCATCTGGATGCAGGGTGCTGGGGTTACAGATGTGAAAAAATCACACCTTACTATGCAAAGTTCTTAATTAAGGCCTGCTTCAACAAGAGGGAATCATTCTTTCCCTGAGAGATATTTAAGTCAGACTGGCCTATGTGATTTTGCATGAGATATATCTTCTCTTTTGAGTCCAGAATCTGTTCAGATCCACTCCCTACCCTCACAGAACCTGACGAATTTCTCCTGTGTCTCTTGCTCTCTCCTATCCAGTTTATAATCTGGAAGAACATGTGCATCTTTAAATGACAGGGAAGTTTCCCAGGCTCTTTCAGCAGCCTCCAAGATGGCCCACAGCTATGACACCCTTCCACCAGGCACAACTATCACCTCCAAATATAAGTCTTTCCTTTACTTCAGGCTAATCCCTTCCCACTGATCTTTAGACAAAAGAAAGACACTGAATGTTTTCTCACCTTAAAGTCTGAGGAGCTTTTTCCAAGACAGCACAGATCACCTTAGATATAGTTTTTGTAAATGCTCTCTTCTGCTCTCCATATTATCTTAATAACAATATAGAACCTAAGTCATAGTATTGAAAAAAAATGTTACTTTTTAACATATCTGCTTTATGTTTTTGGCTCCCTGCCTTTTTGTGTTTTCAATGAAGGTTACAGTATGGATTCAAAGTTCCATTTCCAATTTTGTAGTTTGTTACAAGCCTGTTACAAAAACATTTTGTGGTCTCTGCTCAGTTTCTTCCTTCTTAGTAGAATATTTCTAGATAGATCAGGCAGAATTAGAGCAGAGTTTCTGATGCCCCGCACTCAGCATCTGACTGTTAGAAATATAGGTGTGTGCTACACACTTACAGGTGTGTGCTACCGTGCTCAATTTGCCACACAAATTAATACAGTTTTTATCCAATCAAGCATTCCAGTACTTCCCTGCATGCGAATTTTATGCAGAAAGATTATATCTAACCCAAGGCAATACAAATATTATTTTCTATTTTGCTCTAAATTGTTTACAGAATAGCTTATTCATATTTAAACACTTAAATATTGACTCCACGTGGGATTTAATCTGACATTATTTGCAATATAAGTAATCTGCCTGTATGTTTCACACACATTTGAAGTTAGTTAGCATTAAGTGGCTACGCTTCTCCCTCTGACGGGAGCCACCACTTAATCCTGAACATGCATCTAGCTGCAGAGGCAGATTCAGACTCGATCATGTGGATGTTTCTTCTCCCAGTAATGGAAATCATCCTTTCTTAAGAAAGGGAAGTTAATTTGAGTTACTGAAATGTTCAATTCCTCTATTAAACATGTATCCATAGTGTTCACAGAAGACGCAGAAGCAGTACTGCAACTGCTTTTGCAGCTACTTTCCCCATTTTCTGGGCTTGTTCTATGCCTCAAAATAAAAGATGGCAAAGTATTAATAACATAAAAACTCACATATCAGTTTTTATATATTTTTTTTAATTTATAAGAGATGATTGAGCCTGGAGACATAGAGTGTGTGAGTGTGAGGTGTGTGTGTGTGTGTGTGTGTGTGTGTGTGTGTGTCTGTGTCCCTGTGTTTGTGTGCGAATGTGGAGGGGGAGGTTAAAGTACTTGCCATGCGAGCATGAGTACTAGGAGTTCAGATAGCCAGAATCCACAGGAAGGCCAGTGGGCACAACAACCAGCCTGCAATTGAATCCTCAGAAGGTAGCGACAGGATCCCCAGAGTGAGCTGGCTATCATGACCAGGCATATTGCTAAGCTCCAGGTTTGACTGAGAGACCCTGCCTGCCTCATCAAATACGGTGGAACAGCAATCAAGGATGATGCCTAACATCAAACTCTGGGCTCTACACAGAATGTACCCATAGATGCTTGTACACCCACATACACACGCACACACACACCCACACACATTTGCACACATGCATATAGCAATAATATATGAAACTCAGAAATAAAGTTTAAGGAGACAAATGAGAGATCTTATTTATATAAATCTCAAACTATTTCCAAAAGTCATAATACGTTGACTATTAATACCAGTAAAACAATTATCCATTGCAAATTGTTCATTTTAAAATTGGTTTTATACAAAAATATTGTACTGAATGTGCTGCTCCATTCCAAAATATTCAGTGAATATCAACTCTACATGTTTTGATGTTTTGTCAATATTTGGTTTGAAGTATAAAAATAGGACAAAAAAGATTTTTCTTCAAAGTGAGCTGAGTCTGTCCAGTTCTGATGGTTGAATGATTTGATGCAATGACACAAATATCATCACAGTTACAATAGACAGGAGAGTGTTTCCCTTGAGGGGGAAGACACGGAGGCCAGGAATATTAGAGCATTTTACATTCACTGCCTTTGTTCTGCAGGTACCTATTACAAGACTTATATTTAAAAATGCATTGGGCAGTGAGCTCCAGGTAGTTATGAAATCTAATGGTTCAAGTGAAATGATACCAATTTTCAATGGGTAAGCTCCATTGAAGGAAATCTATAGTTAGACAAAAGCCATATGGAGAATATGTCACAGTACACTATCCATACCACATCGCTAACAAACCCTTATAAGGACGAAGACTTAATTAAAAACTACACAGCAATCTGTTAGCTAGAAATTTGAGGTCAGGCTTGGCAGATTAAACACTCAGAACTTCCTCTGCCATATGCTTGAATCACCATGTGGTTTCCAAGGGAATAATTTATGTGACCATTGATTGTATATATATCAAGTGAAATATATGGTTTTAGGAAAGCTACAGAGGCAGACAGGAGCCAAAGTTAGTTCATGAGTAACCTCACTTAAACAGGCTAACTGCTCTACAAATGCTGGTTTTATTACAAGAAGAAAGATGGGGAAAGGACACGAAGCAGAAAAACAAATGCATGCCATATTTTATGTATTTTAAAATATGATCAATTTGAATATGCGATATGAAATCTAACTGATTTCCTTGCCAGCAAATAAAACTTGAATCAAGTTATATTATGTCTTTGCTTGGAGTATAATGTAAGAGAAACTCATGCCTCAAAGATTTGGATTTATTCTTGAAGTTCTTTTTCAAGCCGATTTTAGGCCTCTACACAAACACACACACACACACACACACACCACCACCACCACCACCACCACCACCACCACCACCACCACCACCATTACAAGCAGCAGCAGTAGCAGCAGTGGCTGTCACTTCTCTTTCCATTTGTTCTCCGTTTTCAGCCAACCACAGCTCTGGACCTCCCTGTGGTGTGGAACTCATGCACCTGGCTTTTACTAATCTCACCACTTGAAAGGCTTACAGTGGTTTACCAGAATCATGAAGACAGAGATTATGCAAAGCAACAAACGTGAGGAAGATAAATCAATAGTGAAATCAACCGGCATTTCATCAGTGTTTGATATGTGTTCATGGTCTTCCTAAATGTCATATCCCAAGCATTCTTCACAGTGCCTGTCTGAAGCAGCCTTCCTGGTAATCCCCAGTGTTTGCAAATATGACATAATAACAAGCCATCAGCTCTGAAATCATATACATACAAACAACATATGAACACACACACGTCTGTGGTGTGTGTGTGTATAAAACCTCTGTCTTTTTCTCCTTTTTACACAAATGCACACACACATGTGTCACAATAAATAATGAGGAAGAGTCTATGGGCTTGAGAGAAAGCAGGGGGGGTGGTGTGTAGAAAGAGGTAAAGAGAACAAAGGAGACGGAAAATTACGCACCTATATTTTAATTTTAAAAATAAAAATATATTGATAAATGAGTTGTATCATTCCTACAAACACACAGGCGTGTGTGCGCGCACACACACACACACACACACACACACTCACACTCTACAATCTGAAACGAAGAGATGTCTTCTTAGAGAACCTACTCGCCCACTCTGAGGAATCCTGAGTGAAGTACTGGGACCTGCAGTGAAAAGATGTTTGCAATGTCCCTGTATTTCTGCTGTCAAAAGACAAGGGTTCAAAGGATAGAAGCACTATTTGTGATCATTGCACCTGGGGTCTGGCCTAAGATTGAGGGCAGTGCTCAGTTTGTTCAACAAAGGACAGGATTTGAACTGACTCACACTACTTGATGACCCAGGGAAACCAGTATCAGCTTCTGCCCTCACACACTGGCTTAGCCATTAGGAACAGCTACCTTTTATGGTTTGGATGATGGCTCCTAAATGATCTTTTCAAGTTCCAAAGGAAAAACTCTCTTGAAAAGCACATTCAGTGTCACAACAAAAGGCTCTCCATCCAAACAGAAGAGTGACGGAGATTATCCTGGCACAAGATCTAAGACAGACTTAGGACTTTTCAGTATTCACACGAACTAGGAAAATATTTGGAGCGATGTTTTGCAGGGTTTTTGAAACATGAAAACAAAAACATAGCATGAAAATCTCTAAATCTGAATTTTTTCTTTAAAAATCACACTTTAGAAATATCAAGTATGTATTCGACGGGAAGGGTACAATTTATTTAATTTCATCAGCCCTACAGGAACTAGACAGAATTCCAGCATGTGACAGATCTAGCCATCATTCAACATTTCCCAATGATCACCTGCCACTGGTCCCATTCTGCATTCTGGTGGTGAAAGAGCAAACATTAAAAATTCTCTAATAAACGAGGCACATGTGCTTTGTAACATCACAAACAGCTAAAATGAATGGAGGGCCTTGATGGAAAGTAATTTGCACTGAGCAACAAGAGTTATAGTTACCTGAGGGAGCACTTCTAAAAGAGATAAATACAAGACTGGAATTAGCTGTAGGGATATCAGGATGAAAGGTCACTTTACTTCAGGGTGAGGGCATTGGTAAGTTGCCCGTGTTTCAGTGGAAGGCCTCATACCTGTGTGCATGTCGGCATCACTAATTAAACTCTGTGGGATATTAATTATTTTTAAAAAGAATATAAAGTTGGGAGAGAAACATGTTGGGAGGGGGTGTCTCAAAAAATAAGTGAAGCCAGGCAGTGGAGGATGTATATTATCAAAATACATTGAATATATGCATTGGTTTTTTTTTTCAAAGAACAAACAAAATGTCATTATTTTTTTTATTTTATGGGGGGGCTAATTTTATTTATTTATTTGACGTTTATATATTTTAATATAATTTTTTATATATTACAGTTTATTAACTTTGTATCCCAGCTGTAGCTCCACCCTCATTCCCTCCCACTCCTGCCTTCCCTCCCATGTCCCTTCCCCAGTCCACTGATAGTGGACCTCTTCTCATTCCATCTGACCCTAGCCTGTCAGATCTCAATAGGACTGGCTGCATCATCTTCCTCTGTGGCCTGGTAAGGCTGCTCACCCTTCAAGAGCAGGTGAACAAAGAGCCAGCCACTGAATTCATGTCAGAGACAATCCCTGTATCCCTTACTAGGAAGCCCATTTGGAGACTGAACTGCCAAGGGCTACCTCTGTGCAGGGGATCCAGGTTATCTCCATGAATGGTTGGGGTATTAGTCTCAGAAAAGACCCCTAGGCCCAGATTTGTTGGTTCTGATGCTCTCCTTTTCTAGCTCCAGACGCTGACAGGTCTTTCTATCTCCCCCTTCTTTCATAAGATTCCCTGAACTCTGCCCAAATTTTGGCTATGAGTCTCAGCAACCACTTTAATACCCTTCTAGGTAGAGTCTTTCAGAGGCCTTCTGTGGTAGGCTCCTATCTTTTTCCTTATTTTCACCTTCTTCCAATGTCTATCCATTTGCCTTTCTGAATGAAGATTGAACATCTTATCCTCCTTGCTTAGCTTCTTTTTTATTTCTTATTTTTTTATTTAACTTTTATTAATTACACTTTATTCATTTTGTATCCCCCCATAAGCTCCTCCCTTCTCCCCTCCCCATCCCACCCTCCCTCCCCTTTCTGCATGCATGTTCCTTCCCAAGTCCACTGATAGGGGAGGTTCTCCTCTCCTTCTTTCTGATCTTAGTCTATCAGTTTTCATCAGAAGTGGCTGCATTGTCATCTTTTGTGGCTTGGTAAGGCTGCTCCCCCCTCAGGGGAGTTGATCAAAGAGCAGGCCAATCAGATTATATCAGAGGCAGTCCCTCTTCCCATTACTATGTAACCCACTTGGATCCTAAACTGCCATGGGCTACATCTGTGCAGGGGTTCTAGGTTATCTCCATGAATATTCCTTGGTTGGATTATGAGTCTCTGGGAAGTTCCCTGTGTTCAAATTTTTTTGTTCTGTTGCTCTCCTTGTGGAGTTCCTGTCCTCTCCAGCTTTTACTGTCTCCCACTAGCTTCTTTAGGTGTACAGATTTCAGTATGATTATCTTAATGTCTAATATCTACTTATAAGTGAGTATATACCCTGTGTGTCTTTCTGCTTTTGGGATAGCTCACTCAGGATGATATTTTGTAGATCCCACCATTTGCCTGCAAATTTCATGATTTCCTTGTTATTTATTGCTGAGTAGTAGTATTGCATTGTGTAAATGTATCACAATTTCTGCATCCATTCTTCAGTTGAGAGGCATCTGGGTTGTTTCCAGGTTCTGGCTATTACGAATAAAGCTGCTACGAAGATGGTTGAGCAAATGTCCTTGTTGTATACTTGAGCATGTTTTGGACATACGCCTAGGAATGGTATAGCTGGATCTTGAGGAAACACTATTCCTAATTGAGAAAGCACAGAACTGATTTCCAAAGTGGTTGTTCAAGTTTAAAATGTTATTTTTTTAAAGGAACTACAGTAATCCAGGATAAGAGGAACACTTATCCTAAAGGCATGAAGTAGAGCCAGAAGAAGCCAACATGTGACTATAACTTACTGAGCCACGGGACTAGTTTAGAAGACAAAGTGGAGGGAAGACGGAAGCATCTACACCCTTCACACTGTGTTCCTGAATTAACATTTGTTTTGGGTTGTAACCACTGAAGCTTTCAAACAGAGACAATATACTGTTCATTGTTCAAATCAATACTTTTTAGATGAAAAAAATGTGTATTCCTTAATTAACAGTTTATAACTACAAACACAAACAGGGACCAATTTAAACAAAGTGACACAGACGGTCATCAGTTCTAAACAGGTAAGCAAAGATGTGATTGGACTTTTTGAAGGCATCACAAAACACAGAATGATTTATTCACATTGTTTTTTTGAATTGTGAATGGATTGTCATGCAGTAGAAATTCCAGCAGGGAGAACAATTGACCATCTTTTTCATCAGCTTTTAATAAAAATGGTAGATTCAACAGGTGTGCCAGAAGACCTTGTTATGTACTGTTATCCATTTGGACACAGACCCAACTGGACTTGTTAAAGGGAGAGAGTAGGAGGCTTTTAGAGATAAAGGTGTAAAATAAGAAGACAATACTGGGCTCTGGGACTCCTGCCTCTGGTCCCAACATTCAGGAACCTGAGGCACATGTATTGCCATGAGCTTGAGACTAGCTAGAGCTGCATGATTTCCAAGCCAGCCTGTTTATATAGCAAGATGCTTTCTCACACAAAACCAGAGTAAAGCACACACACATGCGCACACACACACACACACACACACACACACACACACACACACACACACAGACACGAGTAGAAAAGTGGATTTAGCAATGACTTAGTTTTTAGACCAGCAATTAAATGGCCACAGTGTCACAGAAGATGGAATATTATGGGAAGGTGAAAAACAAGAGTTCTATTCTTTTTTAAAGCTTCATATGTGTGGTGGTTTTTGTGTTACGGTTTTCATCTGCTGCAAAGAGAAGCTTCTTTGGCAAGGGATAAAAGCTCTGCTCATCAGCGGGTATGAACATAAGTGTTTAGAGTGCAGTTAGGGCTGGCTTAATAAAGTAACAGAAAGAGATTGTCCTGTTTGATCCGTGATCTCATTAACCCCAGATAGTCTAGTCGTGGTTTCCCTCTTATGAGTGGGGTTAAGTCCAACAAGGCATATTCTGGTTATGACCAAGATACAAGTGACACTCTTAAACCTTTAGGGATATCTTTCTATGATGGTCATTGTTGTGGGTCAAAAACATCACCACAACTTCCTCCTTCTTTGGTAGCTAGCATATTTCCTGGTACTATGAAAACTAGTCTTCAGGGAAGATTTTTCATATCAAATCCAGTTACAGTCTTCTAAGTCCTGTGTCCAAAGTGTCTTCAGAAGCATCACTTCATGTCTTAAACTTCACTGACTTCCAGAATCAAAAACAATTTGTAAATGTCGAGGCCCTTGTAGTTTTTTTTTTTTTTTTCTTTTTTGAGACAGGGCTTCTCTGCACTGGCTTTGTAGAGAAAGCTGCCTTTGAATTCACAGAGAACTGCCTGCCTCTGCCTTCCTGAGTGCTGGGATTATAGGCGTCTACCACTGTGCAGGGCTTGTCCAAGCCATTCTTATCGTAAGATTTCTGAGTCTGGTTTTTCAAGCATTCCAGTGAGAATCATCCTCTGTGCTTGCGTGCAATTCAACTTGTGAGGTCACAGTGTGAAATGTTTTATTACAGATATGGTAAGACTTGTCAGGTTCCACAAGGGTGGATGCAAAGCATCATCTTGTGTTCTTGGTTGCCACATTAATATGTCATAAGCAGAGAGCAGTGTTACCCTACATTATTCTATTGCTTTTTTTTTTTTTTTTTTTTGGTGTGTTTTCTGAGGAGGAGAGTAGAGATGGAGGCAGGAAAAGTCCCTTCCTTATTACCTTAATTTCATCCTCATTAGATAGCTGTACATTTGAAGACACTTTTCTTCCATTGTGACTATATCTTGCTTCATCTTAATATAATTCAGTTAAAACTGCAATTCTTTGTGTTAGCACATAAAGGAGCAAAGCAGGCTAGCTTTCCTTCTTTTTGTAAAACTATTTAATATTATAGTACAATTACACCATTTCTCCCTTTCGTTTTCTCCCTCCAAACCTCCTATCCTTGCTCCTTTTCAAATTCATGGCCTCGTTTTACATTAATTGTTATTATATGCATATATGAATATACATATATATTCATAAGCATAAACTGTTCAGAATGTATAACGCTACTCATATGAATATTTTCACAGCTGACCTTTTGGTATAGAGTAACTCACTGATGTGTTTTTGCCCGGGAAACACTATTTCTAGCATGCTCAGATCTTCCTGTTTTCCTGTAGCTCTTTTCATAGGGTTGAGGCCTCATGAGCTTTCTACCACCCACGCTGACATGCCTCTTGTTGTGCTTGTTCAGCATATGTGTAGTCACCCATGCTGGAGAGGCTTTATGGGGGGAGCTTCTCATATTAGCAGGACACACAATCTCATAGCAAACTCTTTGATCCTGGAGCAATCTATTCTTCCTCCACAATGATCCCTGAGCCTAAGGTGTGGAAGTGTTTTATAGATGTATTTATTGGGACTGGAATCCACAACTCTGCATTTTAATTGGTTGCCTTTCTCTGTAATGGTCTCCATCTGTGACAAAGAGAAGTTTCTTGACGAAGAGTGAGGATTACACTTGTCTGCCTGTATAGACACATGTTTAGATTGCAGTCAGGGATTATGCCTGTGTAGTAAGTAGAGGTATAGGTTCTCCTTCAAGATTACTTCACTATCCATGGGTAGTTAGCCATATTTCCAGTACCATGCATGGCGTCCCTCTTAGAGCAGATCTTAAGTCATATTAGAGAGTTATTGGTTACTTTCTAGGTATGCATGCCACTTTTGCACCCTTGGGGTCATTGTGCCATGCTGGCCATTGTTGTGGTTCATAGGCATCATAGCAGGATACTGACTGCTTCTTCTCTTTGGAAGTTTGCATGGCACATGGGATGGTTTTATTTTTTTAAGACATCCACTATAAATTTATATTTGTGGATAATTATTGGACTATTTCTTTGCAAAAAGTTCTTCAGACAGTTTGGAAACTTTCTTACCTAAGTGATTGCAGCACACATTTTTGCTCTGATGTCTCCCTGAATCGTATCGTATTTTATTCTGTACTATTTGACCAAATTTATGTATAATATTTGATTTCCATTATATTACAGCTCTATCTGTTTGTTCTCTTTTTGTGTTTAAAGAAAGTGACTTGTGAGAGTAAATAGTAAAAGTGTACATTACATTTCTGAAAATTAAAACAAAATCAAAGTTTAATTTTGTCTCCTGGAAAAAAAAGTGTATGTGTTCACCATGAAGGAAATACTCTTCTATTAATCTTTAAGTATACTTTCTCTAAATACAGAGTTATGGACAAGATCATTTCATATCCCCCTATAAACGAGATGCTGTTCCTTATTCTTGTCTTTATACCTTAAGACTGCTTTTTCCATTCCTTAAAATTATGAATAAGAATATTATTAAACCTTAACATGTTACCTATTGGAGAAAAGATAGATGTAAAGTGGAAATTAAATAATATCAACAGAGTATTATTGTTTCTTATTGTCAACTTTTTACAATATTAAAAGATTTATATATCTACTTAAAATTGGTTTCTTAACTCTATTAAAAAAGGTGAGGAAGGTAATTATAGTCTCAGTTTAAGCTGATACTCTTAGAAAAATATTGTTTTGCTTAATTTCTTATACATTAAGTCTTGGATCAAGGGGTTGAACTCATTTCATTTAACCCTAGATCAGAACTGATACAAAAGACTCAGCCGTCTTTTTCAGACATACAAGATTATTTTTTCACTGAAATTTTCAATAATTCTCCTCTTATTTTTGACTTGTTTTTTGATGCTTATATAACACCGTGAGAGCTTATCTGCTTATCTGTTTATCATCTTTTGCTAAAGTTTAGAAGTCTCTTTATCTCAATGAGATTTTGTGGGTACAGGTTTGAAAGGGTCTCACTAGATCTTTGCAATCCTCCTGCCTTAGTGCCCTAAATATCAATATCTCAGAACCGTGTCAAGTCCTCATGCTAAGTTAGCCCAAGTTCCTTCGGTGTATTTCCCAAGAACTAAGTGCTCTCAGCTTATTTTAGCAGTATGAGAAAATGTATAAGTTTTATGACTCAGAATGTCATTAGAATTTTAATGGCCTGTGTTGTAAGTGAAAGTATATAAATCAAGAAATTATAGATTAAACGACTTTCCAATTAGTTTATCTCCACTTAAATAGGTGAAGGCAACAGAATGGCTTGAACTTAGGAAGTTTTGAAACATCCTAAAGCTCTAATGCCTTGAACTTACAGTGTGCAGGGCCATTAAAATCAACCACTGTAGTAAATTTATAATACCTCGGTTCTTATACATGTCTGATGCCAGACAGACTCCAGATTTATGGGCCATCATACATTATGTATCAGCTATAAAAAGTCTCAAGCTTTTGCACTAAATTTCAAGAAAATAAAAATTCTGACAAAGGAGGTACTGCACTAAAAATGAAAGCCCTCTAGCTCATGATCTGCGCCTTAGAGGTGCTTTTGCACTCAAGTACATATTTGTGTTCAGATCCTCACAAAAGCACACCAAGACATTAATAGTAGTTTTCAGAAGCCAAAGTGGTGTCTAGAAGGGAGAAAGCTTTTAGTTCGGCAGAAATTGAGTCAGTTTTTTCATCTTAAAGTTCATGGAGATTTTATTGGTACTAAGGCCAAGAATCACCCCTGCAAAAGAACATTTGCCCTAAATAAAAGTTCATCTTGACTTTTCATTTGAGTGACATAGAGTAAAAATAATAAGCTGACCACAGTTTTTAAAATTACAATTAATAGAGAATAAATATTGTCATCAAGTACTGATACAAATATTGTAACCTTAAGGAGTTTCTGCTTTCCATAAAAATAGAGGAAAGACAAGAGCAAAGAGAAATTAAAGTAGCTCTCTTCACTATCAATTTACTAAGAGTAAATGCTCTTAGACTAAAAACAAAATAAACAACAAGATATTATAAAATATGTTGTCCTAAACCACTACGTTCCAAAGTTGAAAACCTATATGGGAAGTGATTCCTAGAGACAAGGGGCCACTACTCGAGTGACTACTTTGATCTAGTGTGGTGGCATAGATATGGCATAGACTACACCAGTAGTCCTAGTACCAAGGAAGCTGAGTTAGGAGGGCCACAGTCTCGAGGTCAGCTTGGGCTACAGAAGAAGACCTAGACTCAAAAATACAAATGATTACTGGGTCACCTCCATTACTTTATCATATTCAGAAATATATAACGCTTGCAGTATGAAAAGATGCCATATAAATATATGTACATGAATATATATATATATATATATATATATATATATATATATATATACACACACATAATTTTACATGTGGACGATTGGTGCTTTTGCCTGTATTTTCTCTAAATTATATGGCTGTGATGCCTAACCCCTCAGGTAGTAACTTACTTCCAGTTTTCTCTCCCTCTCTTATTTTCTTTTTAATTTATCCTTCTAGCTCACATCATTTTTCTTTTACTTTTAAATATTTTTAGTTATTTATTCAACAAACATTTATTAAGAATGCATCTGAAATACAAACCCACTACCATATCTTCAAGGAATCCTACAACATATACTTTGTGAAGGATTATGATGGGATTGATTATTTTATTAAAGAAAAACATTGTAACACATCACTTAAGAATTAGCGTTTCTTAGCATCTGTTTTCCATCTTAAAATATTTTATTTTGAAATATTTGAGAAGTTTGAGAAACATAACAGTTGCACAAATTACTGTCCTATATTCTTCCTACCATACTGCCCCCTTAGATTCTCCAAAATTTTATCTGCTTATGTTCCCTCTACTTTTTCAGGTGTCTAAAACTGATCTGTAGAAAGGATGCTGAATCTTTCATTGTATAATTTTTGTAAATGAGACATTACCCCATACAATCTCTTTACTATTGAAATTGAACAACAACAACATAATGAACAATGAAATACTCTTGGCATCTAATTTATTGACATTGTTCAAATAAAATTTCAGTGTCAAATATTTTTAGCCACTGTCCCAATATTTGCTATGCTAAAATAAAAACATTTTCCTGTTTAGAATCGCATCCAGTTCTCAGAATGCATCTTCTTATAATACTGTTCAAGCTGCAGATTCACTTTCCTCTTCTCATCTTCTCTCTTCCCCTCCTCCTCCCTCTTCCCCTCCAGCACCATCCCTCTTCCTGCTCCTTCTCTTCCTCCTCCTCCTGCTCCTCCTCTTCCTCCATCTTATTTTTCTGTTCCTCAAGAATCTCTTAAGGCAAAGTCTCACGCAGCCCAGGCTGGCTAGAATATGTGTGTAGCTGAGGATTGCCCTAAACTCCTGAAGCTCCTGAATCATACAGAACACTGGTGTTAGAAGAATGAACTAACTCTATCTAGATTTTCAGTTTATTTTAAAATGAAGAGAATTACTTCAAATTTCATGTTTGCTGGAATTGTGTAGAATACAGAACATATTTTAAGGTAGACTGTTTTGTTGGGTTTCATCAGACGTTCCTTAAGCAAGCTGTTTCTCATGGCAAGACCTCAAAGATGTGCTATGACGTAAGGATGCCATGTTAGTAGTCTCATCATGACTGACAGTCATTCAAGTTATAAACATTTAAGTAAGGGAGTGTCTGCCATGTGTGGTGTCAAAATATCAGCACTTAGGAGGCTGATGCAGGAGAATTATTAGTTTCAGGCCCACCTGTGCTACAAGTGAGACACTTTCACAAGCAACCAGTAAGCAAAGAAGCAAACAAAGACAGCATCTGCCCGATATCTATTATGCAAATTTGTTTTTCTCTTTGGAATTTGATTCACAACTTTTGAGATAAACAGGTTTGTTTTCTTGGGGTACAGGGTTCTGTATATATTAGGCAAGCATAACACTACTAACCTATAACCCCAGCCTTTCCAAGAGTGATCTTCTAACTCCGTTACTGCATCTGTATATTTATTTTTTATTCTATGGTAAGGCAGCATCCTACACCATTCATTCATTCATCTTATTATTTGTTTATGCTTATATTTTTATGTAAATACACACTTATACTATAATACATACTCGCCATTATTTATTATAGTTTATTATTTTACACTTTAAGGTTTCTATAGTCTGTTACATCACTAATCATCTTAATGTCAAGTTTTCTGAGATTAGCAAGATCTGAATAATTGTTTCTTCAAACAACTATCATGGCCACAGGGGGGGAGTAGTTCGATTAAGTAAAATTTGAGCACAGTGTTTTAATTGCACACACTAATGTTGAAGATCAACAGTATTTAAGTAACACTGATCTTCAATTTGTAGACAACTCCCTCTCTGATACTAATTAACAATTCTGAAGATACTTTCTGTGATTATGTTTAAGCAAGGAAAAAAAATATTGTTGGTAGTAGGAAATCAGTTTCCATTGGAGAGAAAAGCATATATGTGCTTGAACAGAATATTTGTCAATACAGAAGGATTTTACAATACATAAATATGTGGTATGGAAATCAGCACAGATGCATGTATATGTGAGTATGTTAAATCTGAGAATGGTAACAGTTTGATGTAGCAGATTGCATTCTTTATGTGTACTTTGACAGACTCATCGCAAGTAACAAATGCATTAATTTAGGTGCTATTTTCACTGTAAAATAAAGTTATCTTGAAGTAAGTTGCAGTTATTAAAAAGTATGAAGGGGAAAGGCTTATTTGGTAAAATACTGGTCTTGCATGCTCCAAATCCCAGGTTCCATCACCAAGATTTCATAAACTGGGGCATGAGCATGTTTCTGCAGGCCCAATACTTGGGAGGCATAGGCATATATTATATGCATAATAAATTAAGATGTCAGCCTGGAATGTATGAAATTCCATTTCAAACAAATAAGCAAATTAGAAAGATGGAAAATCTTTCCAATGCTACTCTTGGTTATGCTTTATTTTCAGAGTGACAACAGGTGTTAGAAGCCAAGAATGAGGCAACTACAGAATTTCAGAGGTAAACTCTAGTCATTCTGGTTGTGAGCCTAGCTTTTAATCACTGAACCATCTTTCCAGCTCCAGAATTAAACTTTCAAATGTACAGTGAAGTTACTGAAGATCAAAGGAGAAACTTGTAAATCCATTAATAGACCAACAGACCGTGGTTATCTCATGGATATCTTTTTTTCTTTTTCAGGAAAAAAATTCTTTTGAATTTATAGTGTTTCATACAATATATTTCTATTATAATTTATTCTCCCTCTAAACCTCCCAGTAACCCCCCACCTCTCCTCCCATCCAGATGCAGCACTCTTCCTGTTTCTTGTTTCAAAAACAAAAAGGGCATACAAGGAATAAAAAATAAATATAATATAACAAGGTAAAACAAAAAAACCAAACATGTAAATAGGAAAAACTATTCTTTTAAGAAAAGAACCTAAGAAAAGACACAGATACAGGTGCAGAGATATACTCATTTGTGCACTCTGGAGTCCCATAAAAACACAAAATAGAATCATTAGTATGTATCCAAAGGACCTATGAGACAATGAACCTCCAAAAATGCAATTGAGTTTATTTTCTATTGGTCATCTATTGCTGGGCCTGCAGCCTACTCTTTAGAGTAGTTCATTTCCCCAGTAAGACTCTTACCAAATGAGTTAGGTTCTGTGTTAGGGACAGGAGTGAGAGGTCACTTCTTTTATCTCTATCACACCATTAAGTGCAGACCTGTGAAGGTCCTGTGCATGCTATGTCAAGTCTCTGTGAGTTCACATGAGCTTTGGTTATGTTGGCTTAGAGGGTCTTGTTTTCTTCGTGTCCTTTATGCCTTCAGTCTCCCTCACCATTTCTGCCTTCTCTTTGACAGGACTTTCTGAGCCCTGATGGGAGAGATTTGACAGAGAAATCCTGTTTAGGGCTAGTGTTCCAATGCAACTGTCTGCATAGCATTTGGATATGGATCTCTGTATTTGTTCCCATCTGCTACAGGAGGAAAGTTAAGTGATGATGAGTTAACAAGACACTGATCTGTGAGTATAGCTGTTTTAGTCTGAGTTCTATGTGCGGAAGCACCGTGACCGTGGCCACTCTTATAGAAAAAAGCATTTACTTGGAGCTTGTTTACATTTTCAGAGGTTTAGTCCTTATTATGGTCATGATGTTTAGTATGGCAGCATGCAGGCGACGTGGTGCTGGAGAAGTAGCTGAAAGTTTTACATCTGGAGCCACAGGCATCAGGATGAGAAAAAAGCCGAACCACTGGGCCTACCTTGGGTATTTGAAACCCCAAAGCCCAACTCCAGTGACAAACTTCATCTAGCAAAGCCACATCTATCCTAAATAGGCCACACCTCTTAATCTTTCAGTAATTCCATTCCCTAATGACTAAGTACTCAAATATGAAAGCATATGGGAGTCAATCTTACTCAAACCACCACATTCCACTTCATGGCACCCATTGGCTTGTAGCCATACAATAACGCAAAATGCACTCAGTCCAACTTCAATAGTCACCCTTGTCTATCACAACTCAACACTGTTTAAAGGTCTGTTTTAAACACTGTTTAAAACTTCAATGTCTCTTCTGAGAATCAATGCAACCTCTTAACTATAACCCCCTGTAAAATCAATGTCAAAAAGCAGATCTCATACTTCTAACAAACAATGGCACTGAACATACGTTATCCTTCCAATATAAAGGAAAGGAAGTAGAGTGAAGAAATACTTGACCAAAGCAATAATGAAAACTAGTTAGGAAAACTCCAAACTCTGTATATCCATGACTGGGGTGAAAGCACTCTTCAGATTTCCAACTGCTTTTATCTTTGTTGACTGCAACAAACTTCTCTCTCTTGGGCTGGTTTCCATACACTGTTAGCAGCTTTCCTCAGGAGGTATCCCATGATTCTGGCATCTCCAACATCTTGGAGTTCCCAAGGCAATAAAGACTTCACTTTTACAGCTTCACTCAATGGGCTCTCTAGGGTACCATGTGGGGACCTCCTTGACACACAGCTGGCCTCAGTGACTTTTCTTAGCTATAGAGAGAGCTTCTACCTTTTTCTTGAATCTTTAACACTACAGTAGAACCATGTGGCTGACGCTGCCAAGTTCTGCTGCTTCCTAGAACATATCTTCTCTTGTTCAACTACATCTGCCTCAGTTTTCTGTTGTTGAAGGTTTCCTTTACTGTTTAAGATTTCCTTTAATTCATTTTCACAGGTTTGAATCATAGCTGAGTAGAGTCTTATACGGAAGTCACCACTCCCTTTATTCCATTTAGCATCAGAATTTTCTTTAAACTTTTTATCCCTTTTAGCACTTGATTTAGCTCAATTATACTTCCTGGTGCTCCATTTTTCCCTTAAGCCATGAATTTTTTTTCTTGCTCAGCTTATTCCTTTTCAATATGGATTTGCATAAGAGATGCCACTAATAACCTCATACCACAGTCAATACTAGGCTTTCTTGAAATCTTATCTGCCAAATCCTTCAATCTAAAACTCTTCAAGTTAGCCTCACCAGATTTTTTTTTTAGGCAAAGGCAGAAATGAGCCATATATTTTGCCAAAATACCAGAACAATGGTCTTTAATCCACTTACTAACTTACTAAACCTCTTCTTTGAAATATCTTGAATCTGGCCCCATATTTCACATCACTCTTAACACCTTTGTCTTCCATGCTTTTAAAAAGATAGCCTATTAAACCCTGTTTGAGGCATATAATTGTTTTTCTAGTCCAAACTCCCATAGTTTTCCACGTTCCCTCAAACAAAAGCATTTTAATGTCCATCAAAACAATACCTCAGTTCCTGCTACGAATTGCTGTCTTAGTCATTGTCCTATTGATATGAAGAGACACCATGTCCATGGAAACTCTTATAAAAGAAAGCATCTAATTGGGGCATGCTTATAGTTTCAGAGTTTAGTTCATTATCTTCATGCTTAGTATGGCAGCATTTGGGCAGATGTGAACAAGGAGAAGTAGCTGAGAATTTTACATCTGGATGCACAGGCAGTAAGAAGAGAGAACCCCTAGGCCAGGCTTGAGTTTTTGAAATCTCAAAGCACAGGCTCAGTGACACACTACATCTGACAAAGCCATTCCTAACTCAACAAGCCACACCTCCTAATTCTTCTCATGTAGTGCCACTCTCTGATGATTAAGCATTCACCTATATAAGCTTATCAAGGTAATTTTTATTCAAACCACCCACAATAGCAAAACATCATTAAGAGTTATTTTATTGCTACCCTCCTATGTCTCCTATGTCTCTGGGACCATCTAGTCTCAAGTTCTTCATCAACTGATGTCTTAGTTATGGTTTCTATTGTTGTGAAAAGACATTACAACCAAGACAACTTTTATAAGGAAACATTTAATTGGAGCTGACTTTGCATCTGGAGGCTTAGTCTATTATTGCCATGGCGGGAAGCATGGCAGCAAAAAGGTAGACATAGTGCTACAGAGGTGTCTGAGAGTTCTGCATTCAGATTGGCAGGCAGCCGGAAGAGCAGACACTGAGCCTGGCTTGAGCATCTGAGACCTCAAAGCCCACCCTAGTGACACACTTCCTCTAACAAAACCACATCTACTTTGACAAGGCCATACCTCCTAATAGTCTTTATGAGCCTAGAAGGGACATTTTTCACTCAAAGCACCATACCCTATTAATGTTTCTGACATTCCCAATAGCTTCATTTCAAACCTAAGGAATAAGCTAGGAAGGCTGCTATTCTGTATAAGTTTACAATAAATTTCCTTGACAGCTATTTGTTTAATGTTGCCACTTTCATAAATAATTCTTTATTGAATAAGGATTTGATATTTTTGGATGACTGAAAAAGTAACCTCTTAATGCAATTTACCAGCCATTTTTGACAGTTTGCTGCTAAATAGTCTGTGAATCTTATCCCCTCTACCACATCCGTAGATACCATCCTGAACTAAAGACCACTAATTTTTTTCCCTATATTTCACCCCACTTAGCTGCTCGCCTTCTACTCTGTCTGTACTCGTTATTCAAAAAGCAACAGGTATTCAAAGTAAAAACACAGGTGTACTGGCTAGAGTCATTTCAACTCGACACAGGCTAGAGTTATTGGAGAAGAGGGTGCCTCAACTGAGAAAATGATTGCATAATATTGGGCTGTAGGCAAGCCTATAGGGTATTCTCTTAATTCGTGATTAATGGTGAAGGGTACAGCCCATTGCAGGTGGTGCCATCCCTGGGCTGGTGATCCTATGTTCTAAAAGAAAGCAGACTGAGAAAGCCATGAGGAGCAAGCCAGTCGGCAGCACCAAAATGGCCTCTGCATCAGTTCCTGCCTCTAAGCTCCTGCCCTGCCTCACTTCCTGTCCTAACTTCCTTTGATGGTGAGCTTAATATCATGTAGAAATGTAAACAGAATAAACGCTTTCTCCCCAAGTTGCTCTGATCATGGTGTCTCATCATAGTAATAGTAACCCTAACTAAGAGAGTAGAGTATGTGTATCACTTTTTTTTTTTCAGAATTCTTAGGGCTTTCCAGTAGTGCTAATTATAAAAAACAAAATTCTTTCAATGACTCTTCATTGTTCTTCTTCATCACAGAACAAATGAGTCCCAACTCTGTTTCCATCAAACAGATATTTTTGCTTTTCTTGATTACACAAAATACGTTTCCATTCTCTAAACTTTGTATTTCCTGTCATCTTTTCATTAAATGTATTTGCCATATTTGAACATGATTGGCTTCTTTTCAGTGAATTCTGAACAGAGCTCTTTCCTGGCAAATCAATCTAAAACACTACTTAGGAGCTTTTTATTATAATTATTTTTTTCTACCAAATGTTTTATTATATGAAATTAGATTATATACATGTCAAATATTCTCCCCTAGAAAATGGCTTTATTAGGAATCTTAGAAATGTTGTAATTTTATAATTTTCATTTTTTCTTTTAGTGTTCTTTTTAAAATTTTTGTCAGTGGGTGTGCTTGAAGGCTGTGGATATCAGAACAGGACATGAGATCTCTTAGATGGACAGTTGCAGACAGTTGTTACCTCCATGTGGGTTCTGAGAATCAAACACAAGTCCTCTGGGAGAGCAGCCAGTGTTCTTTAGTGCCAATTCATCTCTCCAGCCATTTATTTTATTGACTTCTATTAGTTATGTAAACTGACAGCACCATTACTCCACAGTTAAGTGAAAGTTGTTATTGTAAATATGAATGAGAGAACAGCCCAAGCCTCTGGAAAAAAATCAGAAAAGAGAAAGAAACTGGCTGAGCATAGGCAGCAGAGTGGACATGGCCAGGACTTTGTGAAAGAAAGTGGAGAGTATCAGGTAATAGAGAATAGAGAAAATAAAGTGAGAGAAATAGGAGCAGAGCTGAGAGAGAGACTCAGCAAGAATAGCAGGGTTATAAGGAAAATGAGTACTTGAAGGGTGGTGGGAAGCCCATGAGCTGGAAGGAGTTTGGATTAGGGGAGGAGTTGAGAAGGGCTGGGGTTTTAATATGGACTTTGAAATGTGTAACAGTACTTGTGATACTGAGGGAGCCTGGAGGCTAACATTACCTTTGGTATGCTGGTAGGCCCTGCCAGTAGCCAAATGTCCTTTCTGTCAGAGGGAAGGGAAATGACTCATGTTGATAAAGAGAAACCAATTCCATAAGCTTCTGAGGAATGTTGGCTTTTATCTAACCAAAAGAAATCCTTCTATGGTCCAGGTTGAGCCCATTTTTGGATATTTGACTGACTTTTGGAATTTAGGGAATAAGAGTTTCGTTTGGACCTGACCATACTTGTTTTATTTTTATTTAATTATGGTCAAAAATAAAATATATAGTATATTAAAGAAAAAAGATAATTGAGTCACTTTCTCTGTTCCTCTCATCTAGATTGAGCTGAATACTCTGGATACAATTAAGGAGAAATGACAAGACCTGAAACTGGAAAGTAGAAATAAGAGTCATAGAACTTAAGGGTAGACAAGATGATGGGTTTCCTTTTCTCTCCCATAGTCCCACAGAGTCGTAGAGCATAAGGGTAGACAGGATATGGATTTTCCCTTTTCTTAGACTGGGTGCCAGGGAATTCTGAAGTCCAGAAACATCAACAGGTAGAAGATTGTTTGTTCTCTTGGCCCAACAATCGCGAAAGGAAAAGACCAGCAAAGACCTAGCAGGAAGTTCTAACCAAATATCACTCTAATAGCTGCTTCTATCTGAACACTACCACTATGGGGCACCAGATCGTCCCTTAGAGGTGCAGCAGTTCTCAGCTAGCAGAAAAATCCTGCAGTCAGTTCTGATCCTTCCTACACTTAACCAAGCAGCACAAGAAGCATGAGGGACAAGCACTTCTATAGGCCAGTATGCTCCAGAGGAGCAGGTAGCTCAGGAAGGCAACTTCTACCCTATCAGGTAGCACTAGGAGGTGTAGAACAAAAATGTCAGCAATGTCAAAAGAATTGAATATTCAAAATTACATTGTGTGGCTCTAAAAAAAAAAAAAAAAAACAATCAATGTGTCGTATAAACCTTTGCCTAAAAAACTGGGGAGAAACAACAGGATAAACATCAGAAAATCCAGAAAACAGATTTCGACAAGATTAAGGATCTCTAACATTATTACCATTATCATCTGTGATATAGTCCAAAATCATTCATGTCAAAACCAAAGAGGACATAATCTGAAAGAGAAAATTAGTAGATGTCAACTGTCAACATCAAGATAGATCAGAAGTTAGAATGATCTGGGAAACATTTTAAAATATTTTTAAACATTCACAAATAAATTGATAAAATAATTTCCAAATATCTAGAAGCAAAATTGAAATAGAAAATCTAGTCACCCTACAATGGGATTACAAATATACCCAAACGGTATTTAGATAATGGCAAAGCACAGTAACAGAGACAAATCTTTCACTCGATAAAATCAATATGAGAACAGAAATGAAAAAGGATAGACTTATGTAACTTGAAAACAGATCAATAGAGTATCTGTTGTCTCAACAACAAGAGAAACAAAATTTTTAGACAATGAAGTGCATCTCAGGAACAGGTAGATCAATAGCAAGAGGGTTAACACTCATTTCATAGACACTCAAGAAGAGGAAAAAGAATGTGTTGCTGGGAAGATATTCAAAGAATCATGCCTCCTAATTTCCTAAATGTAAGGAAAGACATGAAGGTAATAGATATAAGAACTGGAGACAATCTCAAGTAAGCCAAACCTAAGGAAACTCACAAAAAAAAAAAAAACACATTAAATTTTATCTGTGAATGTAAAGACAGACAGAAACCTTAATAACCATCAGAGAAGCCATGCATTATTCATAGAGGAGTCCATTTCAAGGAAAATGTGTTTCTCACTTGAAACTATGGCAGCTAGAAGGAGGCACACAACAATTTGTCACACGTTGAGAGAAACAAATATCAACAGCAAATCCTACCTCCAAGGGGCTGACCTTCAGAAACTGAGGGGAAATCAAGATATTCTCGGAGAAACTTACTAAAGGATGCTATCCAAACAGAAAATACACAGCAATAGAAAATCACACTTCAGAAATGAAAGAGTACAACAACAGCTAAAACTGTTGTTGTACAGTTTACTGTTGTAAAGGAAACAGACATGGAGAGATTGTATTTTCAATAATAATTAAAAAGTAACAGTGTTTGATACGGTGGTCCATGAATGCTTGAGAAATAAGACAAATTTAAAAGAAGAGACACTAAGGGGCTGTAAACAGAAGTAAGTTTCCTAAAGTTGGCTCAAAGTTAAAAAAAAAAAAAAGCCAAATCTAATAGGTGGTTTTAGTATTTGGCAACAAGTCAAACTGAGCTCACCTATGAAGAGATTAAAGGAAACTGATCCAGTTGTAGCAGTGGATTCAGAAGAGCCATCTGATGGAGATCAGTGCTGATTCATGATAACAGTTTTCGATCTGGGCATAATAACACAAGCTTTTAATTCCAGCACTTAACCCCAGGCAGGCATATTGGAAGCCACCCTGGTCTACCTAGAAAGTTCCAAGACAGCCAAGGTTGCATAGAAAGACCTTGTCTAAAAATACAAACAAAACAAAAGTTCACAGAGAATTAGGACTAAATATAACTTCATGTAATCCATACAGAATACCCATTTTACTTTTATCATGCTGCTGTAAGAGAGACACCAACCAGACTTATAAACAATGAAAGTCTCTCACAGTCCTGAAGTCTGATATGGAGGTGCTAGCAGCATCCATTTCTGAAGAAGTTCCATTTGCTGGATTGTGAGGTTGATTATCACACTTAATTATCACATCACATTGAGGACTAGGGATTTCAAGATACATGTAGAGTTTGTTAATTATTTATTATTAATATTTAATATTGACTTATATTTTAGTAAAGCAGCAGTTATTCCCTATCCAGCTATATACCCAAATCACCACACAGTGGGACTAGGATTTATTTAATTAGCCTAGAGCACAATGTAGCACAATAATTACTCCATTCTAAATCCCCAAGCAAGTATAGCTTCCTCCCACTCAGATTTCCTACATTATACTTGCTTTTTAGACATATCCTAGGTCTGGTTCATTTCTTCTGATGTTTCAAAGTCCTCTCCTCACCCATCATCAATCTCCCTTGCATTCTGCACTTTCTCCTCCCCTCACTGGACCAGGGCCAGGACCAAGATGTTCCACCCTATTCTCTTCATTGCTCAGCAGTGTCTTGTTGGTTTTATTGGCAATCCAGAGAACAAATGGTGTCATGTTTACACAAACTTCAGACAGGAGATGCTTAGAATAAACATTACAACACAATTTCCAGATTGAAAACAGATATTGGGGTCAAGAAACCAACATTTGAATGAACTAAAGGGAAACATAATCTCCAGTTTGTCTCCATTTTAGGATCAGGCCTGACTTTAAAAGAAAAGTCATCAGTCCTAGGACCTAGGCCATAGGTTACCAGTTCCAGGGACAAGACCATCAAATCCCCTACCAAAGCATCAGCTTGGAGATAATCATAAGAATGGGAAAATATCTTGTCTCAGGATAGGACATCTGTGCTGGGCAGCCTTATCTCATCCTGCAGTTAAACATTCATGGCACAGGAATGCATCCCACTGAGCACCTGGATGCAAGCCAATTAGAAATTGACCCTTGTAACTTCCCCAACATCCACCAATGAAGTTTTAGATTACCCAACCCTTGCTAGAATTCCCCTAGTTTCCTATAGAAAGGTTGTGCACCTTGGTCTAGGATCGCCATTTTGTAAAATGGTTTGACCCCTCCATGCAGGTTTTCTAGAAATAAGCACTCTTGTCAATTGTATATGTGAGTGGTGATCTCTCTGTGGTTATTTCTGGCTTAACAGAGCAAGGATTAACTGTAAACAGTCCACAACAACATTATGTCATCAAACACGAACTTTGTGGCACACAAGCATTCTGTTCAAAGAAACATTTATCTAAAAAAAATTGCTATGGTCAAAATCATATAGCAAAATCCTCTGCGTTCCCCATGAATATGATGTAAAGGTATTGCTTGTTTGACACAGTGCTGAACATTCAGGCAAGAAAAATAGTTAAATGTCACATGGATTATGATGAAAGAAACAGTGTCATCCTTGCTTATGATGAAATTAATATCTGGTGGATTTCAAGCCATCAACAAATTTCTCTAGGAAGCAATAGGCAAATTTAGCAAGACTATGGAACATAAATTCAAGGGAAAAGGATTGATCCCATTTCTACAAATTGAAAGTAAGCATGCAGGAGTGAAGCATAGAAAAGAGAGGCAACACATAGTTCTGTAATAAATATACAGGGAATGTATGTTGAAAAGTAAAGTATAGGAAAAGACGAAATAAGAGGCAGTCCGGTAAACACATAGCCACATCTTATTATGGATTGGGAAGCAACACAAATAGCAGTTCTTCACCAGCTGGGCTGTTTATTGACTTAATTTGACTTTTATCACACATATGGAAGGGTTTTGTAGATGCAGAAATCTTTCTTTTAAAATATTGGTTGAGAACAGCTAAAGCAATCTTGAAAAAGACTTAACAGAATTATTCTGTAAGTGGATTGCTATGTAGCTATAGAACCTAATTCATATGCTGCCTGCTAAGAAACAGTCAATGGCCAGAATAAGAAATCCACATATAAGATCAGGAAAATTACTTTCCATAAAGTAGCATGACCAATTATACACAGAGAAGGAAAGCCTTTCCAACCAACTGGAAACAAACAACAAAACTTCAAATCCTCATTTATACAGTGGTTTGTTGACTTAAACACAAAATGTAAAAATCATACGTTTATCGAAAATCAAAGGAGGAAATATTTAGGATAAAGAACTGAACAAATATTTCTCAGAATCGCAACCAAACAAGGATTCATGAAAGGAAACGTTGGTAAATTGGGTAATATCAAAGTTGCGGTTCTTTTCATTGTAAGAGGATGTCAATGTAAGATACAGACTTGTAACGTTTTCAAATTACTTTAAGCCAAAAACTAGTTCATAGAATCAGTATTTGTTTTAATAAAATTCTGTAAACCATCTTAGTATTCTTCAAATGACTCATGGAATACAAACAATAAAAAATGAAAAAAAACTATTAACTACAGAAGTTAAGTGAAGTTAAAAACCAGTCTTAAAAGATAGTGAGTGAATCTATTTATAGTAAGTTCACAAAATAACAGAATTATAGAGATGAAGAATTTGATAACTTTTTTGTTTTTTTTTTAAGATTTATGGATAGGAGTGAAGAGGGCTTCCAAGTAAGTATATATTTTTTTTTACTCCAGCCATGTGATGATTATATAATATAAATATGACACAGTTTATTGTTTAGCTTATAGCAATGGTAGTCCAAAAATATGGGATATAATTGTAATACTGTTGATACATTCACACTGGTGTGGGTAATCAATGAAATCTTATTAGCTCTAGGTGTTGTACTAAAGCAAATTTTCTAGTTTTAACAATGGAGGAAACTAGTTGAAGGCTGTACAAAAGGTTGCTGCAAAATAAATACAAAGAAACAATTAAAGGAAACTAAAGTTGGTGTATGGTATAGTCACACTTCCTCAGGAAAATGTATCAGATAGCAAGCTGTGAAAGGCCTCTAAGCATCACACCTGTTTCTCCTAGTGACCTCCAACCTCTCTGACTCTTAACAATCTTTCCTCAGCCCTCTTTGGCAGGCTTCCATATCTCCAAGGGCAGAGTCTCAGATGGAGACATCCAATTTAGACTCTCTCTCTGCACACTCTCTGACTATGGATTGCACCTGCTCCTATCTGCTGCCCAAGAAAGACGCTCTGGTGATGACTGGACAAGGATTTGATCCTGATGAGTGAGTATAGCAGAATACCATTAGGGATCATTTTATTTCCTTTTTTTTTTCTTTCCAATCCTGTTGGGTTTTACCCTATGTCTCTGGGCTATTCAGCCTCCAGTTTCTGGCCATCCAGGCAGTATAAGGCAGGGTTTTCTTCTTGTGCTCTGGGACTCAAGTTAAACCAGACATTGGTTGATCACTCCCACAAGTTATGGGACCATTGTCCCAGAACGTCTTGAAGGCAGGACAGATTGATGTTGAGTGTTTTCTGGCTGTTGTGGTGTCCAGGTTTCTATTTTAGCAGCCCTCAGAGTACCCTCTTCTGCAAAAGAGACTAGAACTTAGGGGTGAAAGCTCCATGAATATACCAGTTTGATGTCTCTATGTTTGATGTGCTATGTTGTTCCCATAAACTGGGTCCTTTTGTCAGTTTTTAGAGAGTTACCCTCTGAACAGGACAAGGATGTTCACTCTTTCCAAATCTGTTTAATATAGTACTTGACCTTTTAGCTAGACCAATAAGGACATTGAAGGAGATCAAGAGAACACAATTTGAAAAGGAAGAGGTCAAAGTATCTTTATTTGCAGTTGAAATAATAGTATACTTTCTCCTTCTGGGATACTTCACTCAGAATGATCTTTTCTAGATCCCACCACTTGCCTGCAAATTTCATGATTTCCTCCTTTTTGATTGCTGAGTAGTATTCCATTGTGTAAAAATACCACAATTTCTGTATCCATTCCTCCGTTGATGGACATCTGGGTTGTTTCCAAGTTCTGGCTATTACAAATAAAGCTGCTACGAACATGGTTGAACAAATGTCCTTGTTGTGTACTTGAGCAAATTTTGGGTATATACCTAGGAGTGGTATAGCTGGGTCTTGAGGTAGCACTACTCCTAGTTGTCTGAGAAAGCGCCAGATTGACTTCCAAAGTGGTTGAGCCAGTTTACATTCCCACCAGCAATGGAGGAGTGTTCCCTTTTCTCCACAGCCTCTCCAGCATGTGCTATCACTTGAGTTTTTCATCTTGGCCATTCTGATGGGTGTAAGGTGAAATCTCAGGGTCGTTTTGATTTACATTTCCCTAATGGCTAATGAGGTTGAGCATTTCTTTAAGTGTTTCTCTGCCATTCGATGTTCCTCTTTCGAGAATTCTCTGTTTAGCTCTGTTCCCCATTTTTTAAGTGGATTACTTGGTTTGTTGCTTTTCTGCTTCTTTAGTTCTTTATATATACTTGATATTAGCCCTCTGTCAGATAAAGGGTTGGTGAAGATTCTTTCCCAATCTGTAGGCTGTCTATTTGTTTTGATGACAGTGTCTTTTGCTTTACAGAAGCTTTTCAGTTTCATGAGGTCCCATTTATTGATTGTTGGTCTTAGAGCCTGTGCTGTTGTGTTCTGTTCAGGAAGTTGTCTCCTGTGCCAATGAGTTCTAGGCTGTTTACCACTTTTTTTTTTTCAACTGATTTAGAGTATCTGGTTTTATGTTGAGGTCCTTGATCCACTTGGACTTTAGTTTTGTGCAGGCATAATGAAATCTACACACCTCAAGAAGATAATCAAGAAAGTGGACACAGGCGAAGGTGATTAATCCTCATTTAGAAAGACAAATGGGATGTGCATTGAACTTATGACAGGAGTTTACCACAAAAGGCATCTGAAAGACTCTACCTAGCAGTGTTTCAAAGCAGACACTAAGACTCATAACCAAACCCTTGGCAGAATGCAGGGAATCATATGAAAGAAGGGAAGTTAGTATGATATGGAAAGGATAGGAGCTCTACAAGGACCAAATATATCTGGGCACAGGGTCTTTTCTGAGACTGACACTCAACCAAGGACCATCTATGGATATAACCTAGAACTTCTGCTCGGATGTGGCCCGTGGTAGCTCAGTAACCAAGTAGTTTTCCAAAGTAAGGGGAACACGGACTATTTCTAACAGGATCTCAAGGGCAGACTGTTTGACACCCCCCCCCCCAGGGGAGGAGCAGTCTGTTAGGCCACAGAGGAGGACTTTGCAGCCAGCCCTGAAGATACCTGATAAAACAGGGTCAGATGAAAGGGGAGGAGGTCCTCCCCTATCAGTGGACTTGGAAAGGGGCAGGGAGGAGACCAGGGAGGGAGTGTGGGGTTGGGGAGGGAATGAGGGAACGGGATACAGCTGGGACACAGAGTTAACAAAATGTAACTAAAAAGAAAAATAAAATAAAAAAAAAGAGATAAAAAAAAGAAATAATAGTATACATAAATGACCCTAAAAATTTCACCAGGGAACTCCTACAGCTGATAAACACTTTTAGCAAATAGAAAAGTATACAAAATTATATAAAAATGGTTATATACAAAACTAACTAAAAAAAATCACTTCCCCACCAATATACAAATTACAAATGGACTGATAGAGAAATTAGAAAAACAACACCATTCACAGTAGTCAAAAATAATATAAAATATCTTGGGGTAACTCTAAACAAGGAAGCAAAAGACCTGTATGACAAAAACTTGAAGCCTTAAAGAAAGAAACTGAAGAAGATATCAGAATGTGGCAATATCCCCCATGCTCATGGATCAGTAGCAGTAACATAGTAAAAAATTGCCTTCATACCAAAAGCAATCTACAGATTTGATGCAATCTCCATAAAAATTCCAACAAAATTATTTGCAGATATTGAAAAACAATATTCAACTTCCTATGGGCATATATTCAAAGCATGCTCGATCCTATCACAAAGACACGAGGTCAACTATGTTCATTGAATGTTTTTTTTTTTTTTCATAATAGCCAGAAACTGGAAACAACCTACATGTCTTTCAAAGCAATAACGATAAATAAAATGTGGTATATTTATACAATGGAGTATTAGTCAATTGTTAAAATATGACATCACAAAATTTACAGTCCAAGCGATACAACTCAAAAAACAAATCATCCTGAATGAAGTAACCCAGGTCAAGAAAGACAAATATGGTATATATTTACTTATAAGTGAATATTAATCAAGTGATAATCAAGTTACAGTCCATAGACCAAGAGAGCTTAGGTAAAGTGGGGAAGGTCTAGGGGATGCATGGATGTCTCTGGGAAAGAAAAGTAGAATAAATTTTGCAAGTGGACTGGGAACAGGTGGGGGTGGGAGAGGGAGGGATCAGGTGTTGTGGGGGATGAATGAAGGGAGCAGATGAGGACTGGAGCAGGGTATCAGATTGGAGAAATGGAGTGGAGAGAGAGAGAGAGTGTGTTTTTGTAAAATGAGGCAGGGGATCATTTGGGGTGGTAGCATGGAAACAGTGCAGTTAGAAAGCCCTGAAATCTATGAAGCTGAGCCTAGTTAGGACTCCTAGCAATAGAGTATATGGAATCTAAACTGGATGTCTTTTATAGCCAGGCAAGGCTACCAGTGGTGTGCTGGGGTTATATTTGTTCAAGCTGTTGGCCAGTTGAGTCCCATGGACCTCCCCAAACAACCCTGGTAGAAAAAATGATCTGTAAGATAGAAATATCTCTTTCATTATCTGTATGAAATTACCAAATTTACAACATTAACAACAGCAGTAAGATACTCAATATGATTTAATCATTTATAAATTAAGTGGATAAAAGTCTTTATTTTAGCAGAAATAATGAGAAAGTGACTAGTCATGGAAAAGTACCCAGAAAATTGAGAATAAGTAATATTTCACCTATCATAAAAACCCCACACACCAGGAAAACACTGTCAGAAACAGCAGTTTCCAAACAAACAGCAATAAACTTGAGATCTTAGATATGAATATTATAAAAACCAACAAAATCAGAAAAAGGATTGTTTTATATTAAAAACAACTAAAACAGAAAAAACTTATTTCATGCTTGCCATTATTTGATTCTGGATTCAGTTTTCAAATGGATGAAAATCACTGGAGAAAAACTGATGGGGATAACTTGGGGTTTAAATTACACTCATGTTAGAGGTCACTATTGTGTTGCTAATGTCCCTCATGTGGACACAGAAGATAGATAATCCCTTCCCTGCTACATGAAGATGAATACCTACATATTTAGAGGTAGAAGTCTTAATGCTTAAAATAATACTTTAAGACTTATAAGTTAAAACCAAAATTAACAACTTGAGCAGATAAAACTGAGGTTTTGACTGAGGTTGAGGTATAGCTCAGTGTTGTGAAGAGACAACATGACGAAGGCAACTCTTATAAAGAAAAACATTTAATTGGGGCTGGCTTACAGTTCAGAAGCTTAGCCCATTATCATCATGGTGGGAAGCTTGACAGCATGCAGGCAGACATGGTGCTGGAGGAGCTGAGAGTCCTACATCTTGATCCACAGGCAGCAGGAGGACTCATATTGACTGCAGACAGTAGAATGTGACCTTGTGCCACACTGGGCATCCCTTGAGCACGGGAGATCTCAAAGCCTACCTACACAATAACATACTTCCTCCAACAAGACCACTCCTACCCAACAAGGCCATACCTCCTAATTGCGCCATTCTGTATGGGCCAAGCACTCAAATACATGAGTCTAATGGGGTCATACATATTCAAACCACCACACAGAAAAACAAGAAGCATACATACACTGGAATTGGCAAAATAAGAATGAGTCTAGAGAAAGGAAAGTCAGCTGTGTACTATTTCAGTGTTCCTGTAGGTTCCAACACAGTTGGAGAGAAGAATAGAAATTTTAAGTGGCTACATACAATGGAAAAATAAAAAGAAAATGTATTAACTGTCCGTGTAGTACTTTACTTGTTATAAATCACTTTGTTCAACAAGAAGTTTTAATTAAAATGCAAAACATATCAAAGTAAAAATGTTACTGCTTTCAGAGCCAATATTCATGTGTCATGGTTGGATTCAGTGTTGGTATTTGTGTAGGATCCTAGCATAGGTTACCTTGGAGTTTCTCTGTGTTCACAGGCTTGAAAAAGCTCATTAAAAGATGAAATATTTCCAGTTGTGTACTGGAAATAATAAGAATATAGATTTTATATTATATAAAATAATAAGGATATAGGATACACATTGCAAAAATAATTGGATGACTATGTGGTTAAGATGGTCACCTAAAACTGTGTTGGGTAAAAGAAAAATATAGTTTACTATTACGGAAAATTCTACTGAAACACTAACTTAATAAGGTTGGTAGCAGTTTTTAAAACAATAACCTTCGATGACACAATAATTCTTTTATCACAGGGAAAGTATTAGTGAATATAAGGTCCACAGAACTTTGGAAAAATTCAATCTTCCCCATTTTGTCAGACAGTTCAGTCTCCAGTAGTTTCCATATGCAGTTATAAAACAAAAGTACCAAAGGACTTTACTGACTATACAAAATTTTAGGCTTTACTCTCTCCCTGTTGCATTAGATTCTAAGGGAGTCACTGCCAGGAACAAATATGCTTCTTAAGTGCTCCTTGACAATTCCAAAGCACAGTTAGAAATAGTAACCATTGCCCAAATGCTGTGGCAATTTCCTTTTAAAGTGCTAACTTTTTTCTTTATATATACATATATATTATAATTTATTCACTTTATATCCCAATTGCAGCCCCCTCCTTCATCTCCTCACAGTCCCACCATTCCTCCCTCTTTTACCCTATCTGCTCCCCTAGTCCACAGAAAAGGGGAGACTTCCTCCCCTATCATTTGACCCTAGCCTATCAAGTCTCATAAGGACTGCCTGCATCTTCTTCCTCTGTGGCCTGGGAAGGGCTCCCTGACAGGGGAATGTGATCAAAGAGTGAGCAACAGAGTCCATGTCAGAAACAGCCCCTACTTTCCTTATTAGAGAACCCACAAGGAGACTGAGCTGCAACTGGTTACAGGGGTTCTAAGTTCTCTCCTTGCATGATCCTTGGTTGGCACATCAGTAAGCGCTAACTATTATATGTTTAAAAACTCAGTGCAACACACAGAGACCGATACAGAAAACCACAACCAATCTAAATACAGAATTATGGAGCCCAGCCCAATGTCCACATCTACAAAACACTGGAATCTAGTGTTCCAGGAACACCAAAGAGGGGGAAGTAGAAATTGTAAGAGCCGGAGGATCTAGATGGTTGCTTTGAGACTGTATCTCCTAGTAATGTCGGAAGCCACACAGACAAAATCCCACCAATATAACTACCAAAATATGAGCTGAAGAATGACAACAATAGCCATGCCAAAGTGAATGGGGAAAGCCTTCGGGTCCTCAACCATCTACAAAGAACTACAGGCAGCTCAGGAATGCTGAGTCTTTCCTAAAATACCGATTGGTTTTCCAATATCAAATGGTCAGCCCTGAAAATATTCATAAAACATAGAAACAGACTGAGCAGGTTATATTTGGAAGAATATACATCTATATACATATGCATGCATACATGTATAAAAATTAGTCAAAACAGAGTCCAAGATTTTGAAAGAGAGCAAGGAGGGTTAAATGGGAGGACTTGAAGAGTAGAAAGGAAAGGTGGAAATAATACAGTTACATTATAATCATAAAAATAAAATGAAAAAAAATCTTAAAATTTTCACTAAGTATATATCTGTAAGTTTTTGACTAGTATTAAAACTATAAAAACAAATGCATTGGATTTGAGTTGAGTAATTACTTGGAAATTAAATTTCAACAATTTGTAACCTATTTTATGTAAGTCCCATTTATTTTTCCACATTCTGCTCTAAAGGGAAAAGTAAGCATATCATTACCATCATATAATATCATAGTCGTAGGAATGAGTATGTTACCAAATATACCAAATATTCCTAGAGTAATGTATAGGACTTGAGACAATGTACAGTTGTATGCACAACTGACATACTGGCAGCTGAAAGTTGAATGTTTGTGCTACATTTGAAAAGGATGAATAAAAACTATGCACTTGTTTTTACTCTCCTTTTTCCTTTCACTCGAGGACAACATGATATTCTGGACTGTCTCTATAAATCTAAAGCAAAGCTGAATGCCAAGGACACGACGTGCTTATGCCCACTCAGATCTAGCTAGAGCAGGACCTCAATGGGTGTCCTCACAAAGACGAGTGGGGGAGACGCGCCAAGACAGCCTGTTCAAGGAGACAGTTGGTGGGGCTTATAAAGTAAGCTCTGCTGCATATGGTGTACGTTTTCCTTTCTTACATTTCAAAATGTACTAAGGGTTTGAGTACGTTTAAAGAGCTTTTTAGTAGAAAATAAAACAGTGTTCTGCTCTCTAAGGGGATGGCCACAGTATTAGTTTAAAAAATTGTTTATTAAAGCCACTTATGTTTTTTAATAATCATGCAAAGTTATATCCTATGCTAATATCCTCAGCTCTCTACAATTTAAGGGTTATAAGAGAATTTCATGCAATTAGCTTTCAGGCAGACACAAATGTTATGAAAAATCAATCTAATTCCCAATAGTCTCGGTACATTTATTAAGGAGTCATCAAAATGCTGGAAATACAAATTTAATTTTATCGGAAATCAGGCCCCCACAGAGCATTTGAAAGTATATATGAATATAAATTTTGCCTTCTTTCATAAATATCCATACGCACTTTTGAACAATCAAGCGTCAGTGAGAATTATGTGTTAGAGTGTAGCCTCATTAGAATAAGTCCCTCATTAAATTAAAAAAAATTTAAATGCGTGCGTGAAGGCTAGGAGGCAGTGGAAAGGGTTGTTTAATCTTTCATATGCTTTGTAATGTGAGAACATTTAAATGTAGACGCAGAATTTCCTGTTTGGGGAGATGGTCTCTCTCCGCCTTCCTCTATTGCAGCCTACGGGAAGGTACACATGATCTCACACATGTGCCCTGTGGTTTATGGACCTCATCTTAGCAGATGCTTCCTCGGCCGAAAATTAGAGAAGGCTTTATTGCCCCTCATTTCTCTGACATTATTGGGCTTGTAACAGGGCTGAATATGGCATTTTATGAAACCTACTAAATTCCTTTTGGTATCTGGTTAAATGTAACTATTTCTTTACCATCAATAACACATGTATGCACACACATACCAAATGCACACACAAACATACACACAGATACATACACAAATGCTCACACACCCTAAAAGACAGTCCTGTACGCTTAGAAACAAATTCCTAAAGCCCATGCTTGGAGAACTAGTTGCCAGGTTTACATCTAAGTGCCATGAGGGGAACCAACAAATAAACCAACAAATAAACCAACAAACCCTGGTCATGCCCAAACTGGTTCTTAAATGTCCGTAAGAAAATGCCAAGAATTCATATTCACACATATACAATATATTACCCTTTTCTCTAAAAGTGTAATGAACAAAATGTTTTCAATTCTATAAGGTATCTTTTCTATTAATAGATATATTAGGGGAAAGAACAAATACAACGAACGTACTTTTCTTTTAAAAAAATTAAACTTCAAAACCTATCAAGAGCGGCTACTGTCAGTGGTACATCCACACTGGTGACAGCAGAAAAGATCTGTGCCCACTCCGGCTTGCTACAGGTGCAGCAATGGAGCAATACAGGTGTCTTCAATCCAAGGTTAGAACACGTTCACGATGTATAGCCGATCAATACCTTTAGTTTTTAAATTTTTTTTAAATGTATGCATATTAATCTTTTGCCTGCTGGTGTGTAAGCCCACCATGTGTATGCATGCTTCTACAAGGAAGATGAAGGTGCTAGATTATCTGGAGATGAAATTACAAAAGACAGTTGTGAGATGCAGGTAGGTGCTGGGCATTGGACCCAGGTTTCCTCCAGTACTCTTAACCTTGTGTCATTTCTCTAGCCCCATGAATACTCACACAGTGAGTCATTTATTTATGTGTCATCTATAAAACATGACCCTTTTCCCTAGAACAAGAGAGGTTACCAAAGACACATATTACTTTCTTGTCAAAGTCTTCTTCAAGTAAGACAGAACACATGGTGGGTGTCAACATTTTCATCTGTGCTTCAATAAATAATCAACAGAGCAACATACTGCTCCTTGTTCAGGAGGAAAAGTCCAGTGTTCAGGAGGAAAAGTCAAGAACAGTGAAATTCTTTCATTGTATCACCTTTATGATTTGTAAAGAATTTCTTCAAAACAATCTCTTTTATGTGAACTTTGTTTTTCTCATACTTTTTAATTGAAAAAAAATTGTGTGGTATATTCTTATTATAGGTTTCCCTTCCCCACTCTTAGATACTTTCCACCTCCCTACATTCCCAATTCTATGCCCTTTCTTTCTCTTTCTTTTTAGAAAGCAAACAGACAAACAAAGCAACAACAGTGGAAAAACAAATCAGAATATAAAAAAAAACACAAGAAATACACACAAATGAAAAATCAGAAAACATACTATCAACTGAAATACTTTCTTTACAAAAACTGTATATAACAGATCTTTCCCACCGAGTAAAGGAAACACATGGATTAATTTCTATGTTTTTTCTAGGTTTTGTTTTAAGGGCACAGCAGGAATACAGTTTGTTGTTCTTCTTTCTGACTCTATACCAGTGGTTCTCAACCTGTGGGTTTTAACCACACAGGGTCCCATATTTAATATCCCACATATCAGAAATTTGCACTACAATTCATCACAGTAGCAAATTCGAGTTATGGAGTAGTAACAACAATAATTTTATGTTCGGGGATCACCCCAACATGAGGAACTGTATTAAAGGGTCTCAGCATTAGGAAGGTTGAGAGCCACTATACAATTACTGTCCCTGCACCTAATTATTTTTTCACTTATTTATTGGTTGATGTGTGTGTGTTATGTATGTGGAAGGGCTTGTATGTGGTACATGGCCTTTGTTCAGTTGTTTCACTCCTTTCTATGTGGGTTCAGGAGAATGAAACACCAGGCAAATTCTCATGTATACCATTATTTTCACCTTGCAATGTGGTTGAGTCTATCTTTGAATTTCTGATCATGCTTTAGTATCCAAAGTTCTAGAACTACAAGCATACACGACCACACCCTGACCCATGTGTTGTAAGTCCATATATTGGAAGTCATTATATCTTTCACAAAGTTACCATGTTGCTGAAATGAAGAGAGGCAAATGTTAAGAAAGTATTACACAAGGGTTACATAATTTTAGTCATGCCATCTAATGCTTGGAGTAATGCTATGAAAAAATACCTTAGTAGACTATAAAACTTTTAAATTTGGAAAGCAGAGTATTAAACATCATGATATGATGTGCCACCATGCAATGAATGATTAATCAGACTCAAGAAAGTCAAAGATTCTAGAAGAAATCTACTCAAAGTGTTTGTGTCATGAATTATTGATTTCTTTATCAAATACTTATCCAAAGTTCTTTAATTCTTTGTTTTCTTTACTGTCATATTTTTCATAATAAACACTTACAGATAATATAGTGGCAATGGCATCGACATTCTCACTGAAGAGTCTGCAAGCATATTTATACTATGATGTGGATTTGAAAAATTAGTGAGAGCCCCCACCTTCTCTAAGTAAGGTAAGGTTTATTTATATTTATATTGCTAGCACCCATGAGTGCTCCAAAAAAAGTTGTCCTTCTGTAAGAGAAATATATACTTAGGGATGTGCTATTCAGAGTTCTCCAGAGAGGCAGAATTATTTACATGTATATATATATGTATACGTATACATACATATGTATACGTATACATATATATATACACATACACACATATATACCCACAATATATGTTTATACCTACAATATGTATAAATATACATATATATACATGTATATTATGTAGACACTAAGAGAAAACAGATATCATAAAGTATTGGCTTATAGGATTATGAATACTAAGCAATTCTAAGATCTGCCATTGAAAAGTTGTTTCCACCTTTACTTTTAAATAAATTAGTTAATGGTTCCATAATATGTATTTACTGTTTTGATTAAATATATCTCTGTATTTAATAAATTAAAAAAAGAAAAAAGAGATTAACAGAAAATAAATTTCACAGCTGTTGTAATATATATATAAAAAAAAAAAAGAAAAGTTGTTCCCAGGAGCAAGAATGACCCAGTCCTTATCCAGAACCTGAGTCCCCCAAACAAGAAAACATATTAAAAGTCAGAAGACCAAACATGGCCCAGTTCAAAAACCATCAAGGCTCTCTGATCAGCTAGGACTTGAACAAACTGTCAGAAGCTCATAAGGATCAACGAGGGGGCAATGTGCTTCACTATGCTCTTACAACTTAGACATTCACATATCTCTGAGCACTCCACAGACAAGTTCAGAATAATATTACAAGTATACTGGTGTCATGTCGGCCAATCAGACTGATAGAAAACTGAACAGCACAGGAGACAAACACTCTAATAGAGGAAGTCAGGGTAGAAGGACATTGATTTTGGATTACATATATATCTGACAAATACTTGCAAATCAAGTCTTCAGTCCTTACTAGCTTTAATCACTTAAGTAAAGTATCTAAAGCCAAGATTCCTAATCTCTGTTAAGGCTAGTAACACTCAGAAGACTTTAGTGAAGATTAAATAATGATGCTTAGAAAGAGTCAGACAATCTTCCTTTATCTGTGCTAACAGTTAAAGTTTCCCAGCACACAGATGAGAATCCTGTCTAGGGAAGTTTCAACCATGGAATTAAGCAAATTACTACCTTTCAAAAATTACAATTTTGCTTTTATATTGTCAGGCATTATAGCTGCAACAAGATAGCTCAATTAAGATGCTTACAAAGCTTTCTGCTTCATTGATGTTGTTATTTTTCATTTTTGGCAATTATGAATGAAGCTGCTAAGGATGTTTGAGCATAAAAATTTGCACACACATATGTTCTTATTTCTCCAAAGTGAATGCTAATAACTGGGTTTCTGGTTCTTATGGTAAGTGAACTACTTAGGAAATTATCAAACAGTTTTCTGCAGTGGTGAAATAGTTTATGTTCCCAGTAGGAATATCTGAGAGACCAAAGCACCAAAGATCTTCCATGAAGCATTGACTTGGGCTAGGCTGAGCCTTCTTCATAAAATGAGCATTTGGCTGTTTTAAGCAGGTTTAATCTTCACGAATCCAAACATTGAGGTTTTTTTATGTATTTATTCATATACATTATTTTTTTTGGGTCCAGTATGTTATACTGCCTCTCTTCTGTCATTATCCAGTGGTAAGAGTTCTTTCTCTATTCTGTATATGAGTTCATTGGAATTTTATAAACCTTTTCCCTGTCTTTGACTTTCTCTTTCATTCTGTTCCAAAATATAATTGAAAGGCAAATAGTTGTATTTTGATAAAATCCCCCAAATTTTGTCCTGGTTTGTGTGTGTGTGTGTGTGTGTGTGTGTGTGTGTGTGTGTGTTACTTAAAAAGTTGCCTAGCATAGGCTCAGATGGAAGGGGAGGAGGACAGCCCCTATCAGGGGACTGGGGGAGGGGCAGGGGAGTAGATGAAGGAGGAAGGGTAAGGTTGGGAAGGAAAAGGGAGAGGGCTACAGCTGGGATACAAAATGAATAAAGTGTAATTAATTAAAAAATAATTAATTTAAAAATTGCCTAGCATAGTAATTTCAGAATAATAGCCTAAGTTTACAATTGCTATTTTCTTTCTCTGTCAAAGTTTTATATATGATGTGCAATAAGTCTCTAGGCTCATTGTATTGTATACACGTAATATATACAAGCAGAGCTTGTGGACAGATTGCCACTGACTCTCCCTGACAGCTTGTTTTTCTGCTTTTAAGGAGACGAATCAACCTGGGGGCCATGTACTACCGCTGTTCTTTCTCAGCAGCTCAACTGCCTACAGTTCCTCAACCTGCCATAAATTCCAAAGCAAACCACAAGCCCAGGACGACGTTTAAGCATGACTGTGAGTAACTCAGCAGTCCCTGGGTTACATCACTTCCCATCAGCCTGCAAACCTCAAGGTGAGGGTGTCTCACATGTAAGGACAGCATCATTTGAAATTGTGCCTATGACGAATTGGTAATGAATGATCACACTTTGGTCTACCCCAGAATAGAAATAAAGTGTGCCTTTCCCTTTGTTGAGAGAGAAGCTGGCTACCTCTAGTCACCTCCCTTCAGTCTCTGCCAACCAGCTGACCCAAAGTTCCTCCAAACAAGCTTTGTCTACTGTGTTCAAAATCTGTTGTTGTTGTTGTTTTTTTTTTTTAATTTGTATTGTTTCGTTAATGCACAATCTTCTCCAATATTGGTACCTGTATGTGCATCAAGTGGACTGTCTTCTTTTAAAGAATGTTTTATCAGGCCAAGAGTATTCTTTAGTTTGGGACTAATTTAATGTCACTCCCACTGTGTGTTCCCTTGGGAACTGCATCAATTGTTCTTTTACAAGAATATTCTGCTTTGATTGATACAAGTGAAAATATCCTCCACTCTGTTGGACTCTGAGAATGTTCAGCCTGATGTTCTCCAGCTGTCTGCTCTTTACTCTTAGAGAATTTCATCCTAATCACATGCAGATTTGTCCTGTGCCAGACTCAAGCTAACCTTGTGTGTAAAACTATAATACAAGCCTCTCTGTCTCAAGACATGTAAGAAGTTACTCATCTACTTCTAAGAGAACATTCAAGAAAAACACTCCCCATCTGACTAGCCAAACAAACATGATAACCAGTCTTTCCTTGTTGGAGTAGAGAGCTGTAGATCACTCAGTATCAGGGTTTGTCCAACCTGTGGACACCTGCCCTTTAGAATTCACCACACATTTTCCCTGAAGAGTGGAACTGCTACCTGTTCGGAGGAATGTTTCCCAAAGGAGACGTGTCCACCAAAAAGTATAATAATGAAGGCAGTGGTGCTGGTGGAAACTACTGACATGGTTGCTGCTTCTGGACATGCATTCCAATTGGAGGATGTGAAAGAGCCTGCAAATGCTGAATAATAATAATAATAATAATAATAATAATAATAATAATAATAATAATAA